>NC_141006.1:64627375-64955807 GCF_052327205.1 Somniosus microcephalus | reverse complement strand
CTCTCCCCTCTTCTCCTCCCTCTCCCCCTCCTCCTCCCTCTCCCCCTCCTCCTCCCTCTCCCCCTCCTCCTCCCTCTCCCCCTCCCTCTCCCCCTCCTCCTCCCTCCCTCTCCCCCTCCTCCTCACCCCCTCCTCCTCCCTCTCACCTCCTCCCTACCCCCTCCTCCTCCCTCTCACCACCTCCCTACCCCCTCCCTCCCTCTCCCCCTCCTCCCCCCTCTCTCTCCCCCCTCTCCCTCTCCCCTGCCCGAGCCCTCATCCCCTGCTCCAATCCCTCTTTCCGCCCCGGGGCCCGGGCCTCGGCACCTGGATGAACGCGTTCCCTCGGCTGTCACCCTGATGCCGTTGGCCGAGGCGAACACCCGCAAAGACATGGCCCAGCCGAGTCCAGCGCCCCGGTCAGCTCGAGGTCCGCAGCCGCTGTTCGGCCGCAGGCCACAAAGCACCCGAGCCCAGCGCCGGCGATGGCTCCACGGAGCTCCATGCCACCCCACGCACTGACATGGCCCCGCCCTCCCGAGCTGGCTTGGAGAGCGCCGATTGCGGCTGTGAGAGACGGCCGGTGGGCCCGGTTGCCGGGGTAACCCTTCCCGCTGTCCAAGCCCCGCCCGAGATCAGCACTCCCGAGAGCCCCGCCCCGCCCGAGCCGAGCGGGGAACAGAGAGAGACGCCGCGTCTCAGCTGCTCCTGCTGCGCGCACCCTTTACTAAGGAAGCGGCGCTCGGCTGAGGCCCGCCCCTCCAGCCTTCACAAAGATGGTGGCGATCGGGGGCCGCTTGTTGACTGGGGCCGGGAGGTGCCTAGCTCGGGCGTGGGTGCGGAGGAGAGGCCGAGGCTTCGCGGCCTACCTGGAAAAACGGGGAAAGGTAGGAAAATTAATGAGATTAGATAAAAGATTTAGAAAGTAATTAACTTTTTAAAAAAACAATATGTGTTTTAAAAGCAACGTTTTTTTGAAAGACGCAGAAAGCGGGAAAAAGAAAGGAAAAGTTTGGAATCAAGATGGCGGCGACTCACCTCGGTTCAGAACGACAAGGCCCGCCCACACACGCACCGATTGGTCGACCGTCAGGTCACCAAAGCGTAGGATTGGTCAATCGTCCCGTCACTCGACCGTAGGAGGGCCCGGCCGCATGCGCCAGGAACCCGGCGTATGATTGGTCGACCTCGAGGTCACTCTGTCGCTAATGAGCTGATAATGAGATGCTAATGAGCGGAATTTTGAACGTTTTTCGGATACCGCGGGCGCGATTTTCGTCCGGCCGAAACGTAAATATGCTTACCACCGTTTCGGAAAGGTAAGCTTTCTTTCGACGTAACGCACGCGTAGGTACGCTCTATAACTTTCGAGCGCATAGCCGGACAGACGCACACGTGAGGACAGACAGACAGAAGGACAGACAGAAGGACAGACAGATAGACAGACAGATCGATTCCTTTATTATATATATAGATAAACATCCATTTACCCCCTACTCTTTGCTTTATGTCCCTTGTAGAATATGAATGATGGCTTGCCCCAGGGATCTGTGCCAGGACCTCTTTTGTTTTTCATTTGGACATAGGCACAAGTGGAATGACCCAGAAGTTTGCTAATGATACCAATGTGAACTGTGAAGGAAAATCATGGATATCGTAGGAGGAATGGACACATTAGCAGAGTGGACAGGTAGGTGTTAGATGCAATCCAATATATAGAAATGCGAAGTAGTACATTTTGGAAAAAGAACAGTGAAAGAAAGTATACCTTATACAGTGAGACTCAAAGTGAAAGGATGAAGAAATCTGGCGGTGCAGATACCTAGATCTTTAAAGAATGGGTCGCAAGTAGAAAAGACAAATATGATTTTGGGTTTAATACAAGGGCATTGAATATAAAAGCAAGGAAATGATGTTGAGTTTGTACAAGACTTTTGTTAGGCCACTGTTAGAGTATTGTGTGCTGTTTTGGGCAACAGGCGCAATATTAGTGAGTGGCTGATCCACGTACCGGTTCGTGCAGGAGTGAGGCCCGAACCAAATTCAGGTTTGGACCTCATTTACATGCCACCAGTGAGTTGTCCAATTAGAAACACCAATGATCAATCCTTGTTATTTCCTATTCTTTAGCAATTATTTTATTTGATTTACATAATTCTTCTTTATCGTAAGAGCTTTCATTTTAGCTACAAATACTTTCTGAAAGTGAAGATGTGCGATACCAAACCCTTTTCCTACATCTACACCTTCAAAGAAGTGCAGCAAATACCACCTCCCTTTCATAAACCCACATTGTCTTGGAATAACAACCTGTAGTTTTGTCAAATGCTCCTGAATTATTTCCTTCATAACATTCTCCAATCTTTTTCCTACTATAGATTTCAAACTAATAGGTTTATAAATCATGTAATTATGCTTCTAAATTTTTTTACAAGGAAAATTGGAATAACAAAGGTCATTTCCAAACATGTGGTACTACCCCTGTATTTAACATAAGCTATAAAAATTTCAGCCAGGCTCACGTTATGGCTCCCCTCGTTTCCTTAAGTATTTCGAGAAACACTCCATCTGATCTTTTGTGAATATTCAAGCGCTCCAGTTTTGTAATGACCATTTCATTACTAATCTCAGTTTCCTCTGTGAACTTGGCTGCATACTTATATTCCTTCAAGTTAAAATTCTGGCTGTGTTTCCTCTCCCACTTACTTGCCTATTATCTTAGTTTAATGAAATACACAGTATGCTGAGAATTCTACTATGCATTCAGCAAATAAAATTGATTGAATTTCTTTCCTTCATAAAATTTAACGTATTTCAACGTTGCTATGCCATTTACTGGAAGAATATTCAAATCCTTATGAGTTTATAAGCAAAACTTCTATATGTAGATTTGTTACAGACAAGGTTAACTGGTGTCTTCAGTGATCCTAGTTCTAAACAGGCAAGAGGTCAGCTACTTCTGGGTTGACTTCTTTTGTTCTTAACTTGCCATTTCGTCAAGAATAGTTTGTGGTAAGAAGTTCAAACTTCTGCTTTGTTTGGAATGATAACATTTGCAGGAAGAACTACACAACTTTCAACAGTAAAAAATATACCGATAGAACCTTCTCGTCCTTGACCTTACTCTTGCTGATACCAACCATGCAGAGTTATAACTAAGTATCAAAGCCTGTTGTATATACAGGCTTGACAATGTACTCTAGTCGGTTACCAGGGTGCCAACATTCATGCCTTAGCTCATTTTTATTCATGTATAAATTTATTTTATTATTGTATTGTACAGTAAGTTTACACCCTTTCTCAGGTCATGGTATAATACTGAGTATTGGTAGGTACCTGTACATACATTGTCTAATACTGTTGTATAGTTCTACACAATTGGGTGGGATTGCTTAATGACACCCATCTCTGAAGCCTGATTGTTGGTGGAATTCTGGCCACAAACATACTTGTGCACATTTTGCTCCTGTCCCCATTTCTAACCCTCTGGCACAGATATTGGATGCCGCAGGAGCTCTGACTGACCTCATACTCTTGGACCTACCACCTGACACTCGCACATGCACAGATTTTGTCCCCGTAATAAGAATCAGTTCTTGTAACTCAACATCCCCCAGAAAAGACATATTTACACATAGAATGACAAAATTGCATTTATATAGCACCTTATCACTCAATGTCCCAAATTGCTGCAAAACCAATGAATTACATTTTAAGTAGTATTGTGATTACTTAGGTGTCTTTGGGACATTTATTGCACATAGGTAGAAAATGAAAATATGGTCCCAACTTCTCCAAAGCCACTCTAAGCCCCCAAAGCCAAAGTAACCTCAGGACTGACTGTCAAATTGTCAGGCGCATTCCTATAGGTACCAATCATGAGGGGTCTAGATAGAGTAGATGGAGAGAAACTGCTCTCATTGGCAGAAGGGTCAAGAACTAGAGGACACAGATTTAAGGTGATTGGCAGAAGAACCAAAGGCGACATGAGGGAAAACTTTTTATGCAGCGAGTGGTTAGGATCTGGAATGCATTGCCTGCCTGAAAGGGTGGTGGAGGAAGATTCAATCATGACTTTCAAAAGGGAATCGGATAAGTACCTGAAGGAAAAAAATTTGCAGGGCTACGGGGAAAGGGCGGGGGAGTGGGACTAGCTGAAGTGTTCTTGCAGAGAGCCAGCACGGGGTCAACAGGCCGAATGGCCTCTTTCTGTGCTGTAACCATTCTATGATTCTATTCTATGATCAGTACTCCAACCCAGTGCCTAATGAAACACCACCTGATCCTTCTTTCTCTGTGGCCTAAGGTCTCTGGCTGGTAATGATCCCAATATTGTCATTGCTAATAATGTTAGTGAACTGTTAATTACTTTGTAATCTACCCATTTAACTTATTTTTCAATAAAGGAGGAAAATCTGCCCCTAGATTCCTCTGACTAAGGGGGTAGTTTTAATCTAGTCCACCTGATGATAAACTGACAGGATTGGCTGTGTGTTTTACATAGGGGAAGATATGGACGGTCACACCATTTTCAGGGCACAGTCACCCTGTTTTCGCTGGCTGGGTGGCCTCAAAATCCCCCCCCACCTCAAAGTGTCTGAGGATTCACATTTTCCAGTCCTTACTTTTCTTACTTGCAATAGTGATCTGATTAAAAACATTCTCTTCAGCTTGGATTTTGAAAGTGACAGCACAGTATAGAAAACAAACGACAGTAGAAATACCAGAAATGAAGTAGGGACTTATTATCTCTTGAACTTGGAATGTTGAACAGCTGTCAAGGTCACATTAGAAGAAACACAATGGCCTAGAAATTCACTAGCCTTAGCGCCGCTTTTGAGGCGCTAGAGGGACTAGCGCCAGAGTTATGGCCAGTTGAAAAATTCCCTGGGGCCCTAAAGCGGCGTTGCACTGGTAGCGCTGCGCCGGCACCGATGACGTCATCGGTGTGCGCAGCGTCCCGGTTGCCATGCCGACGGGCCCCAGCGCCGAAATTCAGTTGCGGCCGCCTCGCCCGTGGCAGCCGTAACTAAGACTCTGGCAACAGAGTCCAACATGTGTTTGCGCCGGCGCATTAAAGGCCCCGCGGCGGCCGGCCGCTTTCCCGCCGGCCGCCTGCCCGCAGCTCCCTCCCCGGACTTCTCCCCGCCCCCCCCCGGAACAGATGCAAGCCCGGCACTTGTCCGAGGTGCCGGGCTCATTTTTAAACAGATTTGCGCGGGCCGCGGCCGGGTGCAGGCAGCTCCTCCTTAACGGAAGGAGGAGGCCTGCACTTCCCCAGCCTGCCGCACCGCATCGGGTGCCGCAGCGCCGGAATTGCGGCGATAAACGGCAGTTAGCGCCCTTTTCCAGGCGCTAAGACCCTTCAGTAGCGCCGGCAGCCGTTTGGGCACGGCGCTACTGAATTTTTGGCGCGCGCAGGGGGACTTAGCGCCGGCACTAACTTCCGGCGCTAAAGCCCTGGCTAAGCCAAAACCCAATTTCTAGGCCAATATGTCTTGCAGCTTTCATATAAAACTGAATAAAACCATTTTGTTGCCTCCCAATTTTGAACCATTTCCATTTAAATTGTTTAGATTCAGAGATCTTTCTGTAGCCCACTGTAATCCTGTTCACATTAAAAATATACTTACTGGAATAAAATAGTAGTTTCCCAGGACAGCAGGAGACGTTTTTCCGGTGTGAAGCAATCTGTTTCCAAGGACATCAGTGAAATGAAGTAAATTTTACTATGGCATGAAAACATCAATAAACTATCGTGTAAAAACATGAACTGTCAATGGAGAGTTGTCAGACATGAACATGCATTAAAGACACTTCTTATTACAATAATATTATGCCACAAAGATGATCAGAATTTGAATTAGAAGGTGCTCTGGACATCAGTTTTTCCAATTGTGTACCAGTTAATAAAAATATTGTAATGTGAACAGGACTAAGAAAATGGTTCTGATGAAGAGTCCCACACATAACATAGCTCTTCTTTCTCATTCAGATGCTAACAGACTTGCTGTGCATTGCCAGAATTTTGTGTTTTTCATTCTTTTACCAACATTAATGATTTTCTTTTCATCTTTACTGTAAGAAAATGGTTGGTTGATTCAGATGGTCATATTTCTTACTAACCGATTAACACATACATGCCCCACCTGAGACCTCTGCTAAATGAATGTAAGTGTTACGTGAAATATTGTCCATGTATCTTAAGAAACCCAACAGCAAATAAATATTACAAAAGCAAATTACTGTGGATGCTGGAAATTTGAAATAAAAACAGAAAATGCTGGAAATATTCAGCAGGTCAGACAGCATCCGTGGAGAGAGAAACACAGTTAACGTTTCAGGTCGGTGATCTTTCGTCAGAACTGGAAAAAGTTCGAGATATAACAGGTTTTAAGCAAGTGCAGAGGCAGGAAAAGGGAGGAGGGGAGGAACGAACAAAAGGGAAGGTCTGTGATAGGGTGGAAGGCAGGAGAGATTAAACGACAAAGGGGATGATGGTGCAAGGCAAAAGGAGATGGTAATGGGACAAGTAAAGAAACAAAAGATGGGTCTAGAAGAGCTGTAAATGGGAAAAGCCGAATCATCAACAGCTACTGTCCGAAAAAATGGGGGCAGAGGTTATGGTCTGAAATTGTTGAATTCAATGTTGAGTCCAGAAGGCTGTAAAGTGCCTAATCGAAAGATGAGGTGCTGTTCCTCGAGCTTATGTTGAGCTTTATTGGAACAGTGTAGGAGGTCGAGGACAGAGAGGCTAGAATGGGAGTGGAGTGGAGAATTAAAGTGACAGGCGACTGGAAGCTCAGGGTTACACTTGTGGACTGAATGGAGGTGTTCCACAAAGCGATCACCCAATCTGCATTTGGTCTCCCCAATGTAGAGAAGACCACATTGTGATCAGTGAATACAGTATACTAGATTGTAAGAAGTACAAGTAAATCGCTGTTTCGTCTGGAAGGAGTGTTTGGGGCCCTGGATGGAGGAGGTAAAAAGGCAGGTGTTGCATCTCCTGCGCTTGCACGGGAAAGTGCCATGGGAAGGGGAGGGATTGTTGGGGATGATTGAGGAGTGGACCAGGGTGTCACAGAGGGAACGGTCCCTTCAGAATGCTGAAAGGGACGGGAGGATGTGTTTGGTGGTGGGATCACATTGGAGGTGGTGGAAATGGCAGAGGATGATCCATTGAATGTGGAGGCTAGTGGGGTGGAAGGTGAGGACTGGGAGGAGGGGAAGGGGTGAGAACAGAAGTGCGGGAAATGGAACAGACAGGGTCGAGGGCCCTGTCAACCACGGTGGAGGGGAATCCTCGGTTGAGGAAAAAGGAAGACATATTGGAAGCACTGGTATGGAAAGTGGTATCATCAGAACAGATGTGAAGGAGACAGAAAAACTGGGAGAATGGAATAGAGTCCTTACAGGAACCGGGGTGGGAGGAAGTGTAGTCAAGGTAGCTGTGGGAGTCAGTGGGCTTATAGTGGATATTGGTCGATAGCCTATCCCTAGAAATAGAGATAGAAAAGTCGAGGAAGGGAAGGGAAGAGTCGGAGTTGGACCATGTGAAGGCGAGGGAAGGGTAGAAATTGGAAGAAAATTTGATGAAATAAATATTTTTTGAATTATAAAGGTTGAATTTCTCTTGGCAACATCATAAGCAGGGATTTATATCAATGCCATCTCTGAACCCAACGTGATTTTCATTGAACTAATACAGACTTTTCTCCAAATATACCTAATTTGGATGAATTTGAATTTTAAATGCCACTGTGTGAAGTGACAGGCTTTTGTGATTGCTAACATCTGAAATAGATAGGAAAACTGAATGCACAGTTAAGAAACCACAGACCAAAATGATTGCTTCTGATATTATTGTACGAAGACTGAATGCATTAGTATGACACTCCCTTGTCCACTATTTTAACGGAGCACAACCCATTTACTTTAAATGGGTTACCACCTCTATTAAAATAGCAGAGAGAAGAATGTTGTACAAATGCATCAAGCGCCTGTAAACCAATTTCACCAGCGGTAATTTCTGGCTCATGATATGATCTTTGGATTCAGCGATCCAAAACAAAATAGTATTCTCTGTCTTAATCTTTAGACATATGGGTTGATTTTCCTAATACACTCCTGCTGTAGTGCTCCATGAGATCAGTTCTGATTTGTATTCTTCTGATTAACTGAGAGGTGCATTTTTTGGATTTTACACACTAGATATTCTACTTACAGAATAGGCTCAAGGAATTGGGTTTATTTTTCCTTGGAGAAGCATATACTTTGAGGTGATATGATTGAGGTTTTCAAAATGATGAAGGGATTAGACTCTGTTTGGGTGAATAGGTTATTTGAGCTACGTGGGGCAGGAGATTTAGGCAGCCTCAGTTTAAAATACAAAAATATTAGATTCTAGGAAGTATGTCTATTCACAGAAAGCCACCAAGCTCTGGAATACCAAAACATGTCGTAAGCACGGATTCACTGCAGTCCTTCAAAAGGGAGCTGGACAAGTTCCTGAGAGTCAAGAATCGCAAGTTATAGAAGGTAGGAGAAGGGTAGCTGTAATTATTGATATGAGTTACTGCAGTGTCCTGGAGGTTGTTTGATTGCCTTCAAGGGTTGGAGAGGAATTTCCCAGTGTTTTTTTTGCTAAATTAGCCTTTTTTTTAACCTCTCCCAGGAGATTGCGTGACTTGCGGGGTGGGTTGACGCTGCACCATGTCTACATTGGATGGGCTGGATGGACCAGCTGGTCTTTTTCTGTCCTTTTTTGTATGTTTGTATGTTCTCGGCTTCAGCATCACTGATAACCCCTGTATGTGACCTGTATGATCCAGACTGTGCCTTTGCCTGCCTAATATCTAGGTAAGCAATAAAAGAGCCTAGCGATCAAGCAGACAATCTTGTATGCTGGCTTATGATAATGTACCACATGTCATCATGTGATCGTCCTTATATTCAGTGGGTGGATTGAATATACACTGTATCAGAATGAAATTCATACGATAAACCAACAGACAATTTATTTAATATTGATCAGGTAAATGGACAGTATTTCACACAAAACAATCATTTATAAATTTTCCTATACTTCACAATATATCGAAATAATAAAGACTTTTTCCCTGAGCTATCTTTCAACATATGTTGAACCTTGAAAACAGATGCTCATTTCTTATGTGGTGAACCACTGTATTGAGGAAAGACTAGCTCACTTCCGCTGCTGGTTGTAGACTGTAGACTAACTTGCAAGGTAAACTCAACAACAGAATTATAATGCCAAATTCTGTGAAGGTACACGGAACAGAGCCCATTCACAGAGAACTGCATTAAATTAGGCAATTCAATTAGGTGTTTAGTCATTGTTTATAATGGTAAGGATGTTGGTCCCCTAGTTGATATATCTGTGATAATTGGATTGAAACACTTCACTCTGCCAACCATCAAAGATACAGCCCAAAGCCTCTGCATTCAGTTGACATTAACATATTGAGACCATCTTCTGTTTCAACAGAAACCTATCACAAGCTTAGTGATACGCACACATTTCCCTACAGAAACTCATTCAGGAAGTGGTTTTGGTTTCCACGTTAAATATCTATCAAACTGGCTGGCCACGTTCTAAATAAACCTAAGTTATTAACTCCTGATGTGCTGACACTAGTAATAAGGAATTCAAATCAATACTCTAATATAAACAAAAAATATATTTTTGTTACATTCAGCCTATGTTTATATTTTTCAAAATAACAGAATTACTATTATTTTGGAAACTTGAAAAGAAGCCCAAAAGATAAAATCTAACAAGGGAGCTCAAAGCAAATTTCCCCCAAATTCTCAATTCTCAATTATCTATGGGAATCATTAACTGAGTGCAATAACTAGGGCTCTACTCGGAAATCCCAAAACAAGCGCTCTACTCGGAGCTCTGATATGGCAAGAGAGCCCCAGGTGGGCAGAGGAAACGCTTCAAGGACACCCTCAAAGCCTCCTTGAAAAAGTGCAACATCCCCACTGACACCTGGGAATCCCTGGCCCAAGACCGCTCAAAGTGGAGGAGAAGCATCCGGGAAGGCGCCGAACACCTAGAGTCTCTTTGCCGGGAGCAAGCGGAAGCCAAGTGCAAGGAGCGCACGTCAACCCAAGCACCCCACCCACCGTCTGCCCCACCTGTGACAGAGACTGTAGGTCCCGCATTGGACTCATCAATCACCTGAGAACTCATTTTTAATGTGGAAACAAGTCATCCTCGGTTCCAAGGGACTGCCTAAGAAGAAGCAATAACTAGGGACATAACAACCAACTGGTACATCACTTCTTTATTACAAGTAAGAACTGACTAAAAGTAACCATTTGCATTAATGCACTGTATATAATTAGCCACATCTGGCTAGAGACCACATGCCAATTGAGACACCTCTATTATTAATAGGCACCACTAATTAAGGCCTTTAAAATCCTTTGGAGAACAACTCATTTATTACAGATAGGCACCACTAGCCAGGGCACTCTATTATCCACACTGAGCAATCTCTCAATAACAAGCAGACACTGCTAACTTAAAAGATTTGCGCATTGCATGATGTAAGTGGATAAGGGAGGGGGCATGGACATGTTACAGTAGAAGGTTTCTAAATGAGAATAATAACCTAGAAATAGCTGTAAATTGGTACCAATTCTGACCAGTAATGGGAGAGAGCTTGCTTACTGCTCGTTTCCCAACACTAACACAATTGCCGTAAGAAGAATTAGTAGTGCAAAGAGAAAAACCATGTTTGCCAAGTAACTGCCCATGCCAATTTGTCCTTCACTTTCAAACTCAGTGTTTCAAATACCATTTAAGCCACCTTATGCTGGCTTCTGCTATATTGATACCAATGACCAATAGCTATTCAACACAATGTTCAAATGGAGTGCAGGGCATTTATTTCTTCTATTATTCAATATGTGAATGTTGGCAGCCTGAGTTGGCATAGCAAAGCCCCTTAATGCTTGTACTTTGTTTCAGGTTTGTGACACCTAACCTACTACTTCTTCCAAGTGCTTCCCTTGTAGAAAGATATGTGTGTTGGTTAGCTCCAAGGTTTCACTGAAAGCCTGCTCGGATTCTAAAGGCTGTAGACTTCATTAGGTTGTACCTTCCAAGGCCCTGCATGCGTGTCTGTCAAATCTGGCATTGTGCTGACCAATTGGTCCTCTTTTTGTTGAACCAAATTAACTGTCAATTAACTGTGACTTAAAACTTTAACTAAAACTTAACAAATTAAACTAAAATTTGATTAGCCAGGGTGATGAAGCACTCCAGTCCCTGCGGCGCCCACCGGTTGCGGAAGACTTCAAATGTGCCGGCGGACACCGCGTGCTCCATCCCCAGGGCCACCCAGGCGCGAACATAGCCGTGGAAGAGAGGCAGGCAATCGGGCCGAACGACCCCCTCGACCGCCCGCTGCCTGGACCTATTAGTGGCCACTTTGGCCAGGGACCAATTGGTGATGCCTGCTTTCACCCATTTCCTTGTATGCTTGGTAACCAAGGAGGAAGAGATATCAATCCCATAAGTAATGTGCCTTTTCTCCTTCAGTCTTTGCAGTAGAAACATAGAAGATAGGAGCAGGAGTAGGCCATTCGGCCCTTCGAGCCTGCTCCGCCATTCAACGAGATCATGGCTGATCATCCAAACCCTAGCACCCGGTCCCTACACCGACAGCCATCCCACCCAAGCCCTATCCCCGTAACCCCGTAACCCCACATATTTAATCCCCCCTAACACTAAGGGCCAATTTTTATCATGGCCAATCAACCTAACCCGCACATCTTTGGACTGTGGAAGGAAACCCACGCAAACACGGGGAGAATGTGCAAACTCCACACAGACAGTCACCCGAGGCCGGATTTGAACCCGGGTCCCTGGCGCTGTGAGGCAACAGTGCTAACCACTATGCCACTAGGCCTTACAGTGCCTGGTTTATAAAACTGGCTTTCCTCATTCTGTATTGCCCAACTTTGCAACAATTTTGTGACAAAGTCAGTTGTTTTGCTTTCCCAGTGTTACTTCAGGCGTTTGGCTGCTTCTTAATTGGAGTTCACAGTTGCTTCTCCCTTTTAATTGATTGGCCCACTGTGTGGGCAATGTCATCCATGTTTTAACCCATAGATTGAAATCAGCAGTATCGGGAGTAAACCAACAGAAATTCTCCAAGAAGATTTTAGCAACCCACAGTTTATCCATCAATAGCACACCAGCAATTTTTAGATAAGTGGAAAAGGTGAACAAGTGCAATACTTAAACCTGATTGTGTAGTAAAAGGACCATTCCATCTTCAAGAGTGACACTAACTAAGCGCAACATAATAAGGCCTTAGAAGTCTTTTTCCATTTAAATCGCAAGTAGTCCATATTACTAGGTGTCACACAACATCAAGCAAACACTACTTTCTTTTAAGTACATATCAATAACCTAGTTTCAGAGAATTTTCTTGGAAAGTTTAGTTTTTATGTTTCATGCTCACAGTTTTCATATGGCCCTCAAAATAAAGACGTTTTGATGTGTATATACAAATTACTCAGATATTTGTGGGAAGACTAAGGTATGAATAAGGGAGTGTGCAAAAGACCATTAATAACACAGTCGCTGAATCTTGGCTTATTTGAAATAATGTGGTTGCTTATCTAAACTTCTTTGAAGAGCAGCAGAGGTATTTTTGCAATGTTAGAAAAATATTGGATTAGTAATATAAATGAATATGGAAAGTAGAAGGCGTGGGTCCAGTGATTTAACAATCTAACCCTTTCCTGACTGAAATAACTAATCAAAAATGTGAAAAAAACTCCAAAAATTACCAATGTTATAATATTTGATAAAATGAGAAAAATATTTTAAAAATGTAATGTTTTGCCTTTCCTTTAACTTCTAAACAGCTTTCTTTCTTTAATTTCTACCTTCAATTGGTCATTTATATATTACTCTATATACTTTTTAAAATAGCAGGTCATAATACACAAAGAATAGGCTTAGAGACCACTTTGATACTGAAGGAATTTGAGCACTAAAGTTATTCTATCCTTTGATCTGTCAGTAAATGATATATGTATTCAAGTGTTCACATGGAGCAAAGTGCACATATGGCAGCCACATTCATGTTTGAGGTCAGATGAATATGACCTATGGAGTAGCAAGAAGTACTAGTAGCTATCTTATACTTTGCAGGTTTCAGGTCTATTTTATTTTTGGCCTGGGTCTTGCCTTGGAAGAACGAAACAAATAAAAGTGTCCTTTCACCTCTAGGGTCCTTGTTTTGAATCCAACTAAAACTGATGAGATGGGGATTCTATGTGAGAGGTTGCAGCCCCTCTTCCAATATTTGAAGGGATTGCTCCTCAATGTTTGGCTGCACTTTAGTCCCACGAACCTGATCTTTGGCCACCCAGACAGGGGGGTGGGGGGAACGGGCAAGTCGGAGGATCACCTTGTGGGTCTGCTCGTGGGCCTGGACCTGGCCATGGTGGCCATCATCAGGCCCAGACTAGACGCGGCTGATTGGGTTGTTCTCTCTGGCTGCCTGCCTCTCTTCCGTGGCTGTGTCCGCACCCAGGTGAAGGAGCACGTGGTGTCCGCTGGTACTCTTGAGGCCTTCCGCAACCGATGGGCACCAGAGGGTCTGGAGTGCATTGTAGACACAGGAAATAATATTATGATTTAATTTGATAAGTTTACTTTGTTTTATTTATAATTTGGATTTTATTGTTTGTGCCTCTTTTAAAAAGGGGACACTTTTGCTTAATTTGATTTTGATTGGCCAACCTGAGTAACCCAGGTGTCACCAATCAGAAGAGGAGATGGAGATTCTCTTGTCTCTGGCCCCTGTATGAAATGAGTTTGGGTTGATTTCAACCTATTTTTTGTTTGGTGCCTATAGCTCAGGTGTAACTGGCACTAAGTTGACAAATTGTCTCAGGGCAGGCCGTAAGGTTCACTGATATGTTTTATTTGTTAATGTTTTTAATTTATTTTCCAGTGGTGGTACTATAGGACTAAATCAAATGGAAGCAGAGTGTTTGTGTTCCGTTAGATAATAGGGTGTCCCACAACCCTTGATGGGCAATATTGTCATTTAGATGGTGGAGGTCCAATGTTGAAAATGTTTGAAGTGTCAGTCTTGAAACAGAGACGCAACCATGTTCTTTGGGAAAAGAAGTAGCAGGGCTAAGACTCGGATAGGCAGCCCATGAAATTAAATTGGAATTTGGGGTTTTGAATGGTAGTTGATGTTAATTGCAGCCTTGAGAAGGAGAAACCAATTAACAAGTAATTTGAAAGAGTTTTAAAAGAAGTGGTTACTTTTGAAAAGCCTGGCAGTTGTTTTTAACAAT
Organism: Somniosus microcephalus; assembly: GCF_052327205.1. Taxonomy (NCBI): domain Eukaryota; kingdom Metazoa; phylum Chordata; class Chondrichthyes; order Squaliformes; family Somniosidae; genus Somniosus; species Somniosus microcephalus. The sequence continues at coordinate 64,941,461 of NC_141006.1, read as the reverse complement.
TAGCATTATTTTGGAACCAATTGTTTTGGATCTGGTCAATTTTTTTGCAAATTTGGGAACAGTTCTATTTATATTTGGTTTTAGAATTAATTTAGCAAAATATGTTTTTCATTCTTTTTAAACTCAAACTTGTAATTTTCTTTTTCAGGAAGGTGGCTCAGAAACAACAGTAGACTAGTGTGAAGAATGAGAAGAACTAGTATAAGGTACGTAGATAATTTTCACAGAGGGTGCAATTGTTTCATCGGTCTGTTATGCTACACAGAGATAGTTTAGACTTTGCATTAATATCCACTATGTAGAGTAATTCAGGCATGAGGCCATTGGAATCAAAGTTTTGAAAAAAATTGCAAGTGATTCAGTGGACTGTCTGAGATCTTTTAAAATGTCATTGTTAATATTCAAAATTTGGATGTTTGTGTAGAGAGTCCCATTTTTTTCTGGACAATGATGCTGAGGAAAAATCTGAAGGTGCCATTATACTACGGGTGCTCATTTGAGACTGCAGGTACCAGTCTTCAATGGCACCTTTCAGGTGTATTTAGATAAATAACACATACTAAAATAGTCAAAGCCAATTTACCTGGAGAAGAGCAATTCAGTCTCTAAAGTGTTCATATACATTATTCAAGATGTAATAGCAGAAATCAACTGCACATACACTGGAGGTGTTCCACGAATTCTCACGTAAGTGCAGTGGAGCACCTGACAGTGACTCCCGCTGAAGTATCCGGGATTAGGGAGGAAGGTCCTCGCCACAGCATGTGGTTGACATTATGGGAGAACCATAGGTGCCTGCCAGAAGGGAGGTAGGAAAAACGGCACCAGCCAGTCAGTCACCTAGAAGCCAATGCCACCAGCTTAAAAATGTCAAGGGTGCAGCACAATTGGCCCTCTATATGCCAAGTGAGTATCTCTGGGGCCCCATTCAGGATCCATGTCTGGATGTTTAAAGGAATGATATTATACAATTTCCTCTCCTGCACTATCCAGTTAGCAGCTAATAGTATACATTTTGAATAAAAGAATCATCAATGGTAAACTAAGAAGTTTGGTATTTTAAGAATGGAAGCAAATTAATGTATCTATTCTGTGCTGCTGTCTTTGTAGCCACTCTTGGGCAGGGACCCATTTTAAACAAACTTTCAAGCACAAGCGGGAAATCCTGCTAAGTATTATTAATAAATACAAATAAATCTAGTGTTCCACAGCCAAGAATTGATAGACCTAATCCAACTGTGGAAAGTGAGTTCAGAGAATCAGACTCCTGATTTTCTAGGGAAAGCAACCGTTCAAGCACTGAAAGCTAGCTGCAGTGTCTCATAATTAAAATAATTTGATTAATAAAACCATTTTGCTACATTTGTAAGAACTGGGCACAGTTTCATACTTATGATGGAACAGCTGAGCCACTCTAATGTTACTTCTATAATTTCACAGAATGATAGACACCACCCTTTGAGGCAGTGCATTCCACATCATAACTTGCTGTGTTTTAAAAAAAAAATATTTTCCTCGTCTCGACCTTTGGTTCTTTTGCCAATTACCATTGTCAGTATACAATGAAAAGCAAGCAGAAAATACCAGTGGATCATTCATAAACATTAAAATTGCTTGTCAATATGTGACAAACAGAAGACTAGATGTGTATATGTGAATACATTGTCAGTAACTATCACTTTTAACCCTTTGAGCATTGCCAATGAGACAACTCATTTCTGCAGGACCTAATTCACAGTGTTAGCTCAAGCTGGCATTCAGTCTTCCACATGTCAACTTACAAATTGTCTTTTTGCTCCAATTACAATTCAGCTCAAATTTTAGTGTTCCATTCCTTGATCGGCTAAAATTACCTTGCCTTTGGAACTGTTTTGTAACTGATCAGATACCCAATCTTACTTCTATAGATCCTGGGTTGTCAACACAGTGCAGGATAGCAACATACAAATAGGTTGGATTATTTATATTTAAATTAAAAATAACTTAAATGAAATTTAAAATATAAAGCCCCCCCCCCCCCCACCTCCAGGGAACTACTATCCCCAGTCTGTAGATGTGTATGCTCCCCTGAGATTGGAACGGATGGTCCGGCTTCCTCCTGATCCTCGCCTCCAGAGGCACTGGCACTGGCAGCTTCAGGGCGTTGAGCCCGAGTTGGTGATGCATCATCTGAAAGCAGGGAGGTGGAAGAGTGGCTTTAGCAAAAGGACAGGTTGGCGGAAAGGCATGCCAGATTGCGGCAAGGCTCCGACATGGCTGCACACTGAGGAAGCATGCTGGCGGGGGGACCAAGTGGAAGGAGACAGCTGAAAAAGGTGAGAGCCTTACCCTCGCTGTCGAGAATGGGGTCGGCAGCTGCAGTGGTAACAGGACCAGACAGACGTCCTCCAAGAATCTGGTGCACTCTCTCCTCGAGATCCGTGAGAGTGACCACTTGTGGAGGTCCGCCACCGGTTCGACGCTGGTCCTTTCGGATCATCGCCAGCTTGGACTGCAGGGGAAAGAAGGGGAAGTTCTGTAACATGATGCCTTGAGAGATCATCGCATGCCCCCCATGGTGCAAGAGCCCTTACATGAGGCCTTGAGAGATCATCGCATGCCCCCCATGGTGCAAGGGCCATTACATGAGGCCTTGAGAGATCATCGCATGCCCCCCATGGTGCAAGGGCCCTTACATGAGGCCTTGAGAGATCATCGCATGCCCCCCATGGTGCAAGGGCCCTTACATGTGGCCTTGAGTGAAATGTCCATGTGTGTGCCCAGAAAGGGCCATGGGTGCTTGCTGACAGATGGCCATTGGGGCATCATGGCAACAGGGTCCTCGAAGTCAGGTGCAGATGGAGGGAATCAGAAGTTTGCATAACCAACACTCATCCTAATGACCCGAGTGAGGTCGTTGAATTTCTTCCTGCACTGAACAGGGGTCCTGGTCGCCATGCTGCTGGAGTTGACCCTCAGAGAAACCTCCCTCCAAGATCGCCGGTAAGCCTTTTGATTCGGCCTCTTGCCATTGTCAGGATACAGAACATCTCGACGGCGCTCAACTGCAGACACCAACTGGTCCAGAGCCTCAGTGCTGAAGCGCTCTGCTCTCTGCCTTACCTTCTCCATCCTGACCAAGTTTCTTGCGCCAGAGAAGGGTGAGCGCCGATTCTGAAGCCTACAGGGCGTTGAGTGTAGCAGCTCAGGCTGACTGACCCACCCCTTTAAGAGCCGGCCGGTGCCTGGAAGTCTCGTGGTTTCCGGTAATTGAGATCACCTGCGCTGCGCCTGTCCGCGCCGATATTGGGTAGCGCCTGAACTTCTGCGCCTTAGGAGCCCCGTGCAACGTCTGATTTCGCGCCTCAATCCCCTTTGGGGGTGATGCAACCCAATATCTCGCCAGGCAGCGATAAGTTTCGTCTGGCTATAAACTTTGCGCAGCGCCAGTTCTAACGCCTCAAGCGGGGCTATACCCAATTTCTAGGCCAATAAGTTTTAAGTGTATGCTTTATTAATGCTTGTTCATATTTCATTGTGTTGCTTCTGGTGAGTCAGAGGATATGTTTTTAAGAGTATGAGTATTATTACCATGCACATGCATCATTGTAATAGAATAAATGAAGGGATTAATTATACTTTGATAGCCACAGCTTGCTGCTGAGGTGAAGCTGCATTTAAAATGGCCTGACCATTAAAGGCAACACAGTCTAATTGCTGTCTTAAGGTCAATTAGACTCTAATTGATGTTGTGGAAGGAAGTTGCCTCTAGAGTAGCTGTAGCTTTTAAACCTCTAGCTCATCCCCTTGAAGAAAAGCCTGGTTATCAAGGTCAGAAGAAACTAGTAGAAACCGATCAACTTTCTTTCTCTCTTTTTAAAATTTTATTTTAACATGCTCTTTATTCCCTATTTGTTGCTGTTTGAAGAATATGGTATTTGAGCCAATCCGGTGACATACTTTGCTTGTGTGACCCACGTGTGATGGATGTGCTAGATGCGACAATGCTATTGTATGTGTAGATTAGACTGCAGTTACACTGCCACTTCACATCAATGTGAAAGGGTTTTGAGAGTTCAGCGACAGAAAAGTGGCAGCAACACTTGGAAGTCAGGTATTGTTGTGACTCCGAGGTACACTAAAGCCAAGCAATGCAAGACCCCCTCTATTGCAGAGGCGTCCTGGCTGTTGGCCTTGACGAATCCTGGCATGTTTATCTTCTGGTTGCAATTGGGTGTGCAAGACCCATGCGTTAGGTGCCAGTATGGGTCTTAGCACCATATAAAAGCAGTTTATATTAAAATACGCTTGCATAGTAACCTCTATACCTTTATTTCACCCAAAATATTAAATTTAATTAAATGTCCTTTGAAAATATATAACAATTTAAACATAGAAGATCGGCAGGAGGTTCCTCAGAGCTTCCCCTGCTTTGCTGCTGTAACTTAGATGGAAGTTTGTCGGAAAGCCCATTTACTCGCGTAAAAGGGTTTCTGCCAAAGTTGCGGAGTGGAAGAAGCCACGAGGAAATTCCTGCATGTCGTTGAGATTCTCTTTTCTTCCCTCCTCACCAATTGTCTCCCCTTCCCTCCTGAACGTGGTAACTCAGGTTGGGCTGCCATTGCAGAGTGGCCACTGTTCACTGCTGAGTCTGTATGCTATCAGCACGGCATTGACTGGTGGGATATCCCACTCAACCATAATCCTATCCTCAACTGATAGCCACACATCCGCACTTTTCATCTGGAGACCAGTAGGGGAGTAATTGGATAATGATCTGGAACCCTAACTAATTACCTTTGCCTCCAACCCATCTCCCCCCACACCCACCCCCCCCCCAATCAAAAATCCGACCAAAAATATGTGGCTAATTCCAGTCGAATTCTTTTATTTATCTTAAATTTAAAAAAATGATTTTCTTACAGCTAAAGTGTACAGGAGCAATCTGTAGTTTCTGGTATAAGTAAAATCTGTATTGAGACAGGAATGTTGTGAAGGCAAAGTTGATCTTTTCTTTGCTTAAATAGCAGGAAGTCAAGTTAATTCAGTGAGTGAAATAAATGATATGGTTTAGTAATGAAAATACAAGCTTGGTTCACTACACAAGTGTGATCATTGTGCATAATGTGAGGGGATCATTTGGTATCAATCAAGTTATGTGGCCTTTTTATAAAAAGGAATTGATCTAAAACAACAAACACTAGAACCTTTTAATGAATATTTTTCATGGGATTTTTGGCCAAATTTCAGTGGTCTTTGCATAGTCAGAAGACAAATTTCACATGTGTGGACTTCAAAAATATAATAAATCAAACTGATGTATTTGTTTTGTGCAATTCCTGGCAAAGGTTTTACTGTAATCCCACTCAGGTAAGGTGTTGGTGGACAAGAGACTTTTAGACCAAGAAATGGGTTTCTGAAATGGAGGCCTTACTGTACCAATTCTTTTTATACTAGAAGTGTTCTGTGTCACATTGCCAGCTTTATTGGCTTTAAGAATGCTTTTGATTAAAATGTTAAAGAAGTGCCTGATCTTTTGGATAAGGTATGTACCCTACTGAAGATGGTTACTACCAAAATTGATGGGTTCCTACACATTCAGAAATGCCACTGGTAACTAACGGGGATAAATTCTACCCTTATTTTATTTTCAGCTTAGTCGTCACACTCTTGTGCAAAAAATGTGTTTGTTTTCTCATTTTGGTTTTTGCCACGTTTATGACCGAGGCGCAGACCTTTAGAAATGAAAATGCTCAAAGTCACAGGACGTGATCTTGCCAGCCCTGGGGAGGCGGGTATGAAGGCGGGACTGCCAGGAAAATGTCAGAACCTGGGGACGGGTACCCAACCCGCCTCCGTGCCATCTTGCTAGGAGGCGGGTAGCCGACCCGCACCGGGTCCTGATCCTTGGAGGCGGGAAGGGGAGTAGTGCCACTTATCTGCCTGTTAATAGGTAGTTAACAGGCAGATAAGAGGATTATCCCCATTTTACCCTCAAGTGCGGGCTTCCAGAAGGCTCCGAACCCTGCCAGGGTCACCGAGGCGAGCAGTGGGTCTGTGGGGGTCGGAGGGGTGCAAAAGTGCGCTGTGAAGGTAAGTGATGGGTGCAAGTGTGGAGAGGTGAGTATGTGAGGTAAGTGGAAAGTTTTAGTAAAAGTTTACTTACCTTTGTTTCTTCCTGCAGGCTTCAAATCGGTGGGTATGCGGAGAGTCTCACACCTCCGCAGCAGAGATGACAGATGACCGTTGCATTCTCCAATGCAACCATCTAATTTCTGCTAAATAAAGAGGTTTGATGAGTCTTGAATTCAAGAGCTCATCAAACTACAGAGAATGTCAATGTTTGACAGCTTCACAGAGCTGTCAAATGATGACAATTCATCTGTCAAAAATTTTTGACAGAGGAAACGTCATACATTGACGTTCTCTGTAACTGGCTTTCCCTTAATTGGCCTGCTAAGCCCGTTGGGTGGGTCTTAGCAAAGTCAATCAAGAGAAAATAGCGTGGGTTGGCCGGAAGTTGATGGAGGCGGGACTGAAACCCGACAAGTGGGAGTCCCGCCTCCAAAAGCACCCCATTGGCAAAATCCAGCCCAAAGTGATGCTCTCATCCAAAATTGCAGGCATAGACTTGTTTTCTCAGGTTCACTCATTCTGTGGGGACTTTCTGTCTCCATGTATTCGATGAAAGCCATTTAGGTTGTGAAAAACATATAGTAAATAGTACATATTTATTAGTAAAACGTGAACACATATTGATGTAGCTAGTGTTACAAGCTGGTTAGAATAATGTGGCATTTTTTTTCACGGAATTGTTTTTTGCAGAAGTGCTCAGACTTGTATATTAACAAAAAATCTCATGTATATGTTATCAATGACCTTCCCTCCAACATAAGGTCAGAAATAGGGATGTTCGCTGATGACTGCAGTGTTCAGCACTATTCACAACTCCTCAGATAATGAAGCAGCTATGCCCGCATGCAGCAAGACCTGGACGACGTTCAGGCTTAGGCTGATAAGTGGCAGGTAACATTCACGTCACAGAAGTGCCAGGCCATGACTGTCTCCAACAAGCGAGAGTCTAACCACCGTCCCTTGACATCCATCGCCGAATCCCCCACCATCAACATCCTGGGGGTCACCATTGACAAGAAACTTAACTTAACTGGACCAGCTACATAAATATTGTGGCAACAGGAGCAGGTCAGAGGCTAGGTATTCTGCGGCGAGTGTCTCGCCTCCTGCCTCCCCAAAGCCTTTCCACCATCTACAAAACACAAGTAAGGAGTGATGTAAGAAAAAGGAGACTTACCATCAAGTAACTTTAAAGTAAGCTTTAAGTAACTTATAAACACACTATATACAAGAGAGGTCTTTACCATGCCTCTGGTAGAAGCCTCTTACAATACTGAACAGACCAGTATTTATACCAGTCCAACAGGAAGTGACATATGACAGGAAGTGAGGTATGTACACAGTTCATAGTTCACAGTTCATAGTTCACAGGAAGTGATGACATAACTTCCCGGAAGTTAGCATTTTTATCACATTCTTCCCTCCTGCAGGATTAGGAGGCTGTGGTCTACCTTTTGGTCCGCAGCCGCCGAACAAGGAAGAGTCGCACCCGTTTGGATTCCCGTCGTAGAGGGTCGCTGGTCCGCTTACATGCGGTTGGCCATTGGTCAGAGTCTGTGTGGCCTGGATTGCCCTGTGAAGGGTCGGGGAGATCATGGCTTCGAGTACGAGCCCCAATAGGTTCAAAGTCGGACTGCCTCTGTTCAGAGGGAGGTGCAGAGCTGGTCTGTGGCGGATCAGTACTTTCTTGCGCGGTACTGGGAGGGTCGCAACCTTGAGCACGGGGTTCTACCGGCACCAAGCTAGTTGGTGTCCGATCAGGATCCTGGAGAGGGGTACCCGATAGGTCCCAAGAGTTTCCTGGTGAAATGCCATCACCCGATGTCCCACTAGGTCCTGGTGGGCAGGGAGCCAGATCCCGTAATGATACGGTAGATTCTCGGCCGTCGGAATATCGTATGTTTGCATAGGTGGGGTTGGCATCGGTTAGTTCAACCTCGTCTACGAGAGGGTCATTTTTAGACGTCCGAACGTATCTTCGGAGTAATACAGGTCCAGGAGTAGTTAGCCATGACGGGAGTGATGTCCCATGAGATGAGCGACGCTGGAATCCAAAGAACCGCTCATGAGGTGTAGTATTTGTGGCTGTAGAAAGCAGGGACCGTATAGAGTGCAATGCATCCGGAAGCACTGTTTCCCATTGCTGGTCTGGTAGGCCCCGAGATCTTAAAGCGAGACGTACGGAATTCCAGATGATACCGTTATACCTCTCTACCTGCCCATTTCCGATGGGATGGTATGGTGTTGTTTTGCTTGTAGCAATTCCCCGTTCTGAGAGGTAGTCCTTGAGTTCCCTTGACATAAAGGATGGACCCCGATCTGAGTGAATATAAGCCGGCATGCCACAGAGAGAAAATACCTGCTCAAGGCAGCAGATTACTGTGGACGCCAGCATATTGGAGCAGGGGAAGGCAAACGGAAAACGTGAATATTCGTCGATCATGGTGAGCAAATATGTGTTCCGAGTTGAAGAGGGCACTGGGCCCTTAAAATCGATGCTAAGTCGTTGCATCGGTTGGGTTGCATGTATGAGTATACCAGCTGAGGGGCGGAAGAACTGAGGTTTTAATTCCGCACAAAGCCGGCATTCTGAGCATATTTTCTTTACATCTCCAGTGGAAAAAGGGAGATTCCGTGATCGTACGAAATGTAGCATGCGCGTAACGCCAGGATGACACAAACCATTGTGGACATCCATGAGAGTGGAGGATGACATAGTGGAGCAGAATGCCCGTGTGAGGGTGTCCGGGGCCACATTCTCCTTGCCAGGCCGATAGAGAATGGTATAACCAAAAGAGGCCAGTTCCATCCTCCAAAGTTGTATTTTATTATTCTTAATTTTGGTTCGTTTTCGATTATCGAGCATGAAGGCGACTGATCGTTGGTCCGTGATCAATGTAAAGTGCTGGCGAGCTAGAAAATGGTTCCACTTCCGTACTGCCTCTATGATGGCTGTGGCTTCTTTCTCAACCGGAGGATAATGTAGCTCGGCACCTTGTAAGGTCCTGGACATAAATGCTACAGGACGACCTTCCTGATTCAGAGTAGCCGAGATCGCCACCTCCGAGGCATCACATTCAACCACGAAAGGGAGATTCTCATCGATGGAGTGAAGAGCCGCTTTCTCCAACTGTTTTTTGAGAAGGTTAAAGGCTGCAACAGCCGCTGTTCCCAGTGGAAATGATCTAGCATGCAGCAAGGGTTGGATTTTGTCCGAAAAATGAGGAATCCATTTAGCGTAGTATGCAAACAGACCGAGAGCCCGACGTAAAGAAGCCGTATTCTTAGGTGACGGGAGCTCTTGGAGCGGGCGAAGTCTTTCTGGGTCTGGCTTAATGATACCATTGCCTACGCAGTAGCCAAGGATGTTGATGGTCGGTTGCGACTCAACAGATTTGGATTCATTCAGGGTCAAATTACGGCGATGGAGGGCATCCCGAAATTTTTGGAGGTTGGAGTCGTGTTCCTGTTGATCGTGACCTGCAATGGTAATGTTATCAAGATAGGGAAAAGTGTCCCTTAGGTTTTCCTGCTTAACCAGGCCATCCATTGCCCGTTGAAAGACAGCCACTCCATTAGTAACCCCGAATGGGAGGCGACGAAATTGGTACAGCCGTCCATTAGCCTCAAAGGCTGTGTACTGCTTATCTGAGACCTTCAAGGGTAACTGATGATAGGCACTTTTTAAATCGTAAGTTGAGAACACTTTGTATTCGGCCAGTTTATTAACCATATCATCAATGCGTGGCAATGGGTAGGCGTCCAAGTCGGTATATTGATTGATGGTTTGCGAATAATCGATGCATAGTCGCTGTTTGTGAGGTTTTAGAGGGTTCTTGACAATGACGACTTGAGCCCGCCAGGGCGACGAACATGGTTCAATGATATCCTCTGCTAGAAGTCGAGAGATTTCAGCCGCAATAAAAGATCGGTCTTCCTGATTAAAGCGCCGCGATTTCGTTATTATCGGTTGGCATTGAGGCGGAATACTGGCAAATAATGAGGGTTCATCAAGTGAAGCTGCTGATAATGCACAAAAAGGTAATTTAGATGGTATATTAGAAATAGTAAGTCCGGGTTTGGATCCACCAAACTCAATGGTGAGTTTCTTATGCTGTTTTTGGAAGTCCAGCCCTAAGAGGAGATCACTACATAAGTCTTTGAGCACCGAAAGTCGGGTGGAGGGATACATACGACCATGAAGTGTCATATCAACAACACAAAAGCCGGAGATTCTGGTATTAAGTGATGACTGGGCCATCGCAATTGCCTGGTCCGATGGGAAGACATGTAGTTTCAATTTCGCAACAATCTGTTCCTTAATGAAACTATCAGTACTTCCTGAGTCAATTAAGGCATCTAAGGTATGCCCTTTAATTGAAATTTTTGTGGCTGCCTGAGACAGGTTCTGTGGGCAAGCAGCTGTAATTGGTGTCGTTGCACAGAGAGTGGCTAAAACTCTCGGTGTGCTTCTTCGGGAGAGAGCTCGAGAGGAAGCTTGATAGGTCCTAGCTGGAGCATCTTGATAGGCCCTAATTGGGGCAGTTCGGTAGGTCTTAGCTGGATTGGCCCTCGTAGAGGCCCTTGATAGGCAAACTTTAGCAAAGTGTCCTTTTTTCCCGCAATAACTGCAGATTGCATTGCGAGCAGGGCAGGTTTTCCTAGGGTGAAAAGCATCTCCACAAAAGAAGCATTCCTTCCTAGATTGCCAAGAGGCTGCTAAAGTGGGGTCGTCCTCCTCTTCTTCATCAGAATTATCAGAATTAGATTCCCCCATGATAGGGTTCACCTGAGACCGCTTGAATTGTCTGGTTGCAGCTACAGCAGCAGATCGAGATCTGGGCAGCTGATAGAGGTCTGCATTTCTCTTTGCCAAATCCAGTGAACAAGCTAGGTCAAAAGCTTTTTGTAGCTCAAGTGTTTTACTTTCTAGTAGACGCTGGCGTATAAATGGAGAGGCAATCCCGCAGATGAAAGCATCACGAATCATTTCTTGGCGGTACAGCTCAGCTGAGGCTGCCTGAAAGTTACAATCTACGCTGAGCCTGCGAAGTTCTTGCAGGAATTCGTCAATTGATTCCCCTGGCCCTTGTCGGGCTGTGGCCAGTAGATGTCTAGCATAGACCTCATTTGGGGTCTTCGCATACAGTTTCTTAAGTGCCCGAATCACCTCTTCGTAATTATCCCAGTCATCAACATATTCGAACACTTTTGGGGTCACATAATTGACAAGTATCTTCAATTTAGCAGGAGCATCCACTTTACATTCATCCAGAAAATTCTCAAAAGTACGATACCAATGCTTCCATACCCTGCCAGCTGCTGGTGTATTCGGGTCCAAGTCCAGACGAATAGGTCTAAGGATTTTCTCCATGATGGGTGGTTCCCTGGATCCTTAACTTCCGAGTTTGTCTGAAGGTCTAGTATTTGTCAGTGTAAATACTAAGTTACTTAAATTGATGTAAGAAAAAGGAGACTTACCATCAAGTAACTTTAAAGTAAGCTTTAAGTAACTTATAAACACACTATATACAAGAGAGGTCTTTACCATGCCTCTGGTAGAAGCCTCTTACAATACTGAACAGACCAGTATTTATACCAGTCCAACAGGAAGTGACATATGACAGGAAGTGAGGTATGTACACAGTTCATAGTTCACAGTTCATAGTTCACAGGAAGTGATGACATAACTTCCCGGAAGTTAGCATTTTTATCACAAGGAGTGTGATGGAATACTCTCCACTTGCCTGGATGAGTGCAGCTCCAACAACACTCAAGAAGCTCGACACCATACGGGACAAAGCAGCCCGCTTGATTGGCACCCCATCCACCACCTTAAGCATTCACTCCCTTCACCACCGGCGTACTGTGGCTGAAGTGTGTACCATCTACAAGATGCACTGCAGCAACTCACCAAGGCTTCTTTGGCAGCACCTCCCAAACCCGCAATCTCTTCCACCTAGAAGGACAAGGGCAGCAGGTGCATGGGAACATCACCACCTCCAAGTTCCCCTCCAAGTCACACAACATCCTGATTTAGAAGTATATCGTCGCTGGGTTAAAATCCTGGAACTCCCTGCATAACAACACTGTGGGAGTATCTTCACCTCACGGACTGCAGCGGTTCAAGAAGGCGGCTCACCACCACCTTCTCGAGAGCAATTAAGGGATGGGCAATAAATGCTGGCCTTGCCAGTGACGCCCACATCCCATAAACGAATTTAAAAAAAAAATGCTACAGGCGCTTCAATTCAGCTATAGCTCCCCCTTATATATTAGTGCCATACCACCTGCCTCTCACTCACTGGAATGATCGCCACCATTTTGAAGTACACTGTTACTTACCAGCAGTCTACCAAAACATCATAAAACTAGAGAAACAAGTGGCCACTGAAGAGCATTTTTGTAAGAAAAGATAATTGCATTGTATTATGTTTTGAAGATGAGCAATTGAAGAGAATATGCACGGCAATATTCCTTTTCTGTACATTATGGTGAATTGGTTCGACCCATAATTTTAAACTGTTATAGACTTTTGACACATAGGGCTAGAAATTTGTTATTGCCAAGGAATGGGCTGTGTCAGTATTAAAGTTGGAGAATTAGCGGCAGGCGCAAATGCTTTAGACTGCGCGCAGAATTCGTGCTCACTGCTCAATAAAATGATTGGAGTCCTAAATCAAGTCTTAAAACCCAAGCTCATTGCCGTTGCACTTAAAGGGTGTACTAATATCTGGTGCAGTCTAATCGCAACTCATCATTGCCACAGGCTTTTTTCACTACTTAAAGGGGAGGTTTATTGATGCTGCAGCATCTCATTCTCAGCATTGCTGGCTGTGCAGCTGCCTCAGCAAGCAGAAGCAGAACAAGGAGATGGAGAAGGAGTCGGAGGACTGAACCAGGTGTGCTCATGGCAGGTCCACGCCCCAGGGAGAGAGCCCACAGATTCTCCGATGAAGCAGTGGAGGCATTGATTTTCGCTGTGGCGAGACGGATGCCGGCGCTCTACCCGGCAAGTGGCAGGAGGCCCTTGCCACAAGTCTTCCGCACCATGTGGAGGGATGGGGCCCAGCACGACTTGGGCAGCACTGTGGTCCCCAGGACCCACACACAGTGCAGGGAAGAAGTTTAACGACCTCACTCGGGTGGTCTGGGTGAGTGAATGCTTCAACAAATGCTGCATACCACTATCTGTACCACAATCTTCACACACTGCCTAAAGCACCACACCCCCAGCACTCGCCCACCAACAATTTCTACCTAGCAACACTCGCACCTTGCACACAATGACAGCTATTCAACTGTGGCAGGCACAAGGGTCATTAGTTATTAGAATTCATGTGATATGTTTATAGATAAATTTATTAATGGTGTCTGGAATATTTTGTGGTCTCTCTCATTTCATCTTTGTGCCCGGGAGGACGCTGTGATACGACATGAGGCAGGGATGGTATGATGGGGATGTGGTGAGCTACGGGGATCTGGGGTTTCATTCGATCATTGACAGCCTGTTCAGAAGGCCGATTGTCTCGCTGCCTCCTCCCTCCCTCCTGTTCCTCCGCCTCCTCATCCTCTTCCTCCTCCTCATCATCCTCTGCCTCGTCCTCCTCTTGAGGTGGTCCCACAATCCCTGCTGGCAAGGGCTGCGCCCTCATGATGGCCAAGTTGTGGAGCATGCAGCAGACCACCACGAAATGGGACACCCGCTCTACCGAGTACTGGAGGGCTCCTCCCAAGCAGTCAAGGCAGTGGAACCGTTGCTTCAATAAGCCATCATCTGCTCGATGATGTTCCTGGTGGCAGCATGGCTCTCATTATATGAGTGCTGGGCATGAGTGTTGGGGTTGCGGAGGGGAGCCAATGACCAGATGGAGAACAGATAGCCCTTGTCTCTGAGCAGCCACCCTCGAGCTTGATGTGGTGGCTGGAAGAGTGCTGGCATACTGGTCTGGCGCAGGATAGTGGGCATTGATATTAAGGATTTGCTGTGTGTGGTCGCATATCAACTGCACATTAAGTGAGTGGTAGCATTTGCGGTTACGGAAGATCTCAGGATTGTTATGCGGTGCCTGCAAAGCCACGTGGATGCAGTCGATGGTGCCCTGCACCATGGAGAATCCCGCTATCCTGGCAGAGCCACATGCACATTTGTCCTGCTTCTCTCTGGTGATCGGGAAGCCAATGTAGTCCCTTCTCCTGCTGTAGAGAGCTTCAGTGACTTCCTGGATGCAGCAATGGATGGCGAACTGTGAGATGTTAGCTATGCCTCCTGTTGCAGACTGGAAGGATCCACTGGCGAAGAAATTGAGGGCCACAGTGACCTTGACTGCCACTGAGAGAGCCATGGTCACCCTGGTCTGAGGCTGGAGGTCTGGTTGCAGGAGGTGGCAGAGTTTTGGGACCACCTCCTTGGTGAAGCGAAGCCTTCTAATACACTGCTCCTCGCTTAAATGAAGGTAGGAGAAGTGCTCTCTGAATACCCTTGGCGGGTAAGGCCTCCTGTTGAGAGCCTGATAGCCCTCCTCCTCCATCTGCGCACATGTTCCCGTATTTCGTGCTCCCTCCACCATAGATCCTGGAAGGCAAGGTATCATGCCAGTACATCCCCCATTAATGTTACCAAGTGTAGCAGTTTGAATCTTTGAAGAATAAATGTAGCTACTTTTTAGTTGCCAGAAGACTCCTGATGCAAAAGAACCTTCAAATTACTGAATGAAACTATTGCACTGGGTGAAAGTAACAAAAAACCACTGAAATTGCACTAACCTGACAGCTGCGAGTGATTACTGATGATCCCTGGAGCTGGCTTCCTGGTGTTGCACGCCAGCTCTCCCTGTCAGTGTTTACTCCAGGGGGTGAGGTAGGTGGCGAGAATCAATTTTTGAAATTGGGTGGTCAGTGAGCGTTGCACACTCTCTGACGTCACAATCTACCTGGCGTTGCTGTTCCTGGCAATACCTCTTACCGGCGGTGCTGTGTGGGGGGAGCTGAATTTGCCGCTGGATTCGCCTCGCCCTGGCGATACTGGTCTAGTGCCCCATTACCGCCATCTACTGGCACTAACTGAAGGGGCTAAGGGGATGAATTTTTCCCCCATACTATCATAAAGAGTGCATAGGGAAATATAGTTGCTTGCCCAGAATTTCCTGGCGACTTGCCCCATTGGAATGGCGTATGTACAGTGTTGGGTTCATTTTTCAATGCAAAAGACAGAGGAAATTATGCAGTTGTGGCAAAACCACTAAGTGACTTACATAATTGTCTGTAACCAATGTTATTACCTCTAGCATTAATTGTCTGTAACCAATGTTATTACCTTTCAAGTTGGCTCTGGTTAAACAGAGCTAGATCGACAACATCGCAATCTGACGTGATGACGTCATCACGTGGGTCACGTGACGTCCCCTTCGGCGGGAAACGTGATGACGTCATGACGTCAGAGGTGGGCGGGGCCAGCCAGTCCTCGTGTGGATTGAAAGAGAAAAGACCTGTTTTGAGCTTCTCCTGTAGTTTCTTGTTTTGTAAAGTTCTTAGACAATAAATTCAGTTTGTTAACTTCCAGTAAGTTATAGATTCTTTATTAGGAGTGCAGAGACTCCTACATTGGTGACCCCGATTCCTCGCGATCGTTTTTCGCGGTGAACGCCGAACACAGGTCAGTGATGGAGGCCAACGCAGTGGCCTTGAAGCTCCCCCAATTCTGGGAACAACAGGCAGCCTCTTGGTTTGTGCAAGCCGAGGCGCAATTTGAGCTCCGCAACATCGTTCAGGATCAGACCAGATATCTCCACGTGGTCTCCGCCCTCGAGAGCTCGACGGCGTCGAGAATCATCAGCCTGCTGGAGAGTCCTCCGACTGCTGACAAGTATGTCGCCATCAAGACACGATTGCTGCAGGTATGTGGTCTCACCAAAGCGGAGCGCGCGCGCCGTTTACTGACTCTACCAGGGTTAGGAGACTCCAAACCCTCGGAAATGATGAGTCATATGCTGACTCTCCTGGGGTCCAAGCCCCAGTGCTTTTTCTGTTTCGCAAACTGTTCCTTACTCAACTTCCTGAGCAAGTACAGGCGTCCCTCGCCCGAGCAGAAACCGCAGACTGCGTCGCGCTCGCCGAAGAGGCGGATAAGATTTACGCGGTCCGGCAACAATACTGCGCCATCACGCAACGCCCCGCCACGAAGAGCCTGGCCCCGGCTCCGACAAAGGCGCCTCCGACGACCGGTTTCTGCTACTACCACGCTCGTTTCGGCCCGAAGGCCCGCTGCTGCCGCTCGCCGTGCACTTTCGTTACCAGACCGTCGAATAGACCGCCGCGAGTCATGCACGCCGGTCCCGGTACTTCCCCCGCTGCCGCGATGGCGATCGGTGCTTCCGGGAATCTCACCTACGTAACCGACTCCATCTCCGGCCGTCGTTTTCTATGCGACACGGGGGCGCAATGCAGCATACTGCCCGCCTCGGTCATGGACCTTCGCTCCGGCAGCCGTGGTCCCCCTATGCAAGCGGCCAACGGGGGTTCGATCCGCACTTGCGGGAAGCGCCTCGTCCGAGCACGTTTCGGTGGACAGTTTTTCAGCTGGAATTTCATCACCGCTCAAATCTCACAGGCCCTGTTGGGTGCTGACTTTTTAGGCGCCAACGGCCTGTTGGTGGATGTGAAAAATCGACACCTCGTTCGCACCGCCACGCTCGACAATATTTCGGGGACGCGCAGCACGGCTGCGTCACACATGATTTCATGTGCGCGGCCGCAGCCCGACGATTTCGCCCGGCTCCTCGAGGATTTCCCCGAGCTGACAAAGCCCAACTTTTCGGCTCCGACCGTCAAGCATAGGGTGGAGCACCATATTTCGACTACCGGCTCACCCGTTTACGCCAGGGCACGACGTTTAGAGCCCAGTAAGCTAGCGGCAGCAAAGGCGGAGTTCGCCATGATGGAAAAAATGGGGATCATCCGTCGGTCCAGTAGCCCCTGGTCCTCCCCGCTCCACATCGTCCCCAAGCCCGGCGGGGGATGGCGGCCCTGTGAGGATTATCGCCGCCTCAACGACATAACGACGCCCGACCGCTACCCCATTCCCCATATACAGGGCTTCTCAGCACATTTGGCAGGGACGTCCATCTTCTCCAAAATCGACCTCGTCCGTGGTTACCATCAGGTGCCGGTGCACCCTCAGGATGTCGAAAAGACAGCGGTAATTTCCCCCTTTGGACTCTTTGAATTCCTGCGAATGCCCTTTGGGCTTAAGAACGCGGCACAGGCGTTTCAGCGCCTCATGGATTCAGTCCTGCGGGACCTTGATTTTCTCTTTGTTTATTTGGACGATATTCTGGTTGCCAGCACCTCCAAGGAGGAACACCTTGAGCACCTTCGGGTCCTTTTCAGATGGCTTCAGCAGCACGGCCTCATCGTTAACTCGGACAAATGCCGCTTCGGCCTATCGCAACTGGATTTCCTGGGCCACCGCATAACCCCCACGGGGGCAACGCCACTTCAGGTCAAGGTGGAGGCAATTGCGGCGTTCCCGAAACTGAAATCCATGAAAGCTTTACAGGAGTTCCTGGGGATGGTTAACTTCTATCATCGTTTCATCCCCAGGGCTGCACAGCTCATGCGTCCTCTATATGAGGCCCTCAGAGGCTCGACGGGAAAGGACCCTGTGGAATGGTCACAGGACATGGATCGTGCTTTCGAGGAGACGAAAGCCGCACTCGCCAATGCGACCATGTTAGCACACCCCCTGCCGGGAGCCACTATCGCTCTCACGACGGACGCGTCAGGCTACGCGGTGGGGGCCGTCCAGGAGCAGTGGGTCGACGGCGCGTGGCAACCCTTGGCCTTTTTTAGCCGCCAGCTACAACGGCATGAACGCCGGTACAGTACTTTCGACCGAGAGCTGTTGGCTTTGTTTTTGGCCATCCGCCATTTCCGTTTCCTCCTCGAAGGACGACGCTTCATCGCGTTTGTCGACCACAAGCCATTGCTGTTCGCAATGGCCAAGTCTGCGGAACCGTGGTCGGCTCGGCAGCAACGGCAGCTGACGTACATATCGGAGTTCACCACCGACATCCGACATGTGGCCGGTAAGGACAACGTCGTCGCCGATTGCCTATGCCGCGCCGCCGTCCAATTGGGCATTGACTACGCACAGATGGCGGTTGACCAAGCGGACGACCCAGAGACCCAGGGTTTTCGTTCGGTTCCAAACAGCCTCCAGCCGAGGGATGTGCCTTTCCATTCCGCAGGTACCACTCTGCTCTGCGACGTTTCGCTGGGTGCACCCCGTCCGATCGTCCCGTCTAAATGGCGTTGTATGATTTTCGATGCCTTACACGGCCTATCGCACCCTGGGGTGCGGGCATCGCAAAAACTGCTGGTCTCCAAATTCGTATGGAGGGGAATACGCAAGGACGTCGGGGACTGGGCGAACACTTGTGTTGTTTGCCAACGGTCCAAGGTGCAGCGCCATGTCAGAGCCCCGCTCGCCACCTTTGAGGTCCCGGAACGGCAATTTGACCATATTCACATCGACTTAGTGGGACCACTCCCACCTTCCCGGGGCTTTACGTACCTTTTGACGATGGTGGATCGCACCACGAGGTGGCCGGAGGCAATTCCCCTGACATCCACCACATCTGCGGACGTTGCTCGAGCTTTCGTTTCGTCCTGGGTAGCCCGTTTTGGTGTCCCTGCGGACATTTCGTCGGATCGGGGGCCGCAATTTTCGTCCGAACTGTGGAACGAGGTGATTTCCGTGTTAGGCCGTAGTGCGGCGAAGTTTAACGCCCATCACCCACAGGCGAACGGCTTGTGCGAGCGGTTCCACCGCTCCTTGAAGGCGTCGCTCAGGGCCAGCCTGCTGGATGCATCCTGGGTCGACAAACTACCGTGGGTGATGTTAGGACTCCGCACGGCGCCGAAGGAAGATCTCCAGTCGTCGGCGGCGGAGATGGTTTACGGGCAACCGCTTCGAGTCCCAGGTGAATTCCTGCCGTTACCTACGCGACCATGGTCCGCGGCCACACAAAAAGAGACCCTCCGGGATGCGGCCCGCTGTTTCCGTCCAGTTCCGACCTCACGGCACGGTTTGCTTTCGTCCAACGTCCCGGGGGAGTTGTCGAAAGCCAAGTTCGTGTTTGTGCGCCAGGACGGCCATCGTACCCCACTCGCACCGCCGTATGCTGGACCCTTCAAGGTTTTGCAGGCAGGGGACAAGAGTTTCGTGATTGACGTCGGGGGCAAATCGGATCACATCTCTGTCGATCGCCTTAAGCCTGCGCACCTGGACCTCGAACGACTGATCGAGCTGGCGCAGCATCCGCGCCGCGGCCGGCCGCCGGCCGCTACCACACTTGACACCACCGTACTGCCTACCAGTTCGCCGCCTGCTCAGCGTTTTCCCCTCTGGGAATTTCGGAGTCGGTCCAACAGACTTGTCCGACCTCCTCAGCGATTGAGTCTTTTCGTTACAATTCTGGGGGGGCGTATGTGGCAAAACCACTAAGTGACTTACATAATTGTCTGTAACCAATGTTATTACCTCTAGCATTAATTGTCTGTAACCAATGTTATTACCTTTCAAGTTGGCTCTGGTTAAACAGAGCTAGATCGACAACATCGCGATCTGACGCGATGACGTCATCACGTGTGTCACGTGACGTCCCCTTCAGCGGGAAACGTGATGACATCATGACGTCAGAGGTAGAGGGCAGGACCAGCCAGTCCTCGTGTGGATTGAAAGAGAAAAGACCTGTTTTGAGCTTCTCCTGTAGTTTCTTGTTTTGTAAAGTTCTTAGACAATAAATTCAGTTTGTTAACTTCCAGTAAGTTATAGATTCTTTGTTAGGAGTGCAGAGACTCCTACACAGTTACATATTGAAACATACAAGATTCTGAGGAGCATTGACAGGGTAAATGCTGAGAGATTGTTTCTCCTGGCTGTAGAGTCTAGAACTAGGGGGCTTAGTCTCAGGATAAGGGCTCGGCCATTTAAGACTGAGATGAGGAGGAATTTCTTCACTCAGGGTTGTGAATCTTTGGAATTCTCTGCTCCAAAGGGCTGTGGATGCTCACTCATTGAATATATTCAAGGCTGAGATCGATAGATTTTTGGACTCTAGGGGAATTGAGGGATATGGAGATTGGGTGGGAATGTGGAGTTGAGGTAGAAGATCAGCCATGATCTTATTGAATGGTGGAGCAGGCTCGAGGGGCCATATGGCCTACTCCTGCTCCTAATTCTTATGTACACCACTATTCACTCTATGTTGTAATTTCCTGGGACTTTTGCGCTGCTCTACTGAAACTGTGGAATGATGTGAATGGACTTTTATGTTTGTATATAAAATAAAGATAGGCTTTGGCATATCATCATCAAAAATAAGTTATCGTTCTGTTCATTCTGAAGTAGAGCTCTTGAGGTAAGTTCAACATCATTAAATCATAGGGAAAAAACATCGAAAAATAGGAGCAGGAGTAGGCCATTTGGCCCTTTGAGCCTGCTCCGCCAGTCAATATGATCATGGCTGATCCTCTATCTCAATACTATATTCCCGCTCTCTCCCCATACCCCTTGATGCCTTTTGTGTCTAGAAATCTATCTATCTCCTTCTTAAATATATTCAGTGACTTGGCCTCCACAGCTTTCTGTGGTAGAGAATTCCATAGGTTCACCACCCTCTGAGTGAAGAAATTTCTCCTCATCTAAGTCCTAAATGTCCTACCCCATATCCTGAGACTGTGACCCCTCGTTCTAGACCCCCCAGCCAGGGGAAACATCCTCCCTGCATCCAGCCTGTCTAGCCCTGTCAGAATTTTATACGTTTCAATGAGATCCCCTCTCATTCTTCTAAACTCTAGTGAATACAGGCCTAGTTGACCCAATCTCTCCTCATATGACATTCCTGCCATCTCGGGAATCAGTCTGGTGAACCTTCACTGCACTCCCTCAATGGCAAGTATATCAATTGGTACGATCTTTGAATGTATTTATATTCATGTTCAAAATAATAGATTAAAGTAAATTACAATCTCTGCTTTTTCTTGAACTCAACACACAATAACGAAGAAGTGTTTTGATAGGTTTAGTGTATATTGTGTGCATGGTGTTGGGAACTAGAAGTGAGGGTTTGTTTAAGATGAGACTTTTTAGGTAACTTAAATTGCTAATGTCATCCTCTAAATAAATAGGGTGGGGGGGGGGGTGGTGGTGAAATCTATAACTTAGAATGTTCCTGAAATACATCAGCTGAAGTGTGTCCGTAACCCAAACAATTTTCTTGAAATGATCAAGTTCAGCATAGTGAAAGATTTGACATTCAGAATTCTATGATTCTGGTTACGTTGATGGTGATCTGCTTGATGCAACTGGGGTAAACCGTTGGCTGCGCCGCTTCGGAGGTCCCTGATTCACCATTGTGCTCTCTCTGGCATATTCAAATTACTTTTTTTCCAGGAAATCTCAGCTTATGCTGTTGGTAACAGGATGATTTACGAGCGAGGCGGCATAATTTATAGTGAACTTCGCCGATAGCGCCATTCCAGGGAATTGTATTCTTTTAACATCCAATTTTGATTATCCTCTTTTGGTTTTCCCATTTTTCTTTTTTGCAACTTTACATTTCTTACTGAGTCTGTAGGTAATCCTTGGGCTGTTGAATTTAATGGTACTTATCATAAATCAATTGGATGCTTAACGATGGCAGATTAATCGCTTTTTAATTGGAAATTAACTGAACTTTACCTGATATAAGTTGCTCATTTTCTTTGATATAATATAGCAATGACTTTACTCGCTGCCGTGTAAGCAGAGCAGCTACAAGGCATGCTTATTAGACTCTGTAGACAGATGAGACTTTATAGTCTGGAGTTTGAAACTCTGAAAAGTTTGGAGTTTTTAGCTGGATGCCAACTCTTCAAGTAAAGTTTTGTTGAACCCTAGCCCTTAAGGACTACGAGTTTATTCAGCCATTTACAGACACACTTTGTCCCATAGGCTGTCGCACTCATCACAATAAAGCACCCAAACTACACACCAGGGATGAATTTTGGTTATTGTCAGTGGGAAAGAAATGAAAATTCTAATGCACATGTCCCTCGAGCTTAATGTACATTATCTTTGGCTGACTTTCCATTTGAATCTTTCTTCCAGCTTTATCTGGCATATTATCAAATATAAAACATAAATTCTCTACTACATGGTGTTAACGTCATGTTTCTTGCCACTAGTAATGCATTTCTGTTAACTGTAAAATTGATTTTTCATAATTCCTTCAAAATGATCTGGGATATATACACACAGGGATATGGACTGGAAGGATTATGCATACTTAACATCAAAAGCATCTTTTGTATGCTTAACAGAACAGTCTTCAGACTACAGATGGGAAGAATTGAATGTCTGAAAAATTATACATTTACAGTTGTATATTATACACTTTAACAAGTTATATATTTTATGGAAATAATTGTTACTATTTATATAATTTTCCACCAAGGTTGAAATCAAGTAACCTTTGGGTTGGGTGGTTTTATTTGTGGTGGATTTTCAGGTTAAAGTTCTTAAGCTCTGATTTTTACCACTGGGCATGAGTGCAGCGTGGTGGGGACTGGTGCGAGTGGGAAGCTCGGATGCCACTGGGCCATTTTAACTCGCGGACCATATTTTGAGCCGGTGGGAATGATGTGATGGCAGGGGCAGCTGAGGCGATCGCCGTTAGGGGAAGGTAAGTCTGGGGAAGGGGCGGCCAAAGTGGGGCCCAGGGGAAAAAAACTTTTTTTTTGTTAAAACGTTACACTCCTGGAGCTCTTCTGGCCCTGGGTCAAGTTTGCGGCAGGTTTCCCCGGCGCGGTCGCCACCGTGCGCGACTCATGCGGCCTGGGGTTAAAATAGCACCAGGCTCTGGCTGACGTCATTACATCCTGGCATTTGAATATTCATGAGACCCTCACTTGCCTACATTGAGGGCCTCGCACCTACCGTAAAAATTGCGATCCGTGAAGTGCAGCGCCAACGCGGAAGTTAGGGCACTGCTGCGATTTTAACCCTCCTCCCCCACAGGCCCGTTCTAGTTTGGGCATGGGGGTGGGCAGTGGGTGTTGAAATCGAGAGTTAAAATGTGTGACACAAACATTTATTGCATCAAAGTTGTTGGGTTTCTTAGCTATACATTTTCGATGGTTGTATTTGTATGGGAGAATAGCAACAGAAAACTAGAGTGGAATTGGGAAGGAATTGGCTGCATACAGACTTTGCAGAGTGTAGTCAGGATATATCAGATTGGTCCACTTGGGAAATGCTGCCTTTTCCAGGTTTCGGAAAGTAATGTTGCTCAATTAGTAGCAATTCCAGCCTGCGTTTGTGAAGAGATTTTGTGTCCTTTGGCTGTAGATGTAGAAGCCTTGGTGCTTGTTTTCTGAGTTGCAGCTTTCCTTTCCCTGTGGTCAGCCTCTCTGCATGTTCCAGCATTAATGATTTGAGTGTGGGCAAGTCCGTATGATGTGGAGACTTGGTCGCATGTTGGTTTTCTGCATCTGGCCAGTTGTTCTGGTTGGTTCTCTGCTCTATTATAAGTGCTCGTGATATAACTCTCCTGATGGTGACCATCTATTAAGGAAATTCCTTTCAGGATATTATGTGGCTTTGGTCAATATCTGAGGTTTTAGTGGAATATATTTAGAATCTAAAACTCTTTTGTTGACAGACTCATTTTAGTTGAATGCAATTTTCCTGGTATGAAATCATTCAAATATATTTATAGTTTTTTTTGCTTGTTAGCCCAGAAATTGTTATGGTTGTATGGTTGTTGGAAATGGTAACATGTTCTTAGCCAGTTCCTGTTGCTTAAAATCATAATATGAGGCTTTGTTTTGCACTAAACTGTTGACACAAACACTGATTTAATGAAAGATTTGTCATGCAACTGCACTCAAAAATATTGGCCTGGAAATTGCGGTTCGGAGGCTTGCCGCCCACGTACGCCTCTGACCCGCAAGAAAACTACGTACTTACCTGGTGTCTTCGGAGCTTTGGACTCTTGCGGTCCTGGGCCTACAGGCGCACACCTGCGTAAAGGCCCACGCAGCCCAGGGGCACACGCAGTTCGCAAGCGTCCCTGGGATCACGTGGGCCAGGCCAACCAATGACAAAGGGGGATTCCTATTCTACTTCTGGTGATTCCATTTACGTACAGAATCCCCATAACCATAGGAGAAATCACCTAATAAATAAAATTTCACAACACTGAAATAAAAATAAATGATCACAGGTTCAAAATTAATTAAAATGCCCTCTAATTAAACATTTAAAATAAAAATTTAATTTTTGGGAAAAAAAATTTTAAGCATTTTTAAACGGGACATAAATAACCTAAACTAATTTTAAATGTAAGTGAATGTTAAAATAATTTTTTTTTTAATGATTAAAAAATTTATTTTAACCCTTATGCAGGTGAAAGAAGGCCTTGCGCCTGCATTTACCAGGCATAAGGGTTTCGTGGGGATTCGGGCACTCTGTCCGCATGCGCTGTAAATTCACTTTCGCAATCTGTCAAGGAGAAACTTGACAGATCGCAAGTTCTGGATTTTCGCACATGCGCATCGCACGCGGAAACCCGTAACTTGCAGGGCCATTCACAGCACTTACGACGGCGTAGGCCGTGCGTATGCTCTCATAGGCCCTGTAAAATCCAGGCCATTATTCTTTGATTTTAAAGTAGAATTGTGCATTGTTGAATAAATAAACAAAATACTAAATGTATATATCCTTCGACACACTTCTGTGAGGGTATCATTTTTCTAGTGGAACACTGGAGGGGAATGGGTACATGTGAAGGAAGTTTGATACTGTTTATATTTATCTGGTCAGTGTGAGGTGAACTGTGTTGTGTTCTTTATGCCTGCGTGTGAACAGTTGTGGACTGAATTTTCAAAGGAACAAGAGTAACCAGTGTCTGCAGCTAGTGTAACCTGACTGCACACATGCCCAAGACATGTCAGACTCACTCTGATAGATAGGTATAGAGCAGTTTACATGCACGTTGTGTAATATAGTGTTATGCCAGCTTTAGCGGGCTGAATTGTGCCAGCGCTCAGAGGGCGGGTTTGGAGGTGGGCCCGCTGTCAAAATCAAAAAGATTGACAGCGGGCTGGTATCCCGCTCTAAACCCGCCTCTGTCAGTTTCCCAAGTGCTGTTTCTGCCTGTGCTTTGCAGACACTGCATTAAGCGGCAGGACATTCAATTGTGCTTGTTAAGAGGGTGTTTAAAGTAATTAAATCCCCATTTTCCTGGTTCCAAAGCATTTTGCCAAGTTCTCCACAAGGTTCCCGTCGCTCGGGGTTCATGCCAGGTAAGTATGTCGGGTTCTGAACAACTCTCCATTTCTTTCAATAGGTGACAACTGCAAAAGTGGTTTAAAACCTGCTATTTTACAGCTGGTCAGTTTCCAAACTCAGAAGCTTCAGCCATCAGTATTTAGAACCCACTTTTGAGCTTTATGCACTTTTTTGAAGTGTTTGGAGTATTCTCACGATCCACTGTCACCTCCTTGGAACAACCTATCTCAACATTGACAGATTACTTCTGTCATCTCAACCTCACCTGCCATCTATTCCATCAGCATCAGTGCCCTTGAAAAAATCTTCCCATGGTCCTCAGAATCCCAAAACGATCAGCCCCAACACCAACATCACCGGGCACACCAGCAACACCAACATCCACACCAACCTTCTCCGCAATCAACTGATGCTGGCCTGGACCCAGGGCATCATCACCCGTGCATATTGCTGCCCGGGATGCCAGCGATGGCCTCACCATGTCCAGATTAGCTTCACTTGACGCTCTACACCGTGGCTGCCACATGATGCACCAGGTTGGCACCAGCAACATAAAGCAACCCTACGATGTCCAAGCCATTCCTTTCACACTCATTACCATGGGGTGGGGGGGGGTGGGAGGGACGTTATGTCTCACCATTCACTGCAACTCACTAAGACACTTTCAAAGGTGCACACAAATCTGTCCAAGAAGGCAAAGTGGTGACAATAAGGATTTCAATGCTTGACAACACATTAACAGAAAGCTTACAGACCATTGGCTAAAACACCCAAGTGCCTACCCTTGTGTTTTGTTAGTTGTTATAAGAACATAAGAAATAAGAGCAGGAGTAGGCCATATGACCCCTCGAGCCTGCTCCGCCATTCAATAAGATCGTGGCTGATCACGACCTCAATTCCACTTTCTCGCCCAATCTCCATATCCCTTGATTCCCCTAGAGTCCAAAAATCTATCTATCTCAGCCTTGAATATAACAAAGATTCACAATCTTCTGAGTGAAGAAATTCCTCCTCATCTAAGTCTTAAAATGGCCTACCCCTTATCCTGAGACTATGCCCCCTAGTTCTAGACACTCCAGCCAGGGGAAACAACCTCTCAGCATCTACCCTGTCAATCCCCTTCAGAATCTTGTATGTTTTAACGAGATCACCTCTCATTCTAAACTCCAGAGAGTATAGGCCCATTCTACACAATCTCTCATCATAGGACAGCCCTCTCATCCCAGGAGTCAATCTAGTGAATCTTCGTTGCACTGCCTCCAAGGCAAGTATATCCTTCCTTAGATAAGGAGACCAAAACTGTGCACGGCACTCCAGGTGTGGTCTCACCAAGGCCCTGTACCATTGTAGCAAAACTTCCCTTCTCTTATACTCCAACCCCCTTGCAATAAAGGCCAACGTGCCATTTGCCTTCCTT
The DNA here is from genome assembly GCF_052327205.1 of Somniosus microcephalus. Lineage (NCBI taxonomy): Eukaryota > Metazoa > Chordata > Chondrichthyes > Squaliformes > Somniosidae > Somniosus > Somniosus microcephalus. The sequence continues at coordinate 64,914,594 of NC_141006.1, read as the reverse complement.
ATTGCTTGCTGTACCTGCGTGCTAGCTTTCTGTGTTTCTTGCACGAGAACACAAACATTTGAAAGTTTCTCACCATTTAAAAAATATTCTGTTTTTCTATTCTTCCTACCAAAGTGAATAACCTCACATTTCCCTACATTATACTCCATCTGCCACCTTACTGCCCACTCACTTAGTCTATCTATATCCCTTTGCAGACTCTGTGTTCTCCTCACAGCTTACTGTCCCACCTAGCTTTGTATCGTCAGCAAACATGGATACATTACACTCGGTCCCTTCATCTAGGTCATTAATATAGATTGTAAGTAGCTGAGGCCCCGACACTGATCCTTGCGGCACCCCACTAGTTACAGCCTGCCAACCTGAAAAAGATCCGTTTAACGGACAGAAAACAGAATAGGGATAATCAATCCTCTATCCATGCTACTATATTACCCCCAACCCCATGAGCCCTAATCTTGTGTAATAACCTTTTATGTGGCACCTTATTGAATGCCTTTTGGAAGTCCAAATATATTGCATCCACTGGTTCCCCTTTATCTACCCTGCTAGTTACAACCTCAAAAAACTCGAATAAATTTGTCAAACACTATTTCCCTTTCATAACATGATTAGGTAGAGTCAACATGGTTTTATGATTTTCTATGTGACTTAATACCACTTCCTTAATTATGGATTCCAGCATTTTCCCGATGACTGATGTCAGGCTAACTAGCCTGTAGTTCCCTGTTTTTTCTCTCCCTCCTTTCTTGAATAGCGGTGTTACGTTTGCGACCTTCCAATCCGCTGGGACCATTCCAGAATTTGGGGAATTTTGAAAGATCAAAACCAATGCATCCACTATCTCTTCAGCCACCTCTTTTAGAACCCTAGGATGTAGGCCGTCCGGTCCAGGGGATTTGTCAGCTTTTAGTCCCATTAGTTTCTCTAGTACTTTTTCTCTACTTATATTAATTACGTTAAGTTCCTCACCCTCATTAGACTGGACTAGGATGAGGGTGAGGGGTGGCTAATGAGATGAGGAAGTGATAATGTAGATAGAGAGGGATGGGTGAGGTGCAGAAGTAAGGATGTGCAGGAGTAGGGCAGGGAAGGCAGAGTGATGGGGATGTGATGAGTGGCACAGGAGGATGAGGTTGAGTGTGGTTTTGCAGTAATGTTTCGTGAACTACTGTGATCATTGAAAGGTTTGTGCCACTGCAGCCATGTCCTTCTTTGCAATGTGCAACCAGGCTGCAGTGATCTCCTGGGGTGGTCTCTTCTGTCCATTGGAAGGGAAGAGGACCCCCCTGTGTGCTGTGAGTCCCTCCACAAGCATGGGAGAGCCTGGATGCAGCCATGCACCTCTGTACAGTGGTTCAGTGTTTGCAGCGCCTCAATGCTGTAGAACACTGACCGCACAACTGTCAAAATGAATTTGGACATGGTCCCTTTAAGGAAACCAGCTGATGACGCATCATCAGATGACATCGTGAGACCCACTTCTTTTTAATTGGCTGAGAACCTCGCAGGGCGGGCTTAACTAGCCCAATCGGGAAAATCACTTGGAGGAGGCGGGATGAAGACAGGTGCAGAGTTTGCGGCCGCTGTCTGCTCCGGCCGCACTGAACTCGCCATGGCTTGCAAAATCGCAGCCAACCTTTCTAACATTCACGCTGTGTGTTCTGATATCACACACTGTTGGCACATTAACTTCCTGGAAGGCCAGGATATTAGTGTCCCTACAGCAGACAGCCTGGGGAATGGAGCTGCTGGGCAGCTCTTATCCTGTAAGAGATGTAACTACAGAACCCAGTCACAGTCATTATTACAAAACATCTCCTTTCCGTTTATTTAAGCTCCAACATTTTGTTACCAAATAATTTACTGTTCTTTTCAGGCCAGTGTTAAAACTTCAGAATCAACCAAGTGTGAATCCCTTGGGGCGAAATCATACTGTGTTTGGGCAATTAATGCATTTTTAATTAAATTCCTTTGCAGTTTTAATGGAGGCATTAAGCTGTTTTGTTTAAATGGGATAGCTCCTCAATTAACTCGGCGTCAAAAACATTTTGCCAAATAGGTTAAACGTTCGCCTGCTGATATCCCATGGTGCAATTTCACTTTAGCTGTGGTCAGTCGTTAACTTAAGCTGGTCTCGGCTATTGCAGTAAAATCAGAATATTTTTTCCACCCAATTTTTTTCCGTTCTTCTCCCGAAGGTGCTGACTCATTCTGGGATATGGTTCCATGGGCACCAGTAACTCACCAAGGTGACCGTTCTTCATTTGTGAGGCTGAACAGTGAGCATCAGCTGACTGTCTGACAGTGGGGAACAATACAGCTGAGCTGAATCTGCTCCTCGCCAGATATCCACTTGTGTTCCTTTCCACAAAGACCACTTGACATACTGGATAGCTCTCAGAAAGAGGAACCCTGATTGATCTCTGCCTTCATTGTTGGGGTAGAGTAAAAGGATTTTTATGCATCTGAAGTGTTCTGTTCCCTAGTACTGATAACCCTCAACGTGATCTAAAAACAAAAAAAAAGCTGGAATATGTTTTGTAGTTTTGCCCTTCCATTTTGCTTCTTTATCTTCTGTTGAACTTGAATATTCCTAAAGCTGAGGGATAAAGGATTGGAACATTTGTCACTTAGATCTATAGTTACCAGGCTATATGCACAATAGAACTCTCTTTACACTGACACAGGAGTGGGCAAACTCTCACCTTTTTGTGATGCATGATGGAAATGGCTCAAACAATGCAACTTAAGCCTAACCTTTGAGGAGTACTTTGTATTGTACGAGGGGGAGAAAACCCCACTATCTTATGGTCTCTGATTGAAAATATCTATTTATTGTTGATTGATTCCAAATTACAGGCATTTTTGTGTTATGAACCTCATTAACTGTCAACTGGTTTGATTCTGCACCAAACTACCTGCTTATCTCCCTCCGTCTACTCTTCCTCCTACAATCTACAGGCTTTTAAAACCCAAGTTTGGCATCACTGGAACACTAATTCTTAATTTATATCATCTATTCTTTTGAATGTGAATGGCATCCTGCATTCATGGACCTAGGGCCTTTATTTAGGTGTCTCAATAATCCAGGACTAACAGCTACCAGAGAGAGCAGACTATCATTCCAGCTGTATGTATTATACTTGTTGAATTGGTACATGGTTCAAAATCATCTCCAGTAGTTGGATGTGATTTTTTTATTGGGGGGGGGTGGTGGTGGAAGGATTATGGTGGCCTTGTTCCTAGGGGAAAGGAAGCAGTGGCATGCTTGGGAAAGGTGATTACAGTAATGGAGAGTAAAGCTGTGGTCGCCCTAGGTTAATAATACCAATTTCTTGGATGGAGGAATGAAGGCAGCCTCTGGGAGGTTGGCTGTTGTGTGGGAAAACTAGTGCCAATTTTAGGGAGGGAAACTGTGTTGAAGGAACTGGGGAACAAGACAGGATACGAAGGAATGCATTGAAAGAAATGGTGCAAATAGAGTTTAGCTGTTTCATTGGTTTCTTAAGAGAGAACACCGTGCCCCAGTCAGTTTAAACAAATTTAATTACTGCTGTGTGTCAATATCTTGGGGCAGTAAATCTCAGCAAGCCTCAGGTACCAGCATTCACCTTCTGTGCCAGTCCAAACATTCCTTCAAATACTTACTGGTTTTGTTGGTTGCACAGTAATGAAAAATGGTATTCACGGAGTCTCAAGTTGTAATCTTCAATGAATAGGGCTTTCTGAATATTTTCGATAGTTCAGCTGTCCAAATTTTCTTCCTCTATAGCTGCAGAAAAAAAAAATCGGAGAAGCAAAAATACAGCAGGTCCTCTTGAGAATGTCCCGTTATGAAATAAATGGGAGCCTTAAATACAAATATGTAAACAAATTACAGAAGTCCACCTTTATGCTTGAGAATGGAATCTTTCACTTAAAAAGTCACTGGGGACTCTCCAAACAACATTCCCTGATCAAACTCATTTATAGGGCCTCTGGGAGAACCTGAGACAGACTCTCATTGTAAATGATATTATAAGGAAGATTAATAGATTAGAGGTGTGCGTTTTTAAGTTCATGGAATACAAACTGCAGTCTGGTCGGATTTGTTTCACAAGCCATAATAATAATGTCTTGTTCTGATTACCAATTCCTCAGGATTAAATGGAAATTTATAAGAAACTTTCAGCAGCAACTGGGTTTCAGTATAGTCAAACATTCAGTCTGTAAGCATTTTTGGAATGTTTTGGACATGCTTCCAGCTTACAGGCCTGAAATACAGCAGGAAAATCTTTCCATTTTGATGAGTGAAACCATTTTGTTCAGTAAGTGCCTTCCTTTTTAACCTTTTTGTTCACCCATTCTATATACTCCAAGCTTCTCGATATGGTTTTCTGGAAGCTATAATGCAATGTTTAGATTTGCTTGCTCCCAATGCGTTAACATTTATTTTGCATACTCTTTATTTTTTTTAAATGTTGCATTAAATTCGCCAATTCGTGCACATTTTCCCAAGCAAGAGGGGAAACTGGTAACCTACAGAAGGGCTCTGCCAATTCTGCACTGTAACTGAACACTACATGGTAGATGACAACAGCTTGGGATAACTTGTCCTCCAATTCTCTGGCCTAGAAATTCAGTAAGGCCCCGCCAGGTCTTTAGCGCCCGAAATTTAGCGCTCGCCCGGATTCCCGTAGCGCCCGCCTGAAATTCAGTTGCGACGGGCCAAGACGGAGGCGGGCGCTATTGCAGGGTTTGGCCGCCTCGCTTGGGGCGATGAAAGTCTATTTCAGGCGTCCAGCTGCCGCTGCGCCACCCAATGCGGTGCGGCAGGCTGGGGTACTGCAGGCCTCCTCCTTCTCTTAAGGAGGAGCTGCCTGCAGCCGTGAGATCGCCACTGGATTCCCCCGGCAAATGAGCCCGGCACCACGGAGAAGTGCCGGGCTCGCGGGAGTCAGACAGCAATGCCGCGGGGGGGTGGTGCAGGAGTCCGGGGAGGGAGGTGCGGCCATGCGGCCGCCGGGAAAGCGGCCGGCCGCCCCTCCACCTTTATGCGCCGGCCTCTCGGAGCTGCAAGGCCCCGTTTTTCAAACGTTGTTTGCGGCCGCTGCAGGCGAGGCGGCCGCAACTGAATTTGGCCTTCGGCACGGAATCGTGTTGGAACCGGGGCGCTGCGCACACCGATGACGTCATCGGTGCTGGCGCAGCGCTACCGGCTAACGCCGCTGTTAGGGGCCAACTTAATTTCGGGCACTAAAAAACTTCTGGCGCAACCCACTCTTTCGCCCCTAAGTGGGCGCAAACTCGACTGAATTTCTAGGCCTCTGTCTTTTCATGTGGGGCAGTGCTTGGTCTCTGTCCTGTAGCTCCATTCTCACGGAGATCGGAAATTGCGCATGTTGGGAATCACATGAATGAACACGTAGGGTGGATTTTACTTACCGAGACGAATTGGGGGCGGGACTGCTGCCTTCCGGGTTCTAGTCCCGCCCCCAGCGACGTCTGACGAACAGACGCTATTTTGGCCTTGTTAAGCCCGCCCTGCGGGCTTGCCGGCCAATTGAGGGACCGCTGATGTCAGATGATGTCAGTTGATGACGCCTCATCTGCCAGTTTTCTTAAAGGTATATGCACCACACTTGTTTGACAGATGTGTTGACACAAGTAGTTGACTCGGAGACTAGGGTCCTCAATTTAAATAAAGGAAACTACGATGGTCTGAGGAGCGAGTTGGGTAGGATTGATTGGGGAATGGCACTCAAAGGGTTGACGGTGGATAGGCAATGACAAACATTCAAAGACCGAATGGATGAACTACAGAATTTGTTCATCCCAATTTGGCATAAAAATAAAACAAAAAAGGTGACGCAACCGTGGCTAACAAGGGAAATTAGGGATAGCATAAGGTCCAAGGAGAGGGCATATAAATTGGCCAGAAAAAGCAATAATCCTGAGGATTGGGAGCAGTTTAGGATTCAACAAAGGAGGGCAAAGGGATTAATTAAGAAAGGGAAAATAGAATATGAGAGTAAGCTTGCAGAGAACATAAAAACTGACTGTAAAAGCTTTTATAGATATGTGAAGAGAAAAAGATTGGTGAAGTCAAGCGTAGGTCCCTTGCAGTCAGAATCGGGGGAATTTATAATGGGGAACAAAGAAATGGCAGACCAACTAAATACATATTTTGGTTCTGTCTTCACAAAGGAGGACACAAATAACCTCCCAGAGATGCCGGGGAACATAGGGTCTGATGAAAGGGTGGAACTGAAAGAACTCAGTACTTGTAGGGAAATGGTGTTAGGAAAATTGATGGGACTGAAGGCCGATAAATCCCCAGGGCCTGATAATCTACATCCCAGGGTACTTAAGGAAGTGGCCCTAGAAATAGTAGATGCATTGCTGGTCATCTTCCAGAACTCGATAGACTCTGGAACGGTACCCCTGGATTGGCGGGTAGCTAATGTTACTCCACTATTCAAAAAAGGTGGTAGAGAAAAGGCGGGGAATTATAGACCGGTAAGCTTGACATCGATAGTGGGGAAAATGCTAGAGTCCATTATAAAAGATGTAATAGCAGAGCACTTGGAAAGCAGTGACTGGATCGGACAAAGTCAACATGGATTTACAAAAGGTAAATCATGCTTGACTAATCTACTGGAATTTTTTGAGGATGTAACTGGTAAAATAGATAAGGGAGAACCAGTGAATGTGGTGTATTTGGACTTTCAGAAGGCTTTCGATAAGGTCCCGCATAAGAGATTAGCGTGCAAAATTAAGGCACATGGGATTGGGGGCAAGGTATTGACTTGGATAGAGAACTGGTTGGCGGACAGAAAGCAAAGAGTTGGAATAAACGGGTCATTTTCCGAGTGGCAGGCGGTGACTAGTGGGGTACCGCAAGGATCGGTCCTAGGACCCCAGCTGTTCACAATATATATTAATGATCTGGACGAGGGAATTGGATGTAATATCTCCAAATTTGCAGACGACACAAAGCTGGGTGGGAGGGTATGCTGTGAGGAGGATGTTGTGAAACTCCAGCACGATTTGGACAGGTTGGGTGATTGGGCAGAAACATGGCAAATACACTATAATGTGGATAAATGTGAGGTTATCCACTTTGGTGGCAAAAACAGGAAGGCAGATTATTATTTGAATGGCAATAGATTGGGAGAAGGGGAAGTGCAAAGAGACCTGGGTGTTCTTGTACACCAGTCGCTGAAGGTAAGCATGCAGGTGCAGCAGGCGGTTAAGAAGACAAATGGTATGTTGGCCTTCGTAGCAAGAGGGTTCGAGTACAAGAACAAGGATGTCTTGCTGCAGTTGTACAGGGCCTTGGTGAGACTGCACCTTGAGTATTGTGTGCAGTTTTGGTCGCCTTACCTGAGGAAGGACGTTCTTGCCATGGAAGGAGTGCAGCGAAGATTCACCAGGCTGATACCTGGGATGGCAGGAATGACGTATGAGGAGAGATTGTGTCGATTGGGCTTATACTCACTGGAGTTTAGAAGATTGAGAGGGGATCTCATCGAAACCTATAAAATTCTGTCAGGCCTGGACAGACTAGATGCAGGAAGGATGTTTCTGATGGCCGGGGAGTCCAGAACCAGGGGTCATAGTCTAAGGATAAGGGGTAAGCCATTTAGGACTGAAATGAGGAGGAATTTCTTCACCCAGAGAGTGGTGAACTTGTGGAATTCTCTGCCACAGAGGACGGTGGAGGCCAGTTCATTAAGTATATTCAAGAAAGAGTTGGATATATTTCTTAAGGCTAAAGGGATCAAGGGATATGGGGAGAAGGCAGGGACCGGGTACTGAATTTGGATGATCAGCCATGATCTCATTGAATGGCGGAGCAGGCTCGAAGGGCCGAATCGCCTACTCCTGCTCCTATCTTCTATGTTTCTATGTTTCTATGAATTGTCAGTGTTTGACAGCATTGAGTGCTGTCAAGCACTGACAATCACTGTCCAAAGGTGAGCCCTTGCACCCAGACTCTCCAATTACTCTCTCCTTAGGATAAAACAGATGGCAGCTGCAGCTGAGAGTGCAGAAACGATCTGTCCCTTCTCCCGATGAGATGAGGCTACACAAACACTTCACAGCTTGTCACCTGCAGAAACATCTAACCACATTAAAAATTACTTTCACATTTCCTTGCCTCTGATACTAACCACTGTCCCATTGCATCCTTCACACCACTTCTGCAGCTGTCATCCAAACACCAACATAACAGACCCACAGCACGCCTCACTTACCCTGGCGGGGTTCCCCGACGTCGGGAAGCCCGCAGCAGCAGTCGAAAAATTGAGAAAAGCTTCTTAACTGCTTGTTAACTACCTGTTAACAGGCAGTTAAGTGGCTATAATCCTCTTCCTGCCGCTAGGAGTCGGGTCCCTGCACAAATCGGGGACCCGACTCCAGAGAAGGTTGGTTGGGAGCGGGTTTGGGACCCGCTCCCATTCTCTTTTGACTTTCCCAGCAGACCCGCCTCCTCAGGGCTGGTAATAATCGAGCCCGTAATCTTTTGCGCCAGAGTGGAGTGCACCAATTCATCGCATCCAAACCACCGCCCCAACTGAGATCAGCTTATCTAACATAAACTGAGGATTGAATCTGGGACATTCCAAGATTACTGCTAGGCTTCATCAACTCTTGGACACCAACGCCCCTCCGGAACCTTCTTCCCCATCACTTTCCTCTGACCCCCACTTCTCCCAATCTCACCCCCTGCCGCGTTTTCACTATCCCCTCTGACCTTCCACTCTCTGACCCCGAACGATCAGTCCTCAGCAAAGGCCTGAGCTTCATCCCCTTACGCCCCCACGTCAATGAATTTCGAGCTCTGCACGATGTTGAGCTCTTTTTCCGCCGCCTTCGTCTCCGTGCCCACTTCTTTGGCCAGGAGTCTTCCCCCCGCACGACTGACCCTTTCTCCCGCTTGCAGAATTCCCATTCTACCTGGACCCCTCCCCCTGGCCTCTTACCCTCTAGATCTTTTCATCACTAACTGCCGCCGTGACATCGGCCGTCTCCATTTCTCTGCTCGACCAATATTCACTACAAGCCCACCGACTCCCACAGCTACCTGGACTACACTTCCTCCCACTCCGCCTCCTGTAAGGACTCTATTCCATTCTCCCAGTTTCTCTGTCTCCGCCGTATCTGCTCCGACGATGCCACCTTCCACACCAGTGCTTCCGACATGTCTTCCTTTTTCCGCAACCGAGGATTCCCCTCTACCGTGGTTGACATGGCCCTCGACCGTGTCCGTTCTATCTCCCGCACTTCTGCCCTCACCCCTGCCCCTCCCTGCCAGAACCACGATAGGGTTCCCCTTGTCCTCGCCTTTCACCCCACCAGCCTCCACATTCAACGGATCATCCTCCGCCATTTCCGCTACCTCCAAAGTGATCCCACCACCAAACGCATCTTCCCCTCTCCTTCCAGCATTCCGTAGGGACTGCTCCCTCCGAGACACCCTAGTCCACTCCTCTATCACCCCCAACAGCCCTTCCCCTTCGCCTGGCACCTTCCCGTGCAAGCGCAGGAGATGTAACACCTGCCCCTATACCTCCCCCCTTCCCACTGTCCAGGGCCCCAAACACCCCTTCCAGGTGAAACAGCGATTTACTTGTACTTCTTGCAATCTAGTATACTGTATTCGCTGCTCACGATGCGGTCTCCTCTACATTGGGGAGACCAAACGCAGATTGGGTGACCGCTTTGCGGAACACCTCCGTTCAGTCCGTAAGGGTGACCCCGAGCTTCAGGTCCTGTCATTTTAATTCACTGCTCCATTCCCACTCGGACCTCACCGTCCTTGGCCTCTTGCATTGTTCCACGGAAGCTCAACGTAAACTCGAGGAACAGCATCTCATCTTCCGATTAGGCACTTTGCAGCCTTCCGGACTCAATATCGAGTTCAACAATTTCAGATCATAACCTCGGCCCCTATTACATTTTTACTTATATTTTTTTCCACCCTTTGTTTTGGGTCTTCCCTCCACCCCCCCCTTTTTTTTTCTCTCTCCCACATGGCAGCTGTCTCTTATCCTGCCAGTACACTTCACACCTAATCTGAGCCGTCTTTTGTCTTCACTGTCCTATTACCATCTCGTCTGGTTTTGAATACCTCTTAATGTCTCTTTTACTTCTTTTGTTCTATCGCAGCCCTGCCTTCGATCTATTTCATTTCCTTTCCAGTTTGAAAAAGGGTTTCGACCCAAAAAGTCAACTCTAATTTCTCTCCACCGATGTTGCCTGGCCTGCTGAGTTTTTCCAGCATTTTCTGTTGTTATTACTGCTAGACTATATGAACTCATTTTATGTGTCCAATGAAATTCATATTGGTGTGATTATTCCACATGGGAAATATAAGTGAAACAGAGAAAAGTTATGTTAGAACTTTTAGAATTGGGGCAGAGCTGAGCTGATAAGGTCGGGTTCTAACCAATAACTTTTCACATGATAAGTCTTTGGTGTTGGGTATCAGACAGTCACTAAGTGGAAGCTAGAATATTCCACAGAAAGAGGGAACTAAGCTATGTTGAAGGACAAATTACTCCAGGTCATTTAAGCACATCTATTAAAAGAATTTGTATTTATATAGCACCTTTGATTTTTTTTGCAACTAATGAATTACTTTCAACACGTAGTTACTGTTGATTTGTAGACAAACACTGCAGCCAATGTGCACGCAGCAAGGTACAGCAATAAGATAAATGTCTTGTTCATTTATAATGGCTTTTTTTTTGGTGATATTAGTTGAGGTTAAATGTCGGTCAGGACACCGGGAGAACTCCCCTGCTTTTTTGAATACATAGGATCTTTAACATCCACCAGATGGGGCCTCTGTTTAATGTCTCACCTGAGAGACGGCACCTCCAACAATTCAAATCTTCCTCAGTACTGCACTGAAGTCTCAGCCTAGATTACATGCCCCTGGAGTGGAGCTTGAACCCACAACCTTCTGAATCCGTGTGATACCACTGAGTGAAGGTGACTACCATTCAGTTAGGGCTCAGGACAGGAGATTTACCCATGCATCACCTTGAGTGACAATTAGAGGGAGCCTAACAGGAAAAATAACTCAAAATAAGGATGCAGAAATAAAAACACCATAACAAGAAAACCTTTTCCTCCTAACGAAGATTTAAATAAATCTAGGTGCCCTCATGGGTTATGAGTATTTCAGTTCAAGTAAAAACAGCATTTTTTACATGCTCATCCATCACCTTCTTAAAGAAACTGTCTTGTTTTAGTCAGTAGTTGAAATTAACCTTTGAGTGAGTTTTTTTCTTTTCCCCATAGATAATTAGCACGTCTAATAGCTGCAAAACCTGAATACTGTCTTTTTAAATTTTGGTTAGTTAGTGATAACTATTTATACTTCACTAAAATAAAAACAAATTGTTGGAATATACAATAGGTCAGTCAGCATCTGAAAGTGAGAGAGTGAGTTCAGAATTTGGGTAAGACCCAAAACTAACCTCCATTTGATTTCTTGTATTTTGCTACATTCTAATTGAGTTGCATCTGGTTTATCAATTACTAACTCGAAGTGTTGCCTGGGTGTGAAGTGTTGATATTTAAACCCATATGCTAATCAATGAGGAAAAGTAAGGCAGTATGCAATTTGTTCAAAACCAAACAAGTTTACCATGATTCTGGGTTATTAGAGCTCTTTAGAGCACAGCTTACATAGATACATAGAGATAGGAACAGGAGTAGGCCATTCGGCCCTTCGAGCCTGCTCCGCCATTCAATGAGATCATGGCTGATCTTACCAGTTCAGTACCCCGTCCCCGCCTTTTCTCCGTAACCCTTAATCCCCTTAGCCTTCAGAAATATATCCAATTCTCTCTTGAAAATATTTATTGAATTAGCCTTCACAGCCCTCTGTGGCAGGGAATTCCACAGGCTCACCACTCTTTGAGTGAAGAAATTCTTCCTCATCTCTGTTTTAAATGATTTGCCCGCTATTTTTAGACTGTGGCCCCTGGTTCTGTGCTCCCCGGCCATTGGAAACATTCTCTCTGAATTCAGCCTGTCCAGGCCTGCCATAATTTTATATGTTTCGATGAGATCCCCTCTCAATCTTCTAAACTCCAGTGAGTACAAGCCCAAACTATTTAATCTCTCTTCGTAGGTCATTCCCGCCATTCCAGGTATCAGCCTGGTGAATCGCCGTTGCACTCTTTCCATGGCAAGAACATCCTTCCGCAGATGGGGCGACCAAAACTGTACACAATACTCCAGATGCGGTCTCACCAGCACCTTGTACAGCTGTAGTAAGGTATCCCTATTCCTATACTCGAACCCCCTTGATATGAAGGCCAACATACCATTTGCCTTCTTAATCGCCTGTTGCACCTGCATGCTCTCCTTCAGTGACTGGTGCACAAGAACACCCAGGTCCCTCTGCACTTCCCCATCTCCCAATCTATTGCCATTTAGATAATAATCTACCCTCCTGTTTTTACCCCCAAAGTGGATAACCTCGCATTTATCCACATTATAGTGCATCTGCCACGTATCCGCCCATTCCCCCAACCTGTCCAAATCGCACTGTAGCCTCCTGACATCCTCATCAGAGCCCACCCCTCCTCCTAGTTTAGTGTCGTCAGCGAATTTGGAAATATTGCATCCAATTCCCTGATCCAGATCATTTATATATATTGTGAACAGCTGGGGTCCCAGGACAGATCCTTGCGGCACCCCGCTGGTCACTGCCTGCCACTCCGAAAACGAGCCGTTTATTCCAACTCTCTGTTTTCTATCCGCCAGCCAGTTCTCTATCCACGTTAATACTTTGCCCCCAATTCCATGAGCCTTAATTTTGCATGATAATCTTTTGTGTGGAACCTTATCGAAGGCTTTCTGGAAGTCAAGGTACACCACATCCACTGGCTCTCCCCCATCTATTTTACCAGTTACTTCCTCAAAAAATTCCAGCAGATTAGTCAAACACGATTTACCCTTTGTAAATCCATGTTGACTCTGTCCGATCCTTTCCCCATTTGTCAAGTGCTCCGCTATTTTATCCTTAATAATGGACTCTAGCATTTTGCCCACAACCGATGTAAGGCTTACTGGTCTATAATTCCCTGCTTTCTCTCTACCCCCCTTTTTAAATATTGGGGTAACATTAGCTACCCTCCAATCCACGGGTACTGTTCCCGAGCCAATGGAGTTCCGGAAGATGATCCTTAGAGCATCTGCTATCTCCAGGGCCACCTCCTTAAGTACCCTAGGATGTAGTTTATCAGGCCCCGGGGATTTGTCGGCCTTCAGTCCCCTCAACTTACCCAACACCATATCCCTAGAGATACTAATTTCTGTCAGCTCCTCCCTCTCATTAGTCCCCATGTTTGCCGATATTCCTGGGAGGTTATTTGTGTCCTCCTTTGTGAATACAGAACCAAAGTATGAGTTTAATTGGTCTGCCATTTCCTTATTCTCCATTATATATTCTCCCGAATCGGACTGCAAGGGACCGACTTGGGATTTTACCAGTCTTTTCCTCCTGATATACCGATAAAAGCTTTTGCAGTCTGTCTTTATGTTTGCTGCAAGTTTACTTTCGTATTCTATTTTCCCCTTCCTGATTAATCCCTTTGTCCTCTTTTGCTGTATCCTGTACTGCCCCCAATCTTCCGGTCTGGTGCTTTTTTTTGCCAGTTGATATGCCCTTTTTTTTGATTTTATGCTGTCCCTAATTTCCCTCGTTATCCACGGTTGAGTCACCTTTTTAGGTTTATTTTTATGCCAAACCGGTATAAACATGTTCTGGAATTCTTCCATTCTATCTTTGAATGCTTGCCATTGTCTCTCTACTGTCAATCCCCCCAGAAACACCACCCAATCAATCTTACCCAATTCCCGTCTCAGACCCTCGTAATTCCCTTTATTTAAGTTCTGGACCTTAGTCTCTGATTCAATTTCCTCACTCTCCATCTCGACTGAGAGCTCGATCATATTATGATCGCTCTGACCCAAGGGGCCTCGTACAAGAAGATTGCTGATAAGTCCCTTCTCATTGCACAATACCCAGTCTAAAATGGCCTGATCTCGAGTCGGCTCCTCGACATATTGGTCCAGATAACCGTCCCGAAAACATTCCAGGAATTCCTCCTCCTCAGAATTTTTACTAATTTGGGTAGTCCAATCAATATGTAAATTAAAGTCACCCATGATGACAGCTGTGCTCTTATCGCACGCTTCTCTAATTTCCCTTTTTATGCCTTCCCTCACCTCCATATTACTATTTGGAGGCCTATATATCACACCCACTAACGTTTTCCTCCCCTTGCTATTTCTCATTTCTACCCATACAGATTCCGTTTCATCCGAGTTAATATCCTTCCTTTCCATTGCATTAATCCCCTCCTTTACCAGCAATGCTACCCCACCTCCCCTACCTTTTTGCCGATCTTTCCTAAATATTGTATATCCCTGGATGTTAAGTTCCCAGCCTTGCCCACCCTGCAGCCACGTTTCTGTAATCCCAATCAAATCATACTTGTTTACCTCTATTTCCACAACTAATTCATCCACCTTGTTCCTAATGCTTCTAGCATTAAGATACAAAGCCTTCAGGCTTGCTTTTTTCACACTCTCATTATGAATTAGTTTGGCCCTTTGTGTTTCTCTCCTTTGCTTATTGCTTCTCACCTTTCTACCATCTATTTCTGACTTCATATGACTTCCCTCTTTTCCACTACCTAGGTTCCCATCCCCCTGCCAAATTAGTTTAAATCCTCCCGAACCGCCCTAGAAAATATTACCCCGAGGACATCGGCTCCCTCACAGTTCAGGTGTAGACCGTCCCCTTGGTACAGGTCCCTCCTCCCCAAGAACTGGTTCCAATGCCTCAAGAATTTAAATCCCTCTCCCTTGCACCACTGCTCAAGCCACGTATTTAGCTTATCTATCTTACTCTCTCTAAACTTATTAGCTCGTGGCACTGGTAGCAATCCAGAGATTACTACCTTTGAGGTCCTACTTTTCAATTTAGCTCCTAACTCCCTAAATTCAGCTTGTAGGACCTCCTCCCTCTTTTTACCTACATCGTTGGTACCTACATGTACCACGACAACTGGCTGATCCCCCTCCCCCTTCAGAATGCTCTGCACCCGCTCCGAGACATCCTTGACCCTTGCACCAGGGAGGCAACATACCATCTTGGAGTCTCGGTCTCGGCCACAGAAACTCCTGTCTATCCCCCTTACAATTGAATCCCCTATCACTATAGCCCTATCCCTCTTTTTCCCGCCCTTCTGTGCAGCAGAGCCAGTCATGGTGCCCTGAACCTGGCTGCTGGTGCCTTCCCCTGATAAGTCATCTCCCCCAACAGTACCCAAAACGGTAAACCTGTTTTGGAGGGAGATGACCGCAGGTGACTCCTGCACTACCTTCCTGCCTTTACCCTGCCTTTTGGTCACCCATTTACTGTCTGAGCTAGCCTTTACCTGCGGTGTGACCAACTCACTGAATGTGCTATCCACAAGATCCTCAGCATCGCGTATGCTCCAGAGTGAGTCCATTCGCAGCTCCAGCGCCGCCATGCGGTCCGCTAGGAGCTGCAGCTGGACACACTTCCTGCACACATAGTTGTCAGGGACAGTGTCCCTGATTTCCCACATGGCACAGGAGGAGCATGACACGGGTCTGAGCTGCCCTTCCATGACTTAACCCTTACAAGACCCTTTTATTTACTACGATTTAGCTTAATTATTGAATTCTACTTAGAATAAGTTTGTGAAAGTACTCACCAACCAGTCACCTACCTGTTTTCTGGTGTTGTATTTTCACTGCCGCCTCCTGTCCTGGAACCTTTTCCACCTAGGTTAGGCTCCTGAAATAAAATAAATTGAACCTACCTTTTCAACTTCCCCTAACCCCTAAAAGGTTAGAGGAGGTGGAAGGGTGGGAGACACTACACTGTAGTGTTTCGGGTTTAGCAACAGCTCCACCTATATAAGAGTTACTGGCCTCCTGCTCTCCCGACTGCACCAGCTGCTCCCTGGTGACGTCACACACTGATTACTATTTACCCCTCTCCTCTGCTGTTGATTTGGTACGCCTCGCAACTGCCGCCGGTTTTTAAGCCGGGCTCCTCCTCGCTGCTCTCTGCTGCTCCAAGTGCTCTCGGGCCTCGCGGGTTTTTATACCCGACTGCTCCTCCTCTGCTCCCGCTGCTCCGAGTGCTCTCGGGCCTCGCTGGTCGTGGGTTTTTATACCCGACTGCTCCTCCTCTGCTCCCGCTGCTCCGAGTGCTCTCGGGCCTCGCTGGTCGTGGGTTTTTATACCCGACTGCTCCTCCTCTGCTCCCGCTGCTCCGAGTGCTTTCGGGCCTCGCTGGTCATGGGTTTTTATACCCGACTGCTCCTCCTCTGCTCCCGCTGCTCCGAGTGCTCTCGGGCCTCGCTGGTCGTGGGTTTTTATACCCGACTGCTCCTCCTCTGCTCCCGCTGCTCCGAGTGCTCTCGGGCCTCGCTGGTCGTGGGTTTTTATACCCGACTGCTCCTCCTCTGCTCCCGCTGCTCCGAGTGCTCTCGGGCCTCGCTGGTCGTGGGTTTTTATACCCGACTGCTCCTCCTCTGCTCCCGCTGCTCCGAGTGCTCTCGGGCCTCGCTGGTCGTGGGTTTTTATACCCGACTGCTCCTCCTCTGCTCCCGCTGCTCCGAGTGCTTTCGGGCCTCGCTGGTCGTGGGTTTTTATACCCGACTGCTCCTCCTCTGCTCCCGCTGCTCCGAGTGCTCTCGGGCCTCGCTGGTCGTGGGTTTTTATACCCGACTGCTCCTCCTCTGCTCCCGCTGCTCCGAGTGCTCTCGGGCCTCGCTGGTCGTGGGTTTTTATACCCGACTGCTCCTCCTCTGCTCCCGCTGCTCCGAGTGCTCTCGG
Organism: Somniosus microcephalus; assembly: GCF_052327205.1. Taxonomy (NCBI): domain Eukaryota; kingdom Metazoa; phylum Chordata; class Chondrichthyes; order Squaliformes; family Somniosidae; genus Somniosus; species Somniosus microcephalus. The sequence goes on along the minus strand of NC_141006.1, from coordinate 64,897,701 downwards.
GCCTCGCTGGTCGTGGGTTTTTATACCCGACTGCTCCTCCTCTGCTCCGAGTGCTCTCGGGCCTCGCTGGTCGTGGGTTTTTATACCCGACTGCTCCTCCTCTGCTCCCGCTGCTCCGAGTGCTTGCTGGATACTGGATTTTTTTTACAGCATATTTAATTGATCTATAAAGTCAGAGATCTATGTGCCTGTAGCAAAGTTGTACATTCAGTGCCTGCTCGTTTCCCCTGGAAGCCTGGGTCAAATACTTCTGATTATAAATCAAACTCCGGTTTTGCAAACCATTACTGTCCTTTCAGTGATTCAACATTTCCTTCACCCCAGGATATTAAAGATACATTCATTTAAATGCTTTTGATGTTGTGACATTGCGACTGAAAAGCTTCAGTAATTCTGGCGACAGCGCAGTGGAAGGGCCGCAAGCTAGGCTGGGACTCGGGACGGATGCTGATTTTGCTTGGGACTCTCCTGTAGCCTTTGAGAGGGTGGAGACCATTGGCACAGAGGGGGCAAGCATATGGGCAGAGCCTCCAAATCATGGAGGTATCTGCTTCTCCCGGCCCAGTGGCTGCTTAACGGCAGGTATGCTCAATGAATGGAGGCACACTGACCTCAGGAATCATGGTCATAGACCTTCTGTTTGGTGGCTTCTGGGGGCAATACTTTCAGGGGTGGGCATGGCACCCCCCCTTTCCCCACCCCACCCCCCAAGACTGAACATTGTTTTGCTGCAATTTATGTCTGCCCGAGATGCTCCTCCAGTGGTGCAGGCGCCCATGGGTGGCATGCAAAGGACGGGACCTCCCTCTGACTCAAACTTTAGCCGGGTCAATGACAAAGGTCCGTGGCAGGTGTGATCCCAGTGTATTTTCTGGAGTTGTGGCCATGCGTTTTCACGGCCTTGGTGATTATTTGAACATAAGAGGTATGGAACAAGATTAGACCGTATAGCTGACTTGTTCCTTCTCCAGACTATGAACAATTTCCGTTGCATTGACTTGACCCAACTCCTAAAGGAGGTGAATAATCTCTCTTAAACCTCCCAAAAACAAAGATCGCCAAGAAGAAAGTAACACATTACAGTAAAACAACAAACCAGTAATGTGGTGTGCGTAACCTGTTCCACCTTAAGAGAACTACTTTAAGAGATGTACTACTTTCTCTTGGCTGCTGTATACTGTAATACCGGTGGTGACCACACCGGTATATAAGTGTTGTGCAAGGGTTTGCTGGGCAGTTCAGCCCTGACCTCCGAATAGTAAAGACCTGTTAAAAGTTATTCTTGTTGTCTGTGTCAGTGATTGATCCTAAACATAACTGGGACACACAGACTCAACAGTGGCGACGAGTCCGATCTTACCCTGCGGCAGTTTTGCATCCAAGGCAGCTTCGTCCTCAGAACGGGCGTCGAGAAGAGGCATCCGCCCTCATCATCCTGCTGAGCACCATCGCACGGGAGGCATCGAGAACCCGGGTTAAAAAGAAAAAGAATTCTGACCACGAAGCCCTCCATCAGCGACAGGCAGTGATCATCCCTTCTACCACGGTGGTGGGTAAGCCGAGCAGCGACACAAGCAGAAAGTCGGCCGCGTTGGCTGTGGAGTAGGGGAGGGAAAACGGAGGAATAAGGGCGGAGAGCTCGACCACGGCCGGTAGAAAGGGCCGGGCTGCAATCGAGGCCGAGAGGCGCAGCGACTGGGGCAGCTTAAGGCTCGAGAGCCGCGGAGAACTCAAACGCAGCCGGTGTACAGGACCGGGCTGCAAGCGGGGCTGCGAGGCAAAGCAGCGTCGGGGAGTTGAGAAGCTTAAGGCACGAGAGCCGCGGAGAATTCAAACGCAGCCGGTGTAAAGGACCGGGCTGCAAGCGGGGCTGCGAGGCAAAGCAGCGTCGGGGAATGAGAACCGCTGGGGAGGCGAGAACGGCAGCAGCAAGGCAATCGCCATTGCAGCCAGTGGGGGAAGAAGGCAAACGTGGGAATCCGCCATTGTAGTCGGCGGGGGAAGAAGACGAGCGCGGGAAAGACCGCCAAGCGCGGGAAGCCGCCATTTTAGTAGGCGGGGGAAGAAGACAAGTGCGGGAAGCCGCCATTTTGAGAAAAAAAAATTGCAAGGATGCCTAAACATGGGAGCATTGATACCTTTGATAGCGATATCGAAGATTGGACCACGTATGTAGAACGCATGGAAGTGTATTGTAAAGCAAATAAGGTACCAAATGATGAGAAAGCACTAACCTTATTAAGCTCAATGGGTGCGAAAACATACGGGCTATTGAAGCACCTTCTATCACCAAATAAACCGGCGGATCAGACTTCCACGAATATTGTTACTGTCCTGAAAGATCATTTATACCCCACGCCGCTGATGATAGTGGAACGATTTAAATTTTACAGAAGAACGCAGCTGAAAGACGAAAGCAACGCTGAATTTTTAATTGAACTGCGTAAGCTAGCAAAGTACTATCAGTTTGGAACAGGACTAGCAGATGCGCTGAGAGATAAATTTGTGTGTGGATTGTTAAAAGAAGGAACACAAAAGCGACTGCTTGAGGAGAATGAGCTTACGCTTGATAAAGCTGTCACTATTGCAGCATCGCACGAAGCCGCAGCGAGAGGCACTGCGGAAATGCAGCCACGGTCACCGGAACTCAGCACCAATCAAATGGTCTTGAGTACAGTAAAATGTTATCGTTGTGGAAAGACAACGCACGATCAGAACCAGTGCTGGTTCAATAATCAGGAATGCAGAAAATGTGGCAGGCTTGGTCACATAGCTAAAGTATGCCGGTCAGGAAAGAAGACCAGCAACAAAAAGTCACCGCAGGAAAAGTACAGAAAGGTACACAAGGTGACAGAGAACAGTTCGAACGAACAGAAGTCAGATTCAGACTCCAGCAGTAATGAACTGGGTAGTCTAAGAGTACACAATGTTGGTAAGGAAGCAGACCTCCAAACAATTTGGGTCACACTTCAGATAGCAGGAGTCCAAGTGAAGATGGAATTGGACACTGGATCGGCATTGATGGTCATGAATAAGAAAGATTACAAAAGGTTATTCCCACATATTCCCCTACGGGATACGGAGATTGTATTGAAAACATACACGGGGCAAAGAGTATACCCCATCGGGAAGATAGAGGTAAAGGTGGTCCACAAGGGCAAAGAAAGCCGAGGAATGGACTTATATGTGCTACCTGAGGGAGGTCCACCACTACTGGGACGGGAGTGGATTAGGAAAATGAATATGGGCTGGCATTCCTTAAAAGCACTAACGGTAGATTCCGGTACAAAAGATGTCAAACCTAAACGATTGTCCAGAATATTGGACGATGCTAAAGAGGTGTTCCAACAGGGACTGGGAACACTGAGAGGAATTACGGCAAACATCAAGGTTGAAGAACATGCAAACCCGAAATTTTTCAAAGCCAGACCGGTACCTTATGCAATACGACCTGCTGTGGAAGCTGAGCTGGAAGGGCTAGAACGTTCAGGAGTACTGTCTAAGGTAGACTGGAGTGAGTGGGCCACGCCCATTGTCCCCGTCATGAAGCGTTCATCGAGCAACAAGCCGGGGGAACCGGGGAAGGTTCGCATCTGTGGAGATTTCAAGATCACTGTTAATCCGGTGCTTCACACAGTGCAGTATCCGCTTCCGCAGATTGAGGATATCTTCGCTTCGTTGTCTGGCGGGAAACACTTCACCAAGATAGACCTGGCGCAGGCGTACTTACAGATGGAAGTTGAGGAAGAGTCACGCCAGTATCTCACGATCAACATGCATAGAGGCTTGTACCGGTATAATAGACTGGTTTTTGGAGTGGCATCGGCTCCGGCAATTTGGCAGAGGGCCATGGAGCAGGTATTACAGGGAATTCCAGGTACACAATGTTACCTGGACGATATTCTGATTACAGGAGATGATGACGAGGAACACCTTGCAAACTTGGAACTGGTGCTCACCAGATTGAAAGAATATGGTCTTCGAGTTAATCGCCAGAAATGTGAATTCTTTCAGAAGCGGGTCTCGTACTGTGGTCATGTCATTGACCAGGAGGGGCTTCATAAGTCTCCTGACAAGATCGAAGCTGTTGTGAAGGCTCCTGCTCCGGATAATGTATCCCAATTGAGGTCGTTTTTAGGGTTGATTAACTATTACCATAAGTTTCTGCCAAATTTATCCACGGTGCTGCACCCGCTGAACGCTCTTTTGCAGAAGGGAGTACCATGGAAGTGGAGCGAGGACTGTAAGAGGGCCTTTCGCGAAAGCAAGGCATTGATCACCTCAGAGGAAGTGTTGGCTCACTTCAACCCAACGCTGCCTATTCGTTTGGCTTGTGATGCTTCTCCATATGGTATTGGGGCAGTACTCTCACATAAGTTGCCAAATGGCCAGGAGAGGCCAGTTGCGTTCGCATCCAGATCATTGACCTCCGCTGAGCGCAACTATGCTCAGATAGATAGGGAGGCTCTCAGCCTTGTGTGGGGAGTAAAGAAGTTTAATCATTACCTGCAGGACCAAAAGTTTACGCTTCTGACAGACCACCAGCCGTTGGTATCCATTTTTAACCCTAAGAAGGGTGTTTCGGTGATGACAGCACAGAGGCTCCAGAGATGGTCCCTTTTCCTAGGGGCACATCAATATCAGATAGAATTCAAAGGTACAAAGCAGCATGGTAATGCTGATGGGCTGTCGCGCCTGCCACTACCTACAGAGGAGGAGGCACCGACGGTTGACCCTGTTGAGTTGTTTCACTCGACCATCATCGAATGTTTACCAGTCACCAATGCAAGTATTGAAAGAGAAACCAGGAACGACCCGACACTGTCCAGGGTCTACGAAGTGACAGTGAAGGGATGGCCAGCACATGGTGATCCACTGTTACCGGCATTCTCAGCAAGACGGGAACAGCTGTCCGTCTGTCAAGGAACATTGATGTATGGAACAAGGGTGATTATTCCTCCTAAGTTAAGAGAGAGAGTTCTAAAAGAACTGCATGAAGGTCATCTGGGGGGAGTCAAGATGAAAAGCCTTGCTAGGGCTTATGTGTGGTGGCCGGGTATCGACCAACAGATAGAGGATCTGACGAAAAGCTGCTCGGGGTGCCAAAAAGTGCAAAATGCACCTCCGATTGCACCGCTGCATCCATGGGAATGGCCTTCAACCCCATGGCAACGTGTACATATTGACTTTGCTGGTCCTTTCATGGACTCCATGTTTTTAATTACGGTGGACGCGCATTCTAAATGGCCAGAAGTGATTAAGATGACTACCACTACCTCGGAAAAGACGATCGCGGTGTTAAGAACGATATTTGCAAGAAATGGATTGCCAGAACAAATATGTTCAGACAACGGACCGCAGTTCGTGTCAGAAGAATTCCAGAGATTCATGAAGAAGAATGGGGTGAAACATTATACCTCTGCCCCATATCATCCTGCTTCAAACGGGTTGGCCGAGAGATTTGTACAAACGTTCAAAAAAGCGATAAAGGCCATGAGCGAAGATCAGATTCCACTACAACACAAGGTGGACAAATTCCTACTGGCATATCGAAACGCCACCCATGCAGTGACAAACCAAAGTCCTGCCATGATGTTCTATAACAGGAGGTTGCGGTCCAGGTTGGACTTGTTAAAACCAAATGTGCGGAGGGAAGTTGAAAACAAACAGTTCCAGCATATAAATAACAAGACCACTCGGAGTTTCGAAATAGGACAACCAGTGTTAGCCCGGGATTATAAAAACGAGAAATGGCAATCTGGAACAATTCAGGCCAGACAAGGACCCCTGATGTACACGGTAGATGTTGGTGAAAATGTAATACGGCGTCATGCTGACCAACTGGTAGAATCGAGAACAAGGGTCGAACCCATGGTTACGGCAGAGACAACCGTGGAAGAAGTTAGTGAACCTGAAGCATCTACCTCAGAAGTGAATGTACCTGATGATGATGTCCAATCCATAAGAGACCAACTAGATGAGTCACCCCAACAACGAGAATCAGAGACCCCTGAAAGGTGTTATCCAACTCGAATCAGGAGGCCTCCTCAGAGACTGAATCTTTGAACTGTTTTGCATGAAGTTGTATATATGTTATTATGTTATGTTAAATGGGGATATAACTGTTAAGCTAAAAAGGGAGGATTGTGGTGTATGTAACCTGTTCCACCTTAAGAGAACTACTTTAAGAGATGTACTACTTTCTCTTGGCTGCTGTATACTGTAATACCGGTGGTGACCACACCGGTATATAAGTGTTGTGTAAGGATTTGCTGGGCAGTTCAGCCCTGACCTCCGAATAATAAAGACCTGTTAAAAGTTATTCTTGTTGTCTGTGTCAGTGATTGATCCTAAACATAACTGGGACACACAGACTCAACAAGTAACATCCAAGATTGAGACACAACAATGCTGTCCATCCCCCCTTCCTGGCTACTGTCTCAGGCCGAACCATATTGTTCACAAAGTCGGTGCCTTGTTCAACCCCGAGTTGAGTTTTAGACCCCATTTCCTCTCGACTAAGACTACTGACTCCGCCTCCGTCCTTTTTCTGCCAAAGCCCGAAGACATTCACCTTTATTGGCCTCCCATTCTCCACCCTTTATAAGATCCAACTTGTCCAAACTCCACTACATTGTATCCTGTCTTGAAGAAAGTCCCTCTCGCCCATTACCCCAGTCTTTACTGACCTACATTGGCTCTCAATCCTTCAAGTATTAAATTTAAAATCTTCATCTTTATATCCCTCCATAACCTCAGCTTATCCTATCTCTGCAATCTCATCCAGCCCTATGTCTTTCCCCGTCCCCGCCAAACACTCCGTTCCCCCGACTCAGGCCTTTGAGCTCCGCCCCTCCACCATTAGTCACAGGGACTCCAGCCGCCTGGACCCTATTTTCTGGAATGTTGCCTATCTCCTCCTTTTAAAACCTTCTCAAAACCCATCTCTTTGACCAAGCTTTTGCTAAGCACTACTAATCTCTCTTCTTAGCTCCTCATCTTTTTTCCTTACATCGGGTTATCCTGACTGCAAACTTACGTTAATGGGAAATATTTTTTTGAAATTGAACTTTTGACTCGCCTATTTTGCTGCCAGTCACATGGTTCCAACAGCCACTCCACGAACCCTCAGTGTGATTGGAGGAAACATTCTTTGTATGCATTATCATTACAGTCAATTAATAAAGAAAAATATCACAGACAAAAAAAACAAGCAGTAAAACACCGTACGATTGATATTAAAATATGGAGTTAGTTTTATAGAGTACTTAATTCTGGAATGTGTTTTTTCATGCTCGAGTGCCAGTAGGGTTTGTTCTGCTAGAGATTCATCCAAACTGCTGTGAAGTGGTTGCAGGCCCTGGATGTAGAGGCAGAAATGTTTTTGCAGTATCAACGACAGTTTGTTTGCTTCACGGCTTTTTGAGCTCCGCTGTAAATATAGATATGATGGGAATTCACAGTGCCAGTACAGCTTGGACTAATCTGAATGGCAGCTGGTACATCTTGTTTAAAAAAAAAAAAATGATTGATGGAGTGCCACTGTGGTTTTCCTTGCCGAGGGGAACGGAGAGTTGGGGGCTGTAGATATTAATGCCTTAGCTCAAGGGTCAGCTAGAAACTGATGGAGGATAACCAGCGGGTGCTAGCGAGACATCTTGCTTTCAGTTACAATATTTGCGGAAGCTGCTTTTGGTGTGCAGTGCAAACTGTGTCATCGCACCAAAGCAGCAACCTGCTGCCTGCAGCACACACACATTCATTGGCGTGAGGCTGCACCACAAAAATTGGAGCTAGCTAAGTTTGTCCTCGGGTTATGACTTTGATACTTTTAACAACAGTGAAGAACCTGTGAGGTGGGTATTTTAATAAAGTTGGTTTTAGAAAATAAAAACTAAACTAGTACTAGGTTCTTCCCTTCAAACATTTAAGTTGAAACTAATGAAATGATTTATTGCATCCCTTCTGTAGAAAGAATGATTAATGCTGTTTTGAGTGGAAGAATGATGGACAAGGAAACAAATTGTCACTGGCAGTTCTCTAATAGCATTGGCCCAACAGTATAAGAGACTCGTTATAGTCAACAACAACTTGCATATACATAGCTTAAATGTAGAAAAATGCCCCAAGCAGTTCAGAGGCGTGATCAGAAATAAACTGTTGACAAGCCAAAGAAGGAACTAGTAGGGGTGTGACGAAAAGCTTGGTCAAAGAGGTGAGTTTTAAGGAGGGTTTAAAGTCATCTCCGATTGAAGAAATAAGGTTGCACACTTGCATTACAATTGCAGTCTCTGTGCAAAATGGTTTTACTTGCATCTGTGCGAAGGTTGTAGTGCAAGTTCAGAGACAGAACTCGTTCCGCTTCACTGGAGTCAGATCTGGATTTTTTCCGGGTCTCCCGACTGCTAAACTGCACCGCACACATCGGGGCCAAGATTTCTGCAGCTGTCCACGCTTTGCTGTAACCGCTGGGTTTCACAAATTGTGGGTAACCCATCCACATGCAGTTAAAAACAAAATGGAGGTTAAAAAGAGGCTTCTAGCCTCATTATAATATTTAAATTGACATTCCGCCCCTTCACCCTCTCCTGTCCCACCTCCGCTAAAACCGGAAGTGTGCGGGTTGGAGGCGAGTTCAGGTCAGGAAGCCCATTTTTAACAATTTAACGACCCCCACACTCCAAACCCACCCATTTTTTTTTTAGGTTAAAATTCCCCCTAAGTTTTTACATAAGTTTTTGTTTTGGAACAGTACCTTTTTTATTGCTTCCTAGTTCACTTCAAGTCATGTTCCTAATTCAGGCACTGGACATTGCACTGGATCAATTTGTTTCAATGTTTATGGCCAAAAACCTCTGTAGAAATGAGGCCAAAAGCAGTGGACTTTGTGTACAGCTAATGCTTCACGGGAGATGCAAACAAAAAATATGAACTCCTCAAAGTTTAGTTTTTATGCTGTTTCTCTGGCTTCGCCAATCTTCCACTGAAGTTAAAAAAAGAAATGAAAGAACATGCATTCATATAGCACCTTTCACAACCTTGGGGCGTTCCAAATCACTTTACAGCCAGTTAAGTACTTTTTGAAGTGTAGTCACTGTAGGGCGATCGGGAGAAGCCCAGGGGAATTTCAACCCCAAAATCTTTATTTATGGTATTCGTTTGCAAATCTAATGGTAACTAGTTACTGGACAATATACCCACAGTGGCACATGCTAAAATAAGTGCCGGTATGCACCCACCTGGAATCTCCAGTGGTGCGCTGGCCAAAATGAGGGGGTGATGCCTTGATTTTGATGCAAATGTCAGACTCCAGCACCACTACAGGGGTATGTAGGGTAACTGCCTAAACCCAAAGGCTGGACAATTTTCGTCCTCTGCCAAGTCAGGAGGGTTGCCTTGTCTCCCTCCAAATAAAATCCAAAGCGCCTCCATTACCCCAACTTTTGTAATGGAGCCAAACTTAAAACACTTAGGGGGAAAAATTTGGTTGCTTTGCACCACCCAATAGCGCCCTAAGAGGGTGTTAACGGGGCGCAATGCAACTTGCGCCCGGGCACAGCGCTGCCAACGTCTCCTGTGAAATTCAGCGGGAGGTTAGCGGCGGCGCTAACCATTAGCGCCCTGTGGCACTGCGCCGCCGGCGGTGACGTCATCGTCATGTGCAGCGCCCCAGCCGCGATCTTCGGTAGCGCCCCCGACTTACCGCCGGACGCTATGTCTGACGGGATCAGGGTGCCTACCTGCGGCCGGGGCGGCTCTATTTAAAGGCGAGGTGTGGGACGGCCATTTTTGTTGCTAGCTGCCTGCCAGCACCTACCTCCGCTGCCGTCCCTGGTCTCCTGACCTGCCCCCCCCCCCCCCCCCGCGGAGGGCCGACTGCACTCCATGAGCCCGGCACTTCTCTTGAGTGCCGGGCTCTTTTGCCGGCACTCCGATCCGCGGTGGCCCAGCTGGGCCCCGGGTCGCACTGCGCAAGGCCCCTCCCCTTTAAGAAAGGGAGGAAGGCCTGCAATACCGCAGCACATGTGCCGCGATATTCCCTCGCAGCGCTCCAAGAGGGAGGCGGGGTGCTTCCAGTATTGCCCCACTTCCCTCTTGGGGCACTACCACTCCATTTCGGCCACGGAGGTGCTAATTTTTCCGGGGCGCTCGTGAAGTTAGCGCGACTCAATTTTCCCCCACCTAAATCCTTGACTTTATCTTTAGTTGTTCATGCTGTGATCCAGGCCTGGATCCCTAGATGGAGCCAACGTTAGTTGTTCCATAGCATGGTATACCTTTGCCCATCCCTTACAAAGCAAATGACATTGGGAGGTCCAGGGTATTTTTGTGGAGCCAGGAAGAGCATTCCTGTTTCTTGTGGCTTCACAGAATTACAATCCTGATTGGCCATGTCCCCTTCAGCTCCTATGTAAGGGGACCAAAGTCAGGGGGGCCTGGGCGACCTGTCTTCAAGAGTAGGCGGGTGCTGGAATTTCCAGCCACTTGGTGCGGGTGGCCACTAGAGACGTGCCCATTGTAACACTGAGCTTGCCTGCCCCATGCAAATTAGGTGTCCACCCATAGTCTCCGCAAATTCCAACAGGGCCTCTGGCTAGAGCAACCCTGGCATAACCGCTGGAATTGTATCCCATTGAATTTTGAGACCGCTTTTCACATATGTAATTTTATATATATAATTAGATTTATTTGTAATTATTTAAAAAAATATTGGTCCCCTCGCGCTCTTTTAAATGATTGTCATGGAGTGAGCAGTTAAGGGCATAAATTTCAGAGTTACTTTTAACAAACAAAAAATTCTTCCCTTTTTATTAAAGTGAAGTTGACCAGTGATGAACAATGTATTCATCACTGATATTCTATTACAGTTAACTCCTTGCATACAAATGCCTTGAAATTGGAATTTTCAAACATAAGTGTTCGGACACTTAGGGCTGGATTTTCTCAGTCCTGAGGAGGCGGGACTGCCAGTAAAGTTGCAGAAAGCGGGGGCGGATGGCAAACCCGCCCCCGTCCCACCTCTGTGCCCTTTCGCTAGGAGGCGGGAAGATGTCCTGCTTTGGGTCCCGTCTCCTCGAGGCGGGAAAGGGATTAAATCCATTTAACTGCCTGTTAACAGGCAGAAAAAAGGATTAGTGCCATTTTACCTTTTCAGGTGAAGGCTTCCCGACCTCTGAGAACCCCGCCGGGTTGGAGGAGTCGAGTAGGAGGTCTGCGGGGGTCTGAGGGGCCTGAAAATGAGATGTAGAGGTGAGTGATGGGTGCAAGTGTGGAGTAGTAAGTATGTGAGGTGAGTGTTAAGTGTTATAAAATGTTCACTTACCTTTATTTCTGCCTACAGCCTTCAGCCGCGGTGGTTCCGGAGGCCCGACATCTTCGTTGTAGATTTCACAGACTGGCTGTTGGATCCTCCGATCCAACAGTCATCTGCTTTCTACAAAATTGAAAGGTTTGATGAGTCCTGAACACAAGGGCTCATCAAACTATACAGAATGTCAGTGTTTGACAGCTTCACAGAGCTGTCAAACGCTGACATTTCTTCTTTCAAGAAGTCTTGACAGATGGCACGTCAGACGTTGATGTGCTCTGTCAGTGACTTCCCCCTAATTGGCCTGCTGAGCCCGCAGGGCGGGCTTAACAAGGTCAATCAGGGGAAAATCCCTCTGGTTAGCCAGAAGACGATGGAGACGGGACTGAGACCCGACAAGCAGCAGTCCCGCCTCCAGCACGTCTCCATTCACAAAATCCAGCCCTTAATATGCTTATTTTAAATGGGGATAGAACTTCTTATGAACACATTAAGGGCTGGATTTTCCCAGCGGAGGCGGGTTCGCAGCGGGAGAGCTAGTTGCCGGGTTCCGGTCCAGCTCCCGGCACCAGACGCTCTGTGCAAACAATTTTGCGTTGATTGGGCTTGTTAAGCTTGGCGTGCGCGTTACCCGGCCCAATTACAGGGTGTGGGTCTGTTGAGGTCCTCTGACGCGTTTGTTGCCGGACTACTTACGGGGGCCATGTCCCCATTTGCTCTTGCTTCTGATTCAATGCTCCTGAGTGCTGCTTCTTTGAAAAATGACTGCAGAGAGACCAAAGGCTGCTCCATGTTAACGATGACTCCCTCCATGTTCTTGTGGAGGGAGTCAGAGGATGCAGGGAGGTTCTATTCCCTGGAGATGGAAGGTGGAGACCTCCTCAGCAGACAAAGGCAGCCTGGCTGCAAATAACTGAGGAGCTGACTGTGATTGCTTGCACCTGGGTCCAATGTAGGAAGAGGTTCAATGATCTCCTGCGTTCAGGAAAAGTTAGTATAAAAGCACACTTATCTTCATTCTGCTGTGCCTATCATCACATCCCCATCACTCTGCATTGCCAACCCTACTCCTGCACATCCTAACTCCCCCCAACATCCCTTGCACCATCACCCAGCCCTCTCTCCCTATGTACAGAATCGCGTCCCCATCTTACTATGCATCCCTCACATCCACCCTCAATGTTATGCAATGACAACAACTTACAACTCAAAAGGCGGGAACTTGGTATTGGCAACCCACTCCATCATAGTCTTCCTCTAAACATCTATCCTATGCATCCTTTACACTCATTCCACCATTCTCACTAAAACTGCACTTCTTTCCCTTATTGCAGGAAAAGATAGCCCACAATAAGAGGGAGAGAACAGGAGGAGGACCGCCATCATTGGCTGAGCTCACCCACGCAGCTCTAGACATTGCAGGAGTAGTTGACCAGCTTGAAGTGGGGGACGGAGAGAGGGGCTCAATAGAACATTCTATGACAGAATTATTTTCCATCCATCTTATTTGGCATTCATGAGTGACTCATATGGGATCTGATGTCAATAGAAATTGAATGCTCATCATGTGCATAATGGGATGTGTCTGCAATCTACATATCACATGTCTAAATCATGTCTTTACTCTTCCACAGGGCCACCAAGAGCCCCCCTCCCTACTGTCAGGAGGAAGAGCAGGAGGACTCCTCAGAGGAACCTCCAGCCTCTGAGGGAGCAGCATCAGCAGAAATGAGCGCACCCAGCACCAGCGCAGAGACTCGCACCTCGGTGGGTCCTATGCGAGATAGAGTAGTGTTGTCACCTGGTGTATCACAAGTCACAAGTGAGCAAGAGCAGATGGTGGTGACAGACAGCAGTGGAGAGTCCTCGTCTGAGGCCGCAGGGCGCTCCGAGCTCTGCTTAGCTGCATGTAGACATTGAGCCTCGGGGGCCAGCCAGAAAGAGAGCGGTCCTGGAGCTTCAGGAACAAGTGCAGGAGGCTCTGACTGGGTTAGCAGCCACGGTGATTGTGAGTGTGCAGAGAATGGAGGAGTCCAACTCAAATATGAGCAATGCCATGGCGCACGCACTGGCAACTGTAGGTACCACCATGGAAAGGATGGCAACCTCCTTGGAGGACGTAAATCGCCAGACTCGGGAGAACATGGGAACACTTCTAAATAGATGGTCAGCTATGGAGGATAGATGAGCATCTATCGAGGGGAGAAACCAAAGGTTCATGGACGACCTTGTTATGAGGAATGCCAGTACAGACATGGGTCCTCATGGCTCTCCAGCTACTTGCTAGCAGAGAAGTGCAGGTGGCCCATGACGGGGATGATGGTGGGAGTGGACATGGAAGTGGGGGCTCCTCTCCAAGCACTCAAACCCTACCACCCGTTTGCCAATCCCTTGGTCAGAGCCCCAGATTCCTCCTTGAACAGTGATGGTTGAATCTGCCCCTGCACAGCTGCAGGAGGAGCAGACTTTGGCGGGGCCCTCTCAGGCTCCAAAACACAGGACGACCGCCAAAAGTGTCTAAGCAGGCGCAGCAGGGAAGTGAGCAGGCTGCCTCTACACCTGATGAAGCCACAGGGGTAGCACCATGTAAAAGCACGCGTAAAAGAAAGCTCCCACATAAATAGTCACCAAGTGTAGTCACTTGGGTGTTTTGCTATAAATGAGTGTTAAGTTTCTGTTCTTTTATTTTGCTGTAATAAAGTAATGTTTTGTGAATGTTTGAATTTGTTGCCCTATGTGTGCTCACAATTTGAAGTGGCACAGTGAAGGGTGAGGGTGCCTTTAATGTTCAACAATGGTGGTGACTGTGCAAGGAATGCACAGTTCATTGTAGAGATGCTCTATGGTGTTGAAGTGGGGTGATGCTAACCTTCATGTGCATGTGGCAGCCACATGTCTGTGCTGCATAAAGTTAGGTGAATCTGACATTGATTAGGCCATCATGGGCAGCAATGTGCTCGCGTGCTGGTCACACTGGGTCAGCCGCCTCCTCCAGGTCTTCCTCATCTGGAACCTCATTCTGCTCCCCTTCCTCCTCCTCCCCCTCCTCTGAAGAGGCAGTGCGCTCTGCGCTTTGTTCCTCATGAGCGCTAATCCTCGCTGCAGTGCGATGTTGTGCAGGGCACAGCAGACAAAGATGATTCTCGAGACCCTGGCTGGTGCGTACTGAAGGACTCCACCAGATCTGTCCAGGCATCTGAAGTGCATTTTGAGCAACCTTTTTGTTTGCTCTATGACACTTCTGGTGGAAATGTGGCTTTGATTGTAATGCTCCTCAGACTCATTTGATGGCCTCCTCAACGGTGTCATTAGCCACGTCTTCAGGGGATAGCCCTTGTCTCCAAGGAGCCAGCGGAAAGTTTGTTTGGCGGTGCGAAGAGCTGAGGGACTGTGGACTGGTGCAGGATGTAAGAGTCATGGCAGCTGCCAGGGAACTTGGCACACACATGCATGATGCTCTTCCTATGGTTGCACACCAGCTGCACATTAAGGGAGTGGAAGCCCTTGCGGTTGACAAGTTCTGATGGGGTGCCCGGAGGGCCACATGTGTGCAGTCGATGACGCCCTGCACCCTTGGGAAGCCAGCCAAATTAACAAAGCCTAGTGCTTGGTAACACTTGCTTCATAAGTGGAAAAGTGGATGTAATTGATTGACTTGGTAAAGAGGGCATCGGTGACCTGCGTGATGCATCTGTGGGTGGTGCTGAATCCGTGAATCTTAAGGTATGGTGTTCTTCAATAAATAGACGGAGACTGCAGATCAACAATCAACAGGTGTTTATTGGATGAGGGTAGTCTAAAAACTAACAGTACAGATGCCTGCTCAAGGCTTATATACAGGTGTGGTCACTGCCGGTACTACAGTATACAGGAGCTGTAAAAGTAGTTCTCTCTTAAAGGTACATACACTACAATTCCTCCCCTTTTAGATTAACAGTACCCATAACATTCAAATAACAGTTAACACTTTAACATGCACATTTAACTGAAATAGTCCATTTATAGATTCAGTCTTTGGGGCGGCTTCCTGATCCTTTCTGGATAGCGCCTTTCCTGAGTGTCTTGTTCTTGGTGCGGAGGCGATTCTGGCCCCCTGTCATCGGTTAGTTCATCAGTTTCCGCTGCTACTGTTTCTGGGGTAGATGCTACCGGTATGTCGGGTTCATCCCCAGGTAGGCGAGACATGGGGTTGACTCGTTCATGTGACGCTAGGATCTGGTCAACATGGCGTCTCACAATGTTCTCCCCGACATCCACTGTGTACATTA
Organism: Somniosus microcephalus; assembly: GCF_052327205.1. NCBI lineage: Eukaryota > Metazoa > Chordata > Chondrichthyes > Squaliformes > Somniosidae > Somniosus > Somniosus microcephalus. The sequence continues at coordinate 64,882,125 of NC_141006.1, read as the reverse complement.
GTGGCCCCTGCCGTATGCATATCGTTCCGGGCTGCCATTTCTCTGTTCGGTAGTCGCGGGCCAAGACTGGTTGTCCTACATTGAAGCTCCTTGTCGGCTTCTCATTGATGTGCTGGAATTGCTTATCCTCAACATTTCTTCGCACATTTGGTCTGAGCAAATCTAGACGAGATCTCAACCTTCGGTTAAAGAACATCATGGCCGGGGTCTGGTTGGTAACTGCATGTGTCGCATTTCTGTAGGCTAACAGGAAATTGTCCACCTTATGCTGTAGTGGAATGTCATCATCGCACATGGCCCTTATTGCCTTTTTAAAGGTTTGTACGAACCTCTCAGCCAATCCATTTGTGGCTGGATGATACAGGGCGGATGTGTAATGCCTTACCCCATTCCTTCTCATAAATTTCCGAAACTCTTCGGACACAAACTGTGGTCCGTTATCAGAGCAAATCTGCTCTGGCAAGCCGTTCCTGGCAAATATGGTCCGTAGGACTGCAATAGTTTTCTCCGTAGTGTTGGAGGACATTTTGATCACCTCAGGCCATTTCGAGTGTGCATCCACTGCTATTAAGAACATTGAGTCCATGAATGGACCAGCAAAATCAATATGCACCCGTTGCCATGGAGAGGAGGGCCACTCCCATGGGTGTAGAGGGGCCTGTGGTGGTGCATTTTGGACCTTCTGGCATCCTGAGCAGCTCTTTGTTAGGTCCTCGATTTGTTGATCGATCCCCGGCCACCACACATAAGCCCTAGCAAGGCTTTTCATTTTCACCCCTCCCAGATGGCCTTCGTGAAGCTCATTGAGCACTCTCTCTCTTAATTTGGGTGGAATTACCACTCGGGATCCACACATCACTGTCCCATGGCATACTGACAGCTGTTCTCTTCTGGATGAGAATGCTGGCAACAGTGAGTCGCCATGTGTTGGCCATCCCTTCACCGTCAAATCATATACTCGAGACAGTGTCGGATCATTTCGGGTCTCCTTCTCTATATCCGCGTTAGTTACTGGCAAGCGTTCAATTATCGACGAATAAAATATTTCGACAGGGTCCACTACTGGTGCTTCCTCCGCAGTAGGCAGTGGCAGGCGTGATAGCCCATCAGCGTTTCCATGCTGTTTCATGCCCTTATACTCTATTTCATATTGGTTCGCCCCTAGAAAAAGGGACCATCTTTGTAGCTGTTGTGCAGTCATCACCGGAACGCCCTTCTTTGGATTAAAGATGGAGACAAGTGGTTGGTGGTCAGTCAGCAAGGTGAACTTCTGCCCCTGCAGATAGTGGTTGAATTTTTTTACTCCCCATACTAGGCTGAGGACCTCCCTGTCAATCTGGGCATAGTTGCGCTCGGCTGAGGTTAGTGACCGAGACGCAAAGGCTACTGGCCTCTCCAACCCGTCTGGGAATTTGTGCGACAGCACCGCTCCAATACCATAGGGTGATGCATCACACGCCAACCGAATTGGTAGTGCTGGGTTGAAATGGGCCAACACCTCTTTTGATGTGATCAATTCTTTGCACTTCTGGAAAGCTCGTTCACATTCGTCATTCCACTTCCATGGTACCCCCGTTTGCAGTAGCGTGTTCAGAGGGTGTAATACTGTAGACAAATTTGGTAAGAACTTATGGTAGTAGTTCACCAGCCCGAGGAACGACCTCAGTTGTGACACATTTTCCGGTGCTGGAGCCTTAACTACTGCCTCAATCTTTTCAGGGGACTTATGTAACCCCTCTTCATCAATAACATGGCCACAATACGAGATCTGCTTCTGGAAAAACTCGCACTTGTGGCGATTAGCTCGTAGCCCATATTCCTTTAATCTAGTGAGCACCTTCTCCAGGTTGGCGAGGTGATCACTGTCATTTTCGCCCGTGACCAGGATGTCGTCCAAATAACACTGGGTCCCTGGAATCCCTTGCAGGACTTGATCCATTGCCCTTTGCCAAATAGCCGGAGCCGATGCTACCCCGAACACCAGCCGGTTGTATTGGTAGAGACCTTTGTGAGTGTTGATCGTGAGGTATTGTTTCGAGGCTTCTTCTACCTCCATTTACAGGTACGCCTGGGCCAGATCAATCTTAGTGAAGCGTTTTCCTCCAGACAGCGAGGCGAAAATATCTTCAATCCGTGGAAGCGGATATTGTACCGTGTGAAGGACTGGGTTCACTGTCACCTTAAAATCCCCACAGATGCGGACCTTCTTTGGTTCCCCAGGTGTATTACTCAACGACCTCTTCATTACAGGAACGATGGGTGTAGCCCACTCGCTCCAGTCCACTTTGGACAGCACTCCTGAATGTTCCAACCCTTCCAGCTCTGCTTCGACGGCTGGTCGGATCGCATAAGGCACCGGTCTGGCCTTAAAAAACTTTGGGCTTGCATTTTCCTCTATTTTAATTGTCGCTGTTATGCCTTTTAGTGTTCCGAGTCCTTCCTGGAACACTTCTTGTGCGTCAGTTAGCATTTTTGACAGTTGTCCAGGTGTGACGTCGTCATCCTTTTTGGCCTCAACCTTCAGTGCCTGTATGGAATGCCAATCTAATTGTATCTTCCGGATCCATTCACGTCCTAGTCGTGGTGGTCCTCCATCTGGCAATACATATAGGTCCATTTTTGGTATTTCCTGGCCTTTGTATATCACGTTCACCCTTATTTTTCCTTTGGGGTAGACTTTTTGCCCCGTGTACGTCTTCAAGACAATCTCTGTAGCTTTCAAGGGTATATGTGAGAATAGCCACTTGTAGTCCCTTCGGTTTATGACTGTTAGGGCTGATCCTGTGTCCAATTCCATTTTCACTTGGACTCTGTCTATCTTGAGCGTGACCCAGATAGTCTGGTGATCCTCCATTTTGATTACCTTATGTAGTTTCAGACAACCCAGCTCCTTGCTTCCGGAGTCTGTATCACTTTTCTGTTCATCTGAACTACTGTCCATCACCTTATGTACCTTTTTGTACTTCTCCTGTAGAGATTTCTTGCTGCTGGTTTTCTTCCCTGACCTGCAGACTCTTGCTATGTGTCCTGCTTTTCCACACTGTCTGCACACTTGGTCCTTGAACCAACAATCCTTCTGGTCGTGTGTTGTTCTGCCGCAGCGATAACACTTCCCTGCTCCATATGACATTTCATTGGTGCCATATTCTTGCGGTCTCCGTTGTATCTCTGCAGCACCCCGTGCGGCTGCTTCGTGTGATACTGCCATGGTGAAAGCCTTGTCCAGCGTAAGATCCTTTTCTGATAGAAGCCGTTTCTGAGTTCCTTTACTTTGAAGCCCACACACAAACTTGTCCCTTAACATATCTGCTAGTCCCATTCCAAACTGGCAGTGTTTCGATAGCTTGCGCAGTTCCGTTAAATACTCAGCATTACTTTCGTCTTTATACTGGTTCCTTTTGTGGAACTTAAATCTTTCTGCTATCAGCAGCGGTGTGGGGTTTAAGTGGTCCTGTAGGATTTCCACTATGCTTTCGAAATCCTTATCCACTGGCTTCTCTGGAGTTATTAGGTTTCGCAGTAAGCCATATGTTTTTGCACCCATGGAATTCAACAAAACCAGTGCTTTCCTGGCATCTGGCACTTCATTCACCTTGCAGTACACTTCAATGCGTTCCAAATATGTCACCCAATCTTCGACTTCATTGTCGAACGCAGTGACACTGCCACTCTTCGGCATCCCTGGGTGTGGTTAGACTGTCTAAAATGGCGTCTCCTGTGCTCTCCCTTCTTCTCCGCTGGCTCAAAATGGCATCTCCCGCGCTTTCCTTTCTTCCCGCGCTCGCCCTTCTTCTCCACTGCGGCTTCAAAAATGGCGTCTCCTGCGCTCTCCCTTCTTCTCCGCGGCTCAAATGGCATCTCCCGCGCTTCCTTTCTTTCCCCGCGGACACTGCTCAGCCTTTGAGCCCTGGCTGCGCGCTGCGCGTTCTCCTGTTCGCCTCTCGTTGCCGCCGCTCGGTCCTGAACCCCGGCTGTGCTTTACCCTCTCTCTCTTTTTGTTTTCCGTTGACGCCGCTCGGTCTTCAACCCCCGGCTGCGCCCTGTGCGCTTTACCCCCTCTCTTACCCCGTCGACGCTGCTCGGCCTTTTCTGTGCCGTCAGTCGGCTCCAGCCGCCGCTGTCCGGGAAGGGTCTGCGCTGTACCTGTTGCCAGTCTGTTGCTGGATCGTCGTGGCTGGAGAACCAAGCCCAGCTCTCAACAGCCTCCCCTGCGATGTTCACTCTCTGCCGGATGACTGGGCGGTTGCTCGTGGTCGACGCCCGTGCTTCTGGCCTCGACTTTCTTCCACCGTCCTCCCGGAGCGAATCCTTGGAAGGAAATGCAGAGTTGTAGGTAGATTCGAATCGACCTCGTCGCCACTGTTGAATCCGTGAATCTTAAGGTATGGTGTTCTTCAATAAATAGACGGAGACTGCAGATCAACAATCAACAGGTGTTTACTGGATGAGGGTAGTCTAAAAACTAACAGTACAGATGCCTGCTCAAGGCTTATATACAGGTGTGGTCACTGCCGGTACTACAGTATACAGGAGCTGTAAAAATAGTTCTCTTAAAGGTACATACACTACAGACTGGGAGATGCCGCTAATGTCTGCTACTGATCCCTGGAAGGAGCCTGACGCAAAGAAGTTGAGGGCAGTGGTGACTTTAACAGCCACTGGTGAAGCGTGTCCACCCACTCCTCTGGGCTGCAGGTCTTGATCGAGCATTGTGCAAATGTCTGGGACGACCTCTCGCGAAAGTCTCTGACTCCTTTGGCACTGCTGCTCAGTCATGTTGAGGAAGCTCAACCTCTGCCTGTAAACCCTGGTTGTGGGTATCTCCTGCGGCACTGATGGCCTCTGCCCTGCGCAGCATCAGGTGGTTGAGGAGAAGGTTGGCGCTCTTGTTGGTGCTGCTGGTGTGCCTGTCCCGCTGCTGCTGCAGCTCATCCGCTTCAGATTCTGAGGACCAGGATGCGAGAGTATAAATCGTTCCAATTCTGCTGTTAAAAATGGCAGTTGGGGATGGGATGTTAGAAGCAGTCAGTCAATGGGGAGAGAGGCGATTCCAAGGAGGTGACAGTGCATACACACACTTACAGCCTCAATACAGATCAAATGTGTCTTCTAAATCCTGAAATCAGCAACTTCTGACATTTGAAAGTGAACAGATGTGAGAGTTAGCTTTTATACTGCAGTTGCAGCTGTGAACTATTCAGCTCTTTGGAACTCCCGACATACTCACCTGATGTGATCTCCGAACGACGTGAAACCTGTTTAAAATGTGGGAAAATAGAAAAAGGCTGGCAAAATAGTAGTTAACAAGCAGTTAGCTATCTTAAATGCCTCACCCACCGCTTGGTGTCGGGTCTGTTCTGAAATCGCAGACCCAACACTTTGGAAACTTACATGGAGGCGGGTTTGCGGCAGGTTCCCGACCCGCCATCAATCTTATTGAATTTAACAGCTGACCCACCTCCGAACCCGCCCTCTGAGCGCCGGCAAAATCGCGGCCTAAGTGTTTGTACCCAAATACTCAAAAACTTTTATTCGTAGGGGCAATTCCTATGAAAAAAAGACAAGTTTAAAGAAAAAGGACAAATTAAGCGACAAACCAAACATATTTGTGAATTTAGCACTTTTAATTACATCAATTTGTGATATCTAGTTAGATTTTAAAAATATTATATTGCAAAATATTACAGCATGAGTTTAGATTGCATTATTTCATATGTTACATGTGGCATAGTTCAGGAGTATCAATCTCGCCTTGATATCCTTTTAACTTGGTGCAGAAATTAACCCCAGACGGTTGGTTTAAGGTTACAGACATAATTTATGTATATTTATTGAGTAGCTATGAACAAATCAGGCTGACCGCACAGGATGTAATATTTGAAAAAGCCACGGTCATTGTCTGTTTCATTGCCTGTTTTCTGGAAAATCAATAACGAACAAATAGCTTTTTATTAAAAGAAAGTAATTCTGATGTGATTAAAGTAAATGAAATAGAAGCAACAAAAAAATCTAACTGGAGTTTTAATTCTTTAATTACAGATGAAGATTGTTTTGAAAAGTGCTGCTTTAATTATAAATTTATATTCTAAGTGTGTCTGCCATTCAAATGTGCTATTAACCTGGAGCACTTGCAGAAAGCTCAGCTTGCTGCAGTGGGTATAGAAACTCGTTTGTGTACACTTTCAGCTGCAGTACAGCTAGATTTCAAAGGATGAATAGTTGAGCAAATGGAGCAAAGAAGGCAGTTCACATTGTGCTTTCAGTTTTTATCAATATATTTATAGTTTGGTAACAAAAAAAATAATTGAGCCTGTTAAGAGATCCTCATCCCTCTCAGGTGAATGTAAAAGATCCCATGGCACTACTCGAAGAGTGAGAGAGTTTTTCCTGGTGTCTTGGCCAACATTTATTCCTCAACCAAACAGATGATCTGGTTATTTATTTCAGTGCTGTTTGTGGGACCTTCCTGTGCACAAATTGGCTGCCGTGTTTCCCTGTATTACATCAGTAACTACACATCGTTGGCTGTAAATCGCTTTGGAATGCCCTGAGGTCGTGAAAGGCGCTGTATAAATACAAGTTCTTTCTTTTCTTTCTCATCTCTAATTATTGTGCGAATTTGTTTTTGTGCTCTCAGCACAGACCATCACACACTGCATGTTGTGATATTGGGTTCAGAGGATTCTGTAGCCGTTCTGGAGCCCCACTCGACTTTCCATCTGTCAAAGTTAATAGACAAAGTTGGGAGGGCTGTGTAACGAGGTGTATATCCTCTGCACCCAATATTCCAACATGACCACTTGCCATGCGATGCTTTGTGCTGGAAGTGCAAAAATTGAAAATTAGCCCAACATCTATCTCTATATAGATATATTATATCTATCTCTCTGCCTAATTTACCGATATATTAATGTCCATAAAATTGACTTCAATAAAATGAATTTCTGCTGCTATCCCTGTGAAACTTGTACTTGCTCTATATGTTGGTGTTCCATACCAGTGAAACATTAAACAGAATGGTGGCATGTCTTCAAAATCTGAGTGGTTTTTGAACTGCTGATGCCTAGTACAGTTAGTGCTTGTATTTGAGAAGAGACAAATAAAGGAGAAAGGAGCAAACAATATGGCATTTTTGTTTGCACGCATGCAATTAGATAGATTAGAGTGTGACTTTTAAATCTGGTGTGAGACCAAATATAGGGTGCACAAAGCAGGAAATTAAACAATTTTTAATTTTTTCCCCAATAAAATCAAATCAATTCTGCACAAGTCAATCATCTGAGAAAAGGTGAACATTTAGAGTTAACCCTTCATCTGAAAGAGAATGATACTCCTCTGTTGTGCATTTCTAGCAATTCCTTTTTTCCTCAGAGACCAGTGTCGGGAGCAGTAGAATGGCAGCACAGTGAGTATTTGAACTCACTTTCGCGGGCTTTTTTTTCCAGAGACTTGCCAATCTTGCAGACCGGCGGCGGCGTTCCAGAGCCACGTCACGATTTAAAAAGTGACGCGGGCAAGAGGAAGCAGCTGATTGGGTGAGTACTTATACTACTCTATAGTTTGACAGTTAAGGTTAATAGTTTTTAAAGTTTAGAAGGTCTTAATTTTAGTGGTTTATAGTTTCTAACATCGCACTAACTACGCCCCTGGGACACGCAAGCACAGCGCGCCGGCAGCTGGGCTAGGCCCCGGAGCGGAATTCCACGGGGCCCTACAGCTCAACTGCCGGCGCACAAGGTAAGTGCAGGTCGGGGGCTTGCACCCACGGGAAGCCCCCAACCCGAATTTCTGGGCCAATACCTTGCCCCCAATCCCATGTGCCTTAACCTTACATGCTAATCTCTTATGCGGGACTTTATCGAAAGCCTTTTGAAAGTCCAAATACACCAAATCCCCTGGTTCTCCCTTATCTATTTTACCAGTTACATCCTCAAAAAATTCCAGTAGATTAGTCGAGCATGATTTACCTTTTGTAAATCCATGTTGACTTTGTCTGATCCGGTCACTGTTTTCCAAGTGCTCTGCTATTACATCTTTTATAATGGACTCTAGCATTTTCCCCACTACCGATGTCAGGCTTACCGGTCTGTAATTCCCCGTTTTCTCTCTACCACCTTTTTTGAACAGTGGGGTAACATTAGCTACCCGCCAATCCATGGGTACTGTTCCAGAGTCTATCGAATTTTGGAAGATGACCAGCAATTAGCAATCTGGTGCGAGGCCCCTTGGGGAGGAGCAATCATAATATGTTAGAATTCTTCATTAAGATGGAGAGTGAAGTAGTTGACTCAGAGACTAGGGTCCTGAATTTAAATAAAGGGAACTACGATGGTATGAGGCGCGAGTTGGCTAGGATGGATTGGGGAACGTTACTTAAAGGGTTTACTGTGGATAGGCAATGGCAAACATTTAAAGATCACATGGATGAACTACAGAATTTGTTCATCCCTGTCTGGCATAAAAGTAAAACAAAAAAGGTGGCTCAACTGTGGCTAACAAGGGAAATTAGGGATAGCATAAGATCCAAGGAGAGGACATATAAATTGGCCAGAAAAAGCAGCAAACCTGAGGATTGGGAGCAGTTTAGGATTCAGCACAGGAGGACAAATGGATTAATTAAGACTGGGAAAATAGAGTATGAGAGTAAGCTTTCAGGGAACATAAAAACTGACTGTAAAAGCTTCTATCGATATGTGAAGAGAAAAAAATTGGTGAAGTCAAGCATAGGTCCCTTGCAGTCAGAATCAGGGGAATTTATAATAGGGAACAAAGAAATGGCAGACCAATTAAATACATACTTTGGTTCTGGCTTCACAAAGGAGGACACAAATAACCTCCCAGAGATGTCGGGAAACAGGGTCTAATGAGAGGGAGGAACTGAATGAAATCAGTATTTGTAGGAAAATGGTGTTCGGGAAATTGACGGGATTGAAGGCCGATAAATCCCCAGGGCCTGATAATCTACATCCAAGGGTACTTAAGGAAGTGCCCCTAGAAATAGTAGATGCATTGCTGGTCACCTTCCAAAATTCTATAGACTCTGGAACAGTTCCCATGGATTGGAGTGTAGCTAATGTAGCCCCACTATTTAAAAAAAAAAGGTGGTGTAGAGAAAACGGGGAATTCTAGACCAGTAAGCCTGACGTCGGTAGTGGGGAAAATGCTAGAGTCCATTATAAAAGATGTAATAGCAGAGCACTTGGAAAACAGTGACCGGATTGGACAAAACCAACATGGATTTACAAAAGGTAAATCGTGCTTGACTAATCCACTGGAATTTTTTGAGGATGTAACTGGTAGAATAGATAAGGGAGAACCAGTGGATGTGGTGTATTTGGACTTTCAGAAGGCTTTCGATAAGGTCCCGCATAAGAGATTAGCGTGCAAAGTTAAAGCACATAGGATTGCGGGTAAGGTATTGACTTGGATAGAGAACTGGTTGGCAGACAGGAATTAAAGAGTTGGAATAAACGTGTCTTTCCGAGTGGCAGGCAGTGACTAGTGGGGTACTGCAGGGATCGGTGCTAGGGCCCCAGCTATTCACAATATATATTAATGATCTAGACGAGGGAACTAGATGTAATATCTCCAAGTTTGCAGACGACACAAAGCTGGGTGGGTGTGTGTGCTGTGAGGAGGATGCAGAGAAACTCCAGTATGATTTGGGCAGATGCATGGCAGATGCAGTATAATGTGAATAAATGCGAGGTTATCCACTTTGGTGGCAAAAACAGGAAGGCAGATTAATATCTGAACGGCAATAGATTGGGAAAAGGGGAAGTGCAACGAGACCTGGGTGTCCTTGTGCACCAGTCGCTGAAGGTAAGCATGCAGGTGCAGCAGGCGATTAAGAAGGCAAATGGTATGTTGCCCTTCATAGCAAGAGAATTTGAGTACAGGAGCAAGGATGTCTTGCTGCAGTTGTACAGGGCCTTGGTGAGACCACACCTTGAGTATTGTGTGCAGTTTTGGTCACCTTATCTGAAAGGATGTTCTTGCCATGGAGAGAGTGCAGCGAAGATTCACCAGTCTGATACCTGGGATGGCAGGAATGACGTATGAAGAGAGATTGGGTCGATTAGGCTTATATTCGCTGGAGTTTAGAAGAATGAGAGGGGATCTCATTGAAACTTATAAAATTCTAACAGGACTAGATGCAGGAAGGATGTTCCCGATGGCGGGGGAGTCCAGAACCAGGGGTCACAGTCTAAGGATAAGGGGTAAGCCATTTGGGACAGAAATGAGGAGGAATTTCTTCACCCGGAGAGTGGTGAACCTGTGGAATTCTCTACCACAGAAGGCAGTTGAGGCCAATTCATTAAATATATTCAAGAAGGAGTTAGATATATTTCTTGAGGCTAAAGGGTTATGGTGAGAAAGCAGGGACAGGGTACTGAATTTGGATGATCAGCCATGATCTCATTAAATGGCGGAGCAGACTCGAGGGGCCGAATGGCCTACTCCAGCTCCTATCTTCTATTTTTCTAATGAACACCTTTTAGTAATAATAGAAAGCATAAGAACAAGCAATTGGTCATTTTTTGACCCAACTATTTGGGAAGCATTACTGTTCAGACAATTGAATAATTCAGATAACTGCAATAATTTGAATGTTGTACTGTATTCATTCAGCAAGAAAGCTGACGATATGCAATTAAAATAATTGTACGTCCAGCTCATGGTGGGAGATGAAATGGTTGGTTTAGATACAACTATGCAGACAAACCATTTCCTACTGCAATATTGAATTTATGACCGACAGTAAGGGATAAAATTATAAAACAAAATTATAAGGAAGACTGCAAGGAACAACAAAATAACAAAAGCTTGCCTTTTATAGAACATCTTTTAATTTAGAAAAACATCCCAAGGGCATTCACAGAGGTTGAGGATGAAAGAACACACTCGCCCCAAACAAATGGAAAAGATGTTTTACAATTTTTACCCAAGCTAGCAAAAAAGACCATGAATAAATCTTAAATGATTAATTAGGAATTGATCCATTGCTGGATTTATGAAGCCTGATCCTATAAACAGTCTGTTGCATTTCAGATGAAACCACTGATTTAATGGATTTTTCCCTCCACAACTATTCCCAAATGATATACATATATCAAAGCAACTTTAAACTCTGCCACTGTAAATAGACTGCAAAGCTAGCAAACAATATTATTTGAATGCAGGAAGTCTAATGTATAAAAACTTCATGTAATGTCTAAACTTAAACTGCTCAGCCAACAGTAATGAATCTCCCTGTAATAATTTTGTACTAGAATAGCAGGTATAAATGTTCCATTTGCCAAAAAGCTAGTATTAAAATAAAATCTATGCTTTTTGCATAGGATATGGAGCACAGGAACAGGCCATTCAGTCCAACCAGTCCATGCCGGCGTTTATGCTCCCCTCGAGCCTCCTCCCGTCTTTCCTCATCTAAATCTATCAGCGTAACCCTCTATTCCTTTCTCCCACATATGCTTGTCTAGCCTCCCTTTAAATGCATCTACACTATTTGCCTCAACCACTCCCTGTGGTAGCGAATTCCACATTCTCACCACTCTCTGGGTAAAGAAGTTCCTTCTGAATTCCCTATTTGACTTTTTTGGTGACTATCTTCTATTGATGGCTTCTAGTTTTGCAGAAACATTAAAAAAAAAAAACAAATATATAAATGATCAACCAATTAATTAATTACTTGGGTATTTCATGCTGAAAGAAGTGAAAATAGTCTGAGGCTTTGAAGCCAGATGGGCTTAATACTCTTTTGCCATTCACAAAGTCTTATGCAGTTGAAATTAAAAGTGTAGAAGTCGGTACATAAACTGTAGCAGCATTTAAGAAAGAAAGAAGGGGCCCAGAAATTCCATGTGGCAAGTTGCGCAACTTTTATGCTAATTGACAATGACTTGCTCGTGCTAATGGTCTGGAGAGGTATTTTACACCAGAATTTCCTGGGTCGGCTCAATTGCATATCCATTTTGTTGCCACAAGAAATGAATTGCCCCAATAATATGCTGAAATTACACAGGTAGACTATCCTTTATCCGAAAACCTCGGGACCAGCTGTGTTTCGGTTTTAGGAAAATTTCGGATTTCGGAAGGTGCACGAAAACATTTCGGTTTTCAGAGTAATTCGGTTTTCGGGAGTGCGGATAAAGGATACACTATCCCTTATCCGAAAGGGTGGGGGTCGGCGGACCTTATGAATACCTGAGTGGGATAAATAACGACTATAAATACTGTAGTTACAGGGATAAATACTGTAGTACAGTTTATTTGTAAGGAAAACATTCAGTAAAACTTCAAACATGTACAGGTACAAACTAAGCTAAATACCTGTACATAAACATGCAATAAAGGTACATTACATCTGGCTTGAGGATCTTGGAGAAGATGGTACATCAGTGTTGTCATCATTGTCATCAGGTTGGAGTTGGACATCTGAAGATGGGCCAGGAACAGGATTCTCAAGTGATGAAGCATGACTACGACAGACGGCCTTTTTAAAGACGTCTTCCAGTGTCATCTGTCTCATTAACATTGGTTTCTGCCTAAGCAGTCTCTCTTTAATTGAGTAAACTTGCATAATCTTTTGCTCACTGATAAATGCACGTTTTTCAAGGCCAGCAATTAACTGATCACACATTGTCACCATATCGTCTATGGGGATTTTTTCACCTGTGTTCACAATGTCATCATCATCATCACTACTGTCCTCATGCTTGTCTTTATTTAACACCATTTCAGCAATTTCCCCATCACTCAACGAATTCACAACAGGTGCATCATTGTCAATGTTCAGCATTTCTTCGATGTCAGCTTCCTCTAACGTATTTACACTTTCGGATGATAAACCTTTGGCGTAAGTGAGGAGGTTTGATATCATCATCTTCTCCTGACTGACAGGAAATCCTTCAAACTCGTCATCTGCAGGTCCATCTTCATGAAACATCGTTGAAGGCCAAAGTCTGTGCCAAGCATTTGTTAATGTTGGTTTGTCAACATCGTTCCAAGCATTAGCAACTGCATAAATGGCATCCTTAACATTGAATTCTTTCAGGAAGCTTTGGATTCCTTCGCCTCTGTTGATTGCATCAAGCATAGAGTTCAAAAAAACGTCTTTATACTTGCTCTTCATGGAGCGTAAAATTCCTTGGTCACAAGGCTGTATTAAAGATGTCACATTAGGGGGAAAGTTAATGCCGAAAACATAACTTTTCACAAGAAGTTCAGGAGGGGGATGTGCGGAGCAGTTGTCCAGGAACAATAACATTTTGCAGTTTTCTTCCAGTCCAACTTGCCTGCAATGAGCTCGTGTCGCTGGTACGAAGTGGTTATTGAACCAGTGAGAAAATATTCCTCTGGTTACCCATGCTTTCCTGCTCGCATAATAATGCACAGGTAAATTGCATACACCTTTCAAACATCTCGGATGTTGGCTTTTTCCAATCACTACCAACTTTAACTTGTGTGTGCCTGCAGCATTGGCACACCCAAGAACAGTCAACCTGTCCTTAGCATCCTTAAAACCTGCTGGTGCACTCTCATCAGCCGTTGCTAATGTTTTTCTAGGAACGTAGCGCCAGAACAGAGCTGTTTCATCAGCATTGTAAATTTGCTCAGGACCGAGGTTTTCATCCGATATTATTTTTGCAAACTCATCTATGTAATTTTCAGCTGCTTCATGATCAGCAGAAGCTTTTTCACCACAGATTTTCAGATATTTTATACCATGACGCTTCTTAAATTTATGCAGCCAACCTTCTGAATATTCACACTCAACTTCAATGTTCAGTTCTTCATGGTATATTCTAGCTTGCTTTATGACCATCAAACCAGTCAGTGGCACACGTTCACCTCTGCGTTGTCGAATCCACTCAATCAGCACACGGTCAAGATCTTCATTTTTTGCCCTATGCAATGTTTTCCTACTTTTCATTAGTTTATGGTCATCACTGTCAGTGTAAAATTTCAACAACTTGTCTTTCTGTTTCTTTAAGTCATATACGGTGGTACTTCCCACACCATATTCTTCAGTAAGATGTCGCACAGACACACCACGATCAAGCTTCTGCAATAACTCCACTTTCTGCGATATCAATAATGAGCGATGCTTCCTTCTCTGCTTCTCACTGTTACCCATTGGGGTATCTGCAGTTCTTTTTAGCATTTTCACAAATTGTTAAAAGCCAGCAAATATCTAAGAGAGCAGCAAATATCTAAGAGAGCTGCAAATATCTAAGAGAGCAGCAAATATCTAAGAGCAGCAAATATCTAAGAGAGCAGCAAATATCACACAGAGCAGCATAACACCTGCGTGGGTCAAGCATCGGCAGCGTCGGGTCATGCTTTGCGCCACTTTCGGCTTTCAGAGGTTTTCTGGTTTCGGATGTGCGGATAAAGGCTGGTACACTATCTCTTATCCGAAATGGGGTGGGGGTCGGCGGGGGTGGGGTACGGCGGGGGGGTCGGGGGTCGGTGGGGGTCGGGGGTCGGTGGGGGTCGGGGTCGGCGGGGGTCGTGGTCGTGCGCATTTCGGTTTTCAGAAGTCATGCTTTGCTCCACTTTCGGCTTTCAGAGGTTTTCTGGTTTCGGATGTGCGGATAAAGGCTGGTACACTTACGCTGAGCGATTTCGGTTTTCAGAAGTGCGGAAAAATGCTACACTATCCCTTATCCGGCTAGGCCTGTAAGTCGTGCGCCACTCTGGTCATGTCGTGCGCACGACTTACGCTGACCGAAAAAACCTTCGGTTTTTAGAGGGTTTCGGTTTTCGGAAGTCCGGATAAAGGGTAGTCTACCTGTAATGGCATGAAGATTCTAGCCCAAGTCACTTTGTATTCAAAATGCTGCATGTATTAAAAAAAAACTACAGTCAATCCAGAACAAGGAAGCTCCCTTGAGAGTATGTAGGGTACAATCACTGATCTGTATTTCAAGATTTATTTGGAAAGATGGTGTGAAATATATTTAAGTTTCAGAAGCAGTTAGAAACATATAAAGAAAAGAAAATCATTAAGTTAGATATTACAAATTGGCATTTAAGTACCTGCCATATTATTAATATTTAAATGATTAAGGTTTCCGTTTTCAGACTTGATTGTCAGTAAATCCTACAAAGATGCTGGCAACCAGAATGAATCGAAACTTGTGTTAAGTAAGCCTTTAGGCCAATTACGCAAAGTGATTGGGATAATGGGCAATTTTGCAAGCTCTCCAGTGTTGGTGCTTTGCTGGAGGAGAGCACTATAGCGCCAATTCTTCGACCTATACTCACCAGTAGGAAGATTTCACTATTTCACTAACTGCATCATCCTTCTAACTACCCTAAATTATCCCTATAAAATAAATGCTGATGGAATGAGAGAGAGATAGCATAGCAGAGCTGCGAATGAACACTAACCGATCTTCTGTGGCATTGCTCACGGTAAATCAGATGATGCGTTGTATTATAATGATGGAGCATTAGCATGTGATGTATTGTTCTGCTACGAATGTGTTTTACCTGGCCTGTTCCTTTAAGGCCAGGAAGTCCAATAATTAGAAGTCTGAGGCACCTCCGAGCTTAACTGTTTGGTCAGAGAAATTGTTAAAAGCTTGTCCGCTTCCACGCCAGATCAGAAGCACCCACAATTAATTGATTGGCTCTTTTTCTCTAACGTTAAGATTGTTTTGTATTTGTAACAAAATGGGATGCCTGGAATGTGATAGCTGATGAACTGTTTTTAATAGAAATAGAAAAAATTCTCTGCACAGAAAGGCACAATAACGTTATAAATGGATGTGGGAGTCACTGGCAAGGTTGACATTTATTGCCCATTGCCTAGTTGCCCTGAGATGGTGATGGTCCACCTTCTTAAACTGTGTTATTCTTTGTAACGTTTGCTACAACTGAGTGTCTTACTAGGCCACTTCAGAGGGCAGTTAAGAGTCCAACATCTTTGACTGGAGTCATATATAGGCCAGACCAGTTAAGGACAGCCGGTTTCCTTCCCTAAAGGACATTAGTGAACCAGTTAGGTTTTTACAACAATCCGACAGCTTCATGGTCACTTTTACTGATACCGGTTTTTTTTTATTTCCAGAGTTTTAAAACTGAATTCACATTCTCCAATTGCTACGTTCTCTGGATTCACAGTCTAGGATTCTGGATTGCTGGTCCAGGAACGTAACCACTCCACTCCTGTACTGTGTGCTCGGAAGCTTAAACTGATATGACTATAGAGTGGCGCAATTGTTTCTAGCCATTTAAACATAGGACCATCTTTACATGTTTAAATACCTTGAAAATTATTCTTCATAAGTAAGTCAGTTCTAATATATAACCTCAAAATGTGCTTTTAACATATATACCAGTAACCCGCTGTGATCTTTAGTGGAAATCTCACAAGTGAATCTAATTGATTATACAGGTAGACTATCCTTTATCCGAAAACCTCGGGACCAGCTGTGTTTCGGTTTTCGGAAAATTTCGGATTTCAGAAGGTATTTTATAAGACTGGGAAATTTGTCGGGGGTGGGGGTCGGTGGGGGGTCGGGGGTGGGGGTCGGCATCGGCGGGGGGGTCGGGGTCGGCAGGGGGGTCGGCGTCGGTGGGGGGTCGGGGTGGGGGTCGGCGGGGGTCGGCGGGGGGGTCGGCGGGGGGTCGGGGGCGGGGGTCGGCGTCGTGCGCACGACTTACGCTGAACGAAAAAAATTTCGGTTTTTAGAGGTTTTCGGTTTTCGGAAATTCGGATAAAGGATAGTCTACCTGTATATAACTTCCTTGAAGATACCCAGAAAAAAAATAAGATTGTATCCGAATCCTGGTCAACAGCTCCCACCTGTGGTTCACTTTGCCCACTGACCACACCCTGAGTGAAGGTTCTGTGGTGAGCTTCTCTCTCTAGGTCTTTTATCACAACCTATGAGAACTTTTCAATCCCACCAACTTTTATTATCGCCTCCAATTAATCTTTTTCCTTGTGGAAATCTCCTAGATTTCTCTTTCTGTCTACTCTTCACTGTTTTCTGTCATCTTGGGGGTAATTTTAACTTTTGACAAGCAGTATTGACTTCAATGAAGAGGAAAATCAGGAGAGGTGTATAATGCACGGCCAATCTGATATCACCCAAAGTTAAAATGACTGCTTTTGTATCTTTGTGCAGGGTAGACAATGATACAATTTAATGCATCAAACACTGTTTTGCCTTCATATCATTAATGCTAAATTCACTCCTTTACTCTGAAAATAGGTTCTTTGAATATGCTGTATGAACACTGATGACACCCGTATGACATTCCTTTGTTCATTATTTTAATGGAGGCATTAACCCACTTATTTTAAGTGTGAATATGGCAAAGAAATGTCATCAAACTGATATGCCAATATTTGAACAGCCTAATTTCAGAGCACTAACTGGTATATGAATTGTAGCGTTTATATTGCCTTCTCTCTCACTCATTCCAACCTTGCTGGTGTCTTGCATTGTAGACCTTCCCCTTCATTTAAATTTCTCAATTGAGGGAGAAAAAAAAGTAATCTGTGGCTGGATTCAAATTAACAAGTTTGTGTCCAGGCACAACAGTAACGTTGACTGTTGCCAGTCCAGTGTTTATCTTTGCTCTATTGTAATGCCAAGTTTCCTGAGGACAGAATTTCATTGAGCACTAAAACAAATAATCCTGCTGAATCATACTTCCCACCTCCTTTCCTTAAGGCAGATATTTAATAACGATGGGAAATGCCCTTTATAGAATCCTAGAATGATACAGCACAGATAGAGGTAACTCGGCCCATCGTGCCTGTGCCGGCTCTTTGAAAGAACTACCCAGTTAGTCCCACTCCCCTTCTCTTTCCCAATAGCCCTGCAAATTTTTCCACTTCAAGTATTTATCAAATTCCCTTGAAAGTTTTATTATTAAATCTGCTTCCACCACCCTTTCAAATAATACATTCCAGATCATAACAACTCGCTGCGTAAATTTATTTTTCCTTATATCTGCCTGTTCAGGTGTCCAAATCATCTTTGGATGTGTAGATCCTTTAATAAGAATGTTTGCACTGCTTTGTGTGGTGATGAGAGGCTCATTAAGATAAGAGGTGACAAAAGTAAAAACTTTCTGCTTTGACAGCATCATGCATTACAACATCCTACAAGGTCTAGTAAAGTATAGGTCTGATGCACTAAACAGCTCTATGTACAATTTTGTGACAATAAATGTAGCAGCACTTTAAATAGTGTGGGTTGCCAGTGTCCAAACTCGCACCAAGTCCTGTTCACCCATCACCACTGTGCTCACTGACCTACTTTGGCTTCCGGTTAAGCAACACCTTGATATTTTTTGAAAATTCTCATCCTTGTTTTCAAATCCCTCCATGGCCTCACCTCTCCTCCAGTCCCACAACGCTCTGAGATATCTGCGCTTCTCTAATACTGGCCTCTTGAGCATCCCTGATTTCAATCACTGCACCATTGGTGGCCGTACCTTCAGCTGCCACGGCCCTCAGTTCTGCAATTCCCTCCCTAAACCTCTCCGCCTCTCTACATCTTTCCTCCGATAAGACGCTCCTTAAAACCTACCTTTTTGACCAAACTTTTGGTCATCTGCCCTAATATCTCCTTATGTGGCTCGGTGTCAAATTTTGTTTGATAACACTCCTGTGAAATGCATTGGGACGTTTTACTACTTTAAAGGCGCTATATAAATACATGTTGCTGTTGTCGCCGCTGTCCAACCTCAGAAGAACATCAAAACAAATCCATTAATTCATTTGAACTTCTATAGACAGCATGACCATTTCTGCAGTGTCAGCCATGGCTCAGCGGGCATCACTCTCGCCTCTGAATTAGAAGGTTGTGGGTTCAAGTCTCACTCCAGAGACTTGAGCACAAAAATCGAGGCTGACACTCCAGTGCAGTACTGAGGGCATGTTGCACTGTCAGAGGTGCCTCTTTTCGGATGAGAAGTTATACTGAGGCCCCGTCTGCTCTCTCTGGTGGATGTAAAAGATCCCACAACACTATTTTGAAGAGTGGGGGAGTTCTCCCCGATGTCCTGGCCTATATTTATCCCTCAACCCGCATCACTTAAAAAAACATGATCTGGTCATGATCACTTTGCTGTTTGTGGGAGCTTGCTGTGTGCAAATTGGCTGCTGCGTTTCCTACATGACAACAGTGACTACACTTCAAAAGTACTTAATTGGCTGTAAAGTGCTTTGGGATGTCCTGAGGTCGTGAAAGGTGCTATATAAATGTAATTATTTTTTCTCCTTTTTTCTTTTTCCCTTTTTTCTTTTTTTTTCTTTCTCTTTGCTTTTCTTTCTTTCCTACAAATAATGCGTCCTTTTTGGCCTAAGTAAGATATCCAGGTTAGTGCTGACTGTGGTGCTGCGTTTTGTGAGCAGATTGTGCTGCAGACTGCAGGACACCTGAACTAATTTCAGCTTCCTCCTTGGCTATTTCAATGGTAATCATGGAGTATGTGTGTTATTTAATTTTCCTTTCCTTTACGCAGCACTCATCTGCGTTGTCTGCATTAAATTCCATCTGCCATTGTTCTGCCCACATATTTGTTTTGTCCAAATTGGTCTATAATGTCTGAGCTGCTTCCCCCAATTCTACTGCTTCTAGTTTGGATTCATCAGCAAATCTGACCACTTTGCATTGAACTTCTGAATCCATGTTGTTTTATGTAAAAGAGAAAAACTAATGGTTCCAAAATGGAGCCCTGGGCACCCCATTCAGTACTTCTCCCCACCTTGATGTAACTCTTAACAGGGAAACATTATCAACCAGCTTCTTGTCCATTCCCAGGGTTTATCCTAAATTCCCACATCTTTGTGTATGAGTTTTGTGTGGAACTTTATCAAATGCCTTTTGAAAGTCTAGATAAACTAGGGATTACTTTTAATTGCCACTTTCCCGTTTCTTGCCTGAAAAACGGACAATTGGATGAGCAAAATTGGATGGGTACCTTGGACATCCCTTTGTTGCCCAAGGCCTGCCCAATTCAATTTTCAGGCAGGCATTCAAATGGGTGCCCATCAATTCTGCCCAAAACAGGCAGAGACAGTTTAGATATTCAAATCCGGTCTTAAGCCAGTTGTAGGACTCTGATTGCCATTTTTGTGTACAAATGGGCTATGCACAGTAGGCCCAGTTATACCAGGTGTTGAATGGCCTAACCAGCTTGTGTTCACCTCTTCTCTGACTGCTCTCTTACTGTTGTAGTGCCAAACAGTTTTATTTTTAATGGTAATGTTTAGTTTCTGCTGCTGTGCTTTTGTCTAAAAGGATGGTCAGTGGGGCAAAGACAAACTTAATGTGTGTTTGCATTTTCATATTCATCCCAGTGAACCCCTTCTCTTTTGTCCTTGTGGGATTTGTAGAGGTCGTTTCCTCTTTATATTACTCCTTAATTTGTTTGTTTAGCCTGAGCTTGTTGATTTTTGGTATGTATTTATCCTGCATGCTCAGCATTATACTTTAAAGGTGTTCCACTTACCCTCTACTGAAATGTTGTTGAACAACCACTCCCAATCTATTTGCTTTAGTTGTTCCCTCATTTCATTGAATTGAACTCTTTTAAAGTTACATAGCCAGCTCCTGGGCTTGGTACCAGAGGTCTCCTGCCAAAACCCATGACCGAGTGGCTGTTGCTCATTGGTAACCCTTGGCAGTGAGTGGTTCTGGCTATTTTGGGTGTAGGAGGACATCGCAGCTTAGGTTCGCCTCATCCCCACACATGCACCAGGGGCAGTAATTGGGGGCAGGAACCCTACCTGATTTCCCCCTGCCCGCTTTCTTTCCTGGGGCACTGAAACCAATCTTGGTGCCTCCACTGCTGCCTTAGCTGAGAGACCCAGCAGAGGTCGGAGATTGGACGTGGAAGCTTCACCGTCTGCATAGTTTAGTCTCACACCACGTCCTGCTTTTATCCACAGGGGAATCCCCTGTTTACTTGTTTGCTCATATTTTCATCTGCTTTGCCAAGAAATACAAAAGCTGCTTTGGGCTATTCATTGAATGCAACCAAAGATGACTATAAACGTTTTCCCTGTTCAATGAAAACAATCATTTTCAACCTGATTGCAAACTATGAATGATGTCTCGATGATATATTTCACATTGTGTATAATTCAGATACCCCTATAGAGTCCTCTGGCCAGGTACTTGGATAAACAAAGAATACCTGTTCTACTCATCCATATTGTAAATAAATATCAAATAGGTGTCCCTGGGTCACCCAGTATCATTAGATTAGCCCATAAGCCATGAGTTGCTTCACTAGAAAAATACCAACTTGTTTTCAGTATTTTGGTTCACAAGTACGGTTTGTTCTGCATTACTGGAGCAAACTTGAATTTAAGAAAAAATTATTTTTACTTGTACCTCTGCTGTGAATGGTGCAAATTTCTGGAAGGGGAATGTTGTGCGTTTCTATCTAGACCACAAGTAGCAGCCTTCCAGCTCACGAGATCAGAAGGTTTAGATTCTGCACTACTATTGCTCTCTGAAAATATGCGCACTTTTATGGACAGACTCTTCGAAAATATATATATTATTTTCGGAGAGCAATATATATTCTCTCATACTGGAATAAAGCAACTTATTTTACTATCCCAGACTGGAGGTTCGAATTTATTCTGTCATAAAACTGATTCTGTTAAAATCAATCTGCTTCAATAAATACTGTACAAATTGACTAAAAACAAAACTTGTAAACCCCCCCCGCCCCCCCCACCGCCTGTGTTGTCCTGAGCTAAACAGATCTGGAAGGTGATAGGTTTAATCTCTGGTCTGTGCTAAATTATCTGATCGCAGCCAGCGTGGCAGTAAGGCTGCTACATTGGCCACCGTGCTCTCTGGCTAAGGAAGGGGAAACAATTGTTACTCTGGCTCCTTCTGGAAGACGTGTGTATGTGGCTGTCTGGTAAGCTTAGGAGTGTGTCCCCACTATCAAATAACCCAACTCCCACTGTCTGGGTCCACACATGGCAAATTTCCTCTTGTTTGAGGGCTGCTGTCATCTGTAAGATTGTACCTGAGGAAGGGTACAATTTCAGCTATGACCTAATTGAATGGTGGAACAAGCTCGAGGGGCTGAATGGCCTACTCCTGTTCCTATGAATCTGCGCTTTCAGGAGAGAGGAGAAAATCAAAATAAGAAATTATATTTTCATCTGCTGCTGCAATTTTCTCATTTCTGTTGCAAATGGTGTCTGCATCACTGATAACCACTTAAACTTTATGAACCTAGCTGAGATATCCAAATATTTGACTGAAAATCTGCCTTGTAGGCTGTTGCAACCATTCTTCGAAAGAGTCGGCGCAGACTCAATGGGCCGAATGACCTCCTTCTGTGCTGTACTATTCTATGGGAATATATCTGGCATTATAAACAGGTAGCTTGCCTTACTTTGAGAGCTTCTTTCATGGATGGAACTTGTGGATGTTTTTTGGTTTTGCTGAAAATAAAATAATTGGTTTCAGGCATAATCTTTTACAATAAAATTATAGTATGGAAAATTACATATCCACTGTAGCCCTTTTAAATCTGTCAAATCTAGTTCAAATTCTCATTGCTCCCTCGCTGAATTTTCCTCAAAAATTGTCACTAGAAGCTAAAGCTGTAGAATATATATATATATATTTATCCAATTATCTGATCACATTTATTTAAGAAGTAAATGAGTGGGTTCTTTAAATTTGTAACCTTTATACTTCCATCATTTTTTATATATTATTCCTCCTGTCCCTAAATTTCTTCTTGATCTTACTAATATATGCAGAATTTCTATTTTTACTGCTGTCAATCAAAATCATGTCTTGGCTGAGATCGCCAACTCCTCCTTTCCCATTTGCTGCCATTGACATCATCTGCCGAATGTGTCAAGTATCTGCAGACACTGCAAATATCAGTTGCGTTCACCTGAGAACCAATTTGAAAAGCGCAGCAGTTTGCATTTTCTTCCCTTTTTCTTTTAGCAGGACAATGCCGCAGAACCGTTATCCTTCCATCAATGTCCTTCGCAATCATTATGCCATTCAACTGCTGCCTCTGCCTCAACTCATACAGACATGAAATGACCAATCTGCACGCTGAACTATTGCTCGGAGACATAGCTTAATCAGCATTCAATAATATCATTCCATGATTTACATATCGGGGGAAATTCTGCACCATAAATTTGGAGCTACTGCAGTACCTGCAAGCTGGGCCACAAGTGTTTAGTAAGCCTCCTTGCTTTCACCAGTTGAGCAAATCCAAATTAAAACTGCACAAACACACGGCCCTGCTGTCTCAGAGCCTTCCGAATCATTGCTGTCCTGCAGTACTGCAACTTTGGGCAAACAAAGTCTGTTTGGCCACAGGCGAACAATTAGCCATAAAGAGGGAATTGGCAGCGGTACCAGTTTTCCTGCCCAAGACCGTTATAATATGGCCTGTGCTATGTCCCTGCCCATATTGGATTAAGGTAGGTAATGGGATCTCAAAGGAGCAAAATAGAAATACAGCAACCAGGAGTTTAGATTTCATGTTGCAAAGTACAGGGAAATTAGAGAGAGTTCTTTTCAATGACTCTGGAGACTACCATTGAGTTTGCATGAAGCTGATCTAACAATAACACTTGCATTTATTTAACATCTATAACAACGTTTTGAACTATTCTCTAGGAATCTTTAAAGACATATCCATTGGCGTACGAGTAGCTGGTCCTCACAGAATCACAGAATCCCCACAGTGCAGATAGAGGCCATTTCGGCCCATCGGGCCTGCACCGACACATAGAAACATAGAGATAGGAACAGGAGTAGGCCATTCGGCCCTTCGAGCCTGCTCCGCCATTCAATGAGATCATGGCTGATCTTCGTCTGAGATCTTAGCTGATCTTACCAGTTCAGTACCCCGTCCCCGCCTTTTCTCCGTAACCCTTAATCCCCTTAGCCTTCAGAAATATATCCAATTCTCTCTTGAAAATATTTATTGAATTAGCCTTCACAGCCCTCTGTGGCAGGGAATTCCACAGGCTCACCACTCTTTGAGTGAAGAAATTCTTCCTCATCTCTGTTTTAAATGATTTGCCCGCTATTTTTAGACTGTGGCCCCTGGTTCTGTGCTCCCCTGCCATTGGAAACATTCTCTCTGAATTCAGCCTGTCCAGGCCTGCCATAATTTTATATGTTTCGATGAGATCCCCTCTCAATCTTCTAAACTCCAGTGAGTACAAGCCCAAACTATTCAATCTCTCCTCGTAGGTCATTCCCGCCATTCCAGGTATCAGCCTGGTGAATCGCCGCTGCACTCTTTCCATGGCAAGAACATCCTTCCGCAGATGGGGCGACCAAAACTGTACACAATACTCCAGATGCGGTCTCACCAGCACCTTGTACAGCTGTAGTAAGGTATCCCTATTCCTATACTCGAACCCCCTTGATATGAAGGCCAACATACCATTTGCCTTCTTAATCGCCTGTTGCACCTGCATGCTCTCCTTCAGTGACTGGTGCACAAGAACACCCAGGTCCCTCTGCACTTCCCCATCTCCCAATCTATTGCCATTTAGATAATAATCTACCCTCCTGTTTTTACCCCCAAAGTGGATAACCTCGCATTTATCCACATTATAGTGCATCTGCCACGTATCCGCCCATTCCCCCAACCTGTCCAAATCGCACTGTAGCCTCCTGACATCCTCATCAGAGCCCACCCCTCCTCCTAGTTTAGTGTCGTCAGCGAATTTGGAAATATTGCATCCAATTCCCTGATCCAGATCATTTATATATATTGTGAACAGCTGGGGTCCCAGGACAGATCCTTGCGGCACCCCGCTGGTCACTGCCTGCCACTCCGAAAACGAGCCGTTTATTCCAACTCTCTGTTTTCTATCCGCCAGCCAGTTCTCTATCCACGTTAATACTTTGCCCCCAATCCCATGAGCCTTAATTTTGCATGATAATCTTTTGTGTGGAACCTTATCGAAGGCTTTCTGGAAGTCAAGGTACACCACATCCACTGGCTCTCCCCCATCTATTTTACCAGTTACTTCCTCAAAAAATTCCAGCAGATTAGTCAAACACGATTTACCCTTTGTAAATCCATGTTGACTCTGTCCGATCCTTTCCCCATTTGTCAAGTGCTCCGCTATTTTATCCTTAATAATGGACTCTAGCATTTTGCCCACAACCGATGTAAGGCTTACTGGTCTATAATTCCCTGCTTTCTCTCTACCCCCCTTTTTAAATATTGGGGTAACATTAGCTACCCTCCAATCCACGGGTACTGTTCCCGAGTCAATGGAGTTCCGGAAGATGATCCTTAGAGCATCTGCTATCTCCAGGGCCACCTCCTTAAGTACCCTAGGATGTAGTTTATCAGGCCCCGGGGATTTGTCGGCCTTCAGTCCCCTCAACTTACCCAACACCATATCCCTAGAGATACTAATTTCTGTCAGCTCCTCCCTCTCATTAGTCCCTATGTTTGCCGATATTCCTGGGAGGTTATTTGTGTCCTCCTTTGTGAATACAGAACCAAAGTATGAGTTTAATTGGTCTGCCATTTCCTTATTCTCCATTATATATTCTCCCGAATCGGACTGCAAGGGACCGACTTGGGATTTTACCAGTCTTTTCCTCCTGATATACCGATAAAAGCTTTTGCAGTCTGTCTTTATGTTTGCTGCAAGTTTACTTTCGTATTCTATTTTCCCCTTCCTGATTAATCCCTTTGTCCTCTTTTGCTGTATCCTGTACTGCCCCCAATCTTCCGGTCTGGTGCTTTTTTTTGCCAGTTGATATGCCCTTTTTTTTGATTTTATGCTGTCCCTAATTTCCCTCGTTATCCACGGTTGAGCCACCTTTTTAGGTTTATTTTTATGCCAAACCGGTATAAACATGTTCTGGAATTCTTCCATTCTATCTTTGAATGCTTGCCATTGTCTATCCACTGTCAATCCCCCCAGAAACACCACCCAATCAATCTTACCCAATTCCCGTCTCATACCCTCGTAATTCCCTTTATTTAAGTTCTGGACCTTAGTCTCTGATTCAATTTCCTCACTCTCCATCTCGACTGAGAGCTCGATCATATTATGATCGCTCTGACCCAAGGGGCCTCGTACAAGAAGATTGTTGATAAGTCCCTTCTCATTGCACAATACCCAGTCTAAAATGGCCTGATCTCGAGTCGGCTCCTCGACATATTGGTCCAGATAACCGTCCCGAAAACATTCCAGGAATTCCTCCTCCTCAGAATTTTTACTAATTTGGGTAGTCCAATCAATATGTAAATTAAAGTCACCCATGATGACAGCTGTGCTCTTATCGCACGCTTCTCTAATTTCCCTTTTTATGCCTTCCCTCACCTCCATATTACTATTTGGAGGCCTATATATCACACCCACTAACGTTTTCCTCCCCTTGCTATTTCTCATTTCTACCCATACAGATTCCGTTTCATCCGAGTTAATATCCTTCCTTTCCATTGCATTAATCCCCTCCTTTACCAGCAATGCTACCCCACCTCCCCTACCTTTTTGCCGATCCTTCCTAAATATTGTATATCCCTGGATGTTAAGTTCCCAGCCTTGCCCACCCTGCAGCCACGTTTCTGTAATCCCAATCAAATCATACTTGTTTACCTCTATTTCCACAACTAATTCATCCACCTTGTTCCTAATGCTTCTAGCATTAAGATACAAAGCCTTCAGGCTTGCTTTTTTCACACTCTCATTATGAATTAGTTTGGCCCTTTGTGTTTCTCTCCTTTGCTTATTGCTTCTCACCTTTCTACCATCTATTTCTGACTTCATATGACTTCCCTCTTT
Organism: Somniosus microcephalus; assembly: GCF_052327205.1. Classification (NCBI taxonomy): domain Eukaryota; kingdom Metazoa; phylum Chordata; class Chondrichthyes; order Squaliformes; family Somniosidae; genus Somniosus; species Somniosus microcephalus. Next base: position 64,855,316 of record NC_141006.1, on the reverse strand, counting down.
TCCACTATCTAGGTTCCCATCCCCCTGCCAAATTAGTTTAAATCCTCCCGAACCGCCCTAGAAAATATTACCCCGAGGACATCGGCTCCCTCACAGTTCAGGTGTAGACCGTCCCCTTGGTACAGGTCACTCCTCCCCAAGAACTGGTTCCAATGCCTCAAGAATTTAAATCCCTCTCCCTTGCACCACTGCTCAAGCCACGTATTTAGCTTATCTATCTTACTCTCTCTAAACTTATTAGCTCGTGGCACTGGTAGCAATCCAGAGATTACTACCTTTGAGGTCCTACTTTTCAATTTAGCTCCTAACTCCCTAAATTCAGCTTGTAGGACCTCCTCCCTCTTTTTACCTACATCGTTGGTACCTACATGTACCACGACAACTGGCTGATCCCCCCTCCCCCTTCAGAATGCTCTGCACCCGCTCCGAGACATCCTTGACCCTTGCACCAGGGAGGCAACATACCATCTTGGAGTCTCGGTCTCGGCCACAGAAACTCCTATCTATCCCCCTTACAATTGAATCCCCTATCACTATAGCCCTATCCCTCTTTTTCCCGCCCTTCTGTGCAGCAGAGCCAGTCATGGTGCCCTGAACCTGGCTGCTGGTGCCTTCCCCTGATAAGTCATCTCCCCCAACAGTACCCAAAACGGTAAACCTGTTTTGGAGGGAGATGACAGCAGGTGACTCCTGCACTACCTTCCTGCCTTTACCCTGCCTTTTGGTCACCCATTTACTGTCTGAGCTAGCCTTTACCTGCGGTGTGACCAACTCACTGAATGTGCTATCCACAACATCCTCAGCATCGCGTATGCTCCAGAGTGAGTCCATTCGCAGCTCCAGCGCCGCCATGCGGTCTGCTAGGAGCTGCAGCTGGACACACTTCCTGCACACATAGTTGTCAGGGACAGTGTCCCTGATTTCCCACATGGCACAGGAGAAGCATGACACGGGTCCGAGCTGCCCTTCCATGACTTAACCCTTACAATACCCTTTTATTTACTACGATTTAGCTTAATTATTGAATTCTACTTAGAATAAGTTTGTGAAAGTACTCACCAACCAGTCACCTACCTGTTTTCTGGTGTTGTATTTTCACTGCCGCCTCCTGTCCTGGAACCTTCTCCACCTAGGATGGCTCCTGAAATAAAATAAATTGAACCTACCTTTTCAACTTCCCCTAACCCCTAAAAGGTTAGAGGAGGTGGAAGGGTGGGAGACACTACACTGTAGTGTTTCGGGTTTAGCAACAGCTCCACCTATATAAGAGTTACTGGCCTCCTGCTCTCCCGACTGCACCAGCTGTGAAAGAAAAAGCCCGCGAAAGGTGAGCTTTTAAACTCACCAGTTACTGGCCTCCTGCTCTCCCGACTGCCCCAGCTGTGGTCTCGGGCCTCGCCTCTCTCCGGTTTTTATACCGGCTCTGAATCACTGCTCCCGACTGGTCTCGGGCCTCGCCTCTCTCCGGTTTTTATACCGGCTCTGAATCACTGCTCCCGACTGGTCTCGGGCCTCGCTGGTCGCCGGGTTTTCTCCCGAGCTCCTCCTCGCTGCTCCCGCTGGTCCCGACTCACCCCACGTATTTAATCTCCTAACACTAAGGGTCAATTTATCATAGCCAAATCAACCTAACCCGCACATCTTTGGACTGTGGGAGGAAACCGGAGCACCCGGAGGAAACCCACGCAGACACAGGGAGAATGTGCAAACTCCACACAGACAGTCGACCGAGGCCGGATTTGAACCCAGGTCCCTGGCGCTGGTGAGGCAACAGTGCTGACCACTATGCCACCGTCCTAGCTAAGAGGAGAGCTGTGTGAATGATGTGAGAGAGCTCCTTGCTTTGCTGCTCGCTCCTTTCATAATATTTGGTGAAGCTGCTACTTTAGTAATTGAACAGCATCACTAAGTTTCTTCATTCATTCTCAATGATTCAATAGTCAGGCACACTCGTTCTCTTCGGAAAGTCCTTCCGAGATACCTCGATCTACGATCACAGTTGCACCCAAACAACAATAACAGACAAAAGGATAACAATCCTATTGCTAGTTAGCTAAGTAAAGCTACATTTAATGGTTTGTTTCTCTATTCAGATTGAGAGACATTACCAACTGACACGGGTTATGATTTAAATCTAATATGCAACATGAATTTTGTAACAATATGTGATAACTATGGCCCCTGCCCTTCACCACTAGTATTAATAGTATTTGTGAGTTGGTGTTCTTGATGGAAAAGACAAGAGCTTACATTTATATAGTGTCTTTCACTCTCAGGACATCACAAAGTGCCTTGCAGTCGATGAATTTTGAAGTATAGTCACTGTTCTATTAGCAGCTAACACAGCATGGTCTCCCATACAGCAATGGATTGAATGACCAGGTAATCTGCTCTTGGTGGCGTTGGTTGAGAGATAAATGTTGGCAAGATACCAGGAGGTCTCATGACCTTCTAACCCTGAGACGAATGTGCTACCACAGAGCCAAGCTGAAACTTAGAAATGCAGGTCTCACTTTATTGCTGGATAATCAGTTTCATTTCCTTCAGGGCGCTATATATATTATTTAAACTAATGTCCTTTTTTAACTGTATTCCAAAAATGCTCCTGCTTCCGCTTCTCTGCTGAGATCCTTCCCCTGCTGGGGTGTAGTTTCCTGGGTACCAGCAGCCATCTGGTAGCTCACCCAACAGTCACTTCTTGTGTGAGCCTAAACAGAGTATTGATGGGCTAGTTCACGGAGGGCAGCAGCACAGCTGAGCCTGATCCTGAGCCTGCCCTCCTCTTCGACAGTCTTCAGCAGAAGACATTGGATTGCGATCAGGAGTGGCTGTCTCCCTAGCCCCAGGGTGGTGTAGCCAATTGTTGTGCCCCCTGCCCCAGATAATTTTAGCGCCCCGAAAAAGTTAGCGCCCCCGCGGCCGATTTTCCCAGGTAGCGCTCTGAGAGGGAGGAGGGGTGCTACTGGAAGCGCCCCACGTCCCTCTTTGGGCGCTGCGAGCCAAGATCGTGGCGCTGCAGCACATCGCGCCGTGGTACTGCAGGCCTTCCGCCCCTTATTAAAGGGGAGGGGCCTGGCGCAGTGCGTCCCGACGCCCAGCTGGGCCACCAGGGATCGGGAGTGCCAGCAAACAAGCCCGGCACTCGAGGAGTGTCGGGCTCATGGAGAGCAGCCGGCACCCCGCGGGGGGACTTCACGGGGACCGGGGACAGCAACAGGGGCTGGTGCTGGCAGGCGGCCAGCAACAAAAATGGCTGCCCACCACCTCCCCTTTAACTAGCGCCGCCCTGGCCTCAGGTAGGACCCCCTGACCCCGGCAGACATAGCGTCCGGCGGTAAGTTGGGGGGACGCCACCCAATATTACAGCCGGGGCACGAGCGGGGCGATGACATCATTGCCGCATGGCGCAGCGCTGCCGCTAACCTCCCGCTGAATTTCACGGGAGGCGTTAGCGGCGCCATGCCCAGGCGCTAGTTGATTTGCCCCCCCCCCCCCGTTAGCGCCCTCTTAACTGAATTTAGCCCCCTTAAAATTATTTTTTAAAAATAAAATTTTTATTGTAAATGCTTCGTTAAAGGGACTTTTAATTAAATGTGAAAATGGGAACATGTATTTTTATTAGAATTGTGTAAATTCTTTAATTATTTGGGGATTCCATTGCTTGTCATTAGGGGATTCCGTTCAGAAATGACAGCAATGGAATCTTCCTTTCTGATAGGACCTGGCTCACGTGATCCCAGGGATGCTTCCGAACCGCCAGCGTCCCTGAGATCCGTGGGCCTTTATGCAGTCGTACGCCTGGAGGCCCAGGACTTGGGGTCGGAGGCGTACTCCGGAGGTGGTACTCCGACTGCAAATTCCGGCCCATCATATTTCACAAAGAATTATACCTAATTAAATACTGATATTCACTTTACTTTCTCCAACAGTTGCTATCAAATGCCAAAACACTTGCAACATTCAGACAAGCTGCACTTATTATTCAGACACAGCAGATGGCACTGTTGAGTTAGAAGTTTAGGTTACGCCTTTATGCATGAATTGTCCAGACATTTCAAACTCGTCTACATTACACAAACCTGGATCAGGAAGGACTATTTTAATGGTTTTTAATTGTGAACTTGTAAATATTAACACTTCCAACATCATTATTTTTACACATCCTGCTAGTACTTTTCTGCCTTTTAGAATTTGCAAGATTTTAACTCATTAACGTATATTACTTTCCCCCCTGGTTGCTATTTTGTTGGTGTTCCCTGCTTAAAGCCCATGTCTACTTTTCCATTAAAATAAGTGAGCAAAGGAATATATATCCCAAGTTATTAATAGATGTGTTCTCTGTATTTTTTTTTAAGTTTCCCAAATATGAAACACATTTTTTATAAAATCAAAAATTCTCTCTTTCATTATCTAAGAAGCCACGTGTGTGCCACTTTACAATATGGAGTAAATTCACACCGACAATCAAAAAGCTAAGGGGGGAAAATTGCAAAATATTATATAGCGGTGAAAAATACTTTGAGCAGTTCTATTGTAACATCGAAGCAGGAGGTACAGATCTACGTGATTAATCGTTTTCCCCTCCTCCAAATTGCTCCCTCTTCCTGAGATTGCTGACTGAGGTACTGTTTCAGAGGTGCCTCACTGAAGTAGCCACACTTTATGTGTGAGCCAAGATAGCAAGCAGTGCCAGGTCATTTGAGGATGGATCGTCACAGGTGCACCTGATCTAGTCCCCCCCCTTGACGTCTAACTATGTCCGTAGGCTTCAATACTGTATTTTTACCATGCAAATATTTGGCACACCTCGAGTGACCTCCTGCAAAGACTGAGCCATTCCTGCAACTTCCCTGTCTAAACTTCTAAAAGAATGTGTCAGCTATCCAAAGGAAGAAAGTGCTCCAGGGACTTGAGCACATATGTTAGTTAAACTGGTACTTCAGGGCAGTACTGAAGGAGTAAAAGATCCTATGGCACAATCAGAACAAGAGTACGGAGTTCTACCAATTTCCTGGCCTACATTTCTCCCTCAACCAACACCACCAAAACAGATTAACTGATTATTTATCTCATTGCTGTTAGGGGCACCTTGCTGTGCATGAGTTGGTTGCCACATGTGCCTACATAGCAACAGTGACTGTACTTGGGGGAAAGAGTCACTCGTTGGCTGTGCACTGCCTTGGGGCACCCTGAGGATGTGAAAGGTGTTGTATAAATGCAAGGTCTTTCTATCATAGGAACATAGAACAGTACAGGACTGGAAAAGGCTATATAATGCATCTCGCTGACCCCAAATATAGGGAATATACTCTGCATCACCCACTCCCTCAAATATCTATTCAATTCTCTCAATTTTGATTCTACGCTCCATTGCAAGTTCACTATCCTATGTAGATAAATATAAACTGTGCACCTTTACTTTTCCAAGCTTGTACCTGTGTCTCCTGGTTCTGGAGTTTGTGGCAATTATTATTGGAGTTTCATTAATCTATTCCTTTAAAAAACTTGAATAATATCTCCTCTAAGCCTTCTTTTCTTCAGAGTAAACAATCCCAGGGTCTTCAACCTCTCCTTGTAGATCAGATGCCTCAAGCTAACTATCAGTTTGGTTCCCATTTCTGTATTGCCTCCAATGCCTGGACATCATCCGAAAACATGGCATCAGTTTCCACATGTACGCTGATGACACCCAGCTCTACCTCACCACCACTTCGCTCGATCCCTCCACAGTCTCTAAATTCTCAGACTGCTTGTCCGACATCCAGTACTGGATGGGCAGAAATTTTCTCCAAATAAATATTGGGAAGACTGAAGCCGTTGTCTTCGGTCCCCGCCACAAACTCCGTTCCCTAGTCACTGACTCCATCCCTCTCCCTAACATCTGTCTGAGGCTGAACCACACTGTTCGCAACCTTAGTGTCATATTTGACCCTGAAATGAGCTTCCGACCACATAGCCACGACATTACTAAGACCGCCTATTTCCACCTCTGTAACTTTGCCTGTCTCCGCCCCTGCCTCAGCTCATCTGCTGCTGAAATTTAACGCAGAAAAGTGCGAAGTGATACATTTTGGTAGGAAGAATGAGGAGAGGCAATATACATAAAAGGGTACAATCCTGAAGGGCGAGCATGAACAGAGAGACCTGGGGGTATATCTGCACAAATCATTGAAGGTGGCAGGGCAGGTTCAGAAAGCGCTCAAAATAGCATACAGGATACTGGGCTTTATAAATAAAGGCATACAGTACAAAAGCAAGGAAGTTATGATGAACTTTTATAAAACACTGGTTCGGTCTCAACTGGCATATTGTGTCCAATTCTGGACTTTAGGAAGGATGTGAAGACCTTACAGAGGGTGCAGAAAAGATTTACAAGAATGATTTCAGGGATGAGGGACTTCAGTTACGTGGAGAGACTGGAGAAGCTGGGATTGTTCTCCTTGGAGCAGAGATGGTTGAGAGGAGATTTGGTAGAGTTATTCAAAATCATGAGGGGGTCTAGACAGAGTAGATAGAGAAACTGGAAGGTTCGAGAACCACAGGACACTGATTTAAGGTGATTGGCAAAAAATCAAAGGCGACATGAGGAAAAACTTTTTTACGCAGCGAGTGGTTAGGATCTGGAATGCACTGCCTGAAAGGGTGGTGGAGGCAGACTCAATCGTGGCTTTCAAAAGGGAATTGGATAAGTACCTGAAGGAAAAAAATTTGCAGGGCTACAGGGAAAGGGCGGGGAAGTGGGACTAGCTGAAGTGCTCTTGCAGAGAGCTGGCATGGGTTTGACGGGCCAAATGGCCTCCTTCTGTGCTGTAACCATTCTATGATTCCATGCTGAAACCCTCATCCATGCCTTTGTTATCTCTAGACTTGACTTTCAAATTTTTGCCTTGTAACACTCCTGTGAAGCGCCTTGGGACGTTTTACTACATTAAAGGCGCTATATAAATACAAGTTGTTGTTGTTGTATCCTTGCATTAATGCAACAACCAGAATTCTACACAATACTCCAAGTATGGCTGTACGAGTGCCTTGTACACAATCATTATCACCTGATGGGATTTGTGCTCTATCCTTCTGGCTATTTGTCCCAAGATCCAGTCAGCTTTCTTTCCTGCAGCTGCACACTGAAGTGTTGGTTTTAGTGAGTTATCCAACAGTACCCTAGATCACTCTCCTGTGTTCTATTCCCACTCTCTGTTTTCCTTCCCTAATCTCATTACCTTGCACTTTTTCCTCCATAAGATGCCGTTTGCCACTCATCAACCCACCTTCCCAACCTCGCCAGATGCCTTTGTATTTGGGCTGGATGCCACCTCCAGTACAGCAAACCCTGGCACTTGGAGTGCCAGCCTATGTGAGAGTGCTTTGAGTGAATTACTCATTGATATTCTTCCGCTCTGTGAGGCAATGGGCCTAGCTTCTGTTCGGCTCATGCTGCGATGATGTAATGAAGATTGAGAATAGAATGTGCAGTGAATTATTGGGATTGCCCCATGACCTTCTATTCCACAGCCCAGCTTGATTAAAATAAAGCTGTGCTGTTCTACTGAAAAGCCCAGTTTGGAAGCCATGTACTGTACAATCAGGAAGTCTGGCTCTACCTCCAGCTGCAGATTAAGTGAAGAAAACATTACTTATTATTAAGTGCCAGAACCTGCCCCAAAAAGTGTAGCAGCATGTATTTAGCTGTCAGTCACATTAATGGCCCATTGGACCACAGTCTGCCACCACTGTGGTTGAGATCAGTTAACTCAACAGAGACAGGTGATCAAACCCATTATCTCTCTGGTCTATTTAGCTCAGTGCTTTTTATCAACTGGTCCATCAGGGGAGCCTCTCCCTGCCATTTGTAACAAGAAAAAAAATAAGGTAGCAACCCATCATGTTTGATTTGTCGGAATCTGTCTGAGAGTTACAGCTGCGTGGCTCACTATGATAGCTGTCCCGGTCGCAAATGCTGAGGGAGGGATGTAAGTAAGTAAAAGAGGATAATGAGGGCCTGCGATTGATTGCAAGACTACACTCCAATCAGGGAAAGAGATGACATTCTAAACCGCTGGAGCAAAATTCAGTGGTTTAGTACTTTCATTTCAATCCCTGGATTAGATCAGTGCCTTAAATTCACTCCCCGGTCTCTTTCAGCATATACACTACGTCAATTAAATGTAGCTTTTTTTTGGGAGTCTGTTCTTGGGCAAGTGAGGATTTCTGGTACACAGGCTGGCAGTCTGTTTCAAGTTCATGATATATGATAATGTTTACATAAGGGCATTAATAGTTCATGTCACCATCACTAGAAAGAAAGACTTGCATTTATACCTTGCCTTTCATTACCTCAGGACATCCCAAAATGCTTTATAGCCAACAAAGTACTTTTTGAAGCGTAGTCACTGTTGTAATGTAGGAAATGTGGCAGCCAATTTGTGCACAGCAAGGTCCCACTATGGATTTATTGAGAAATAAATGGTTAGACGGAAGTTCGCTGTCCAATGTATATTACCGTACCTAATTAATGGCCAAATCAGGACGGTCATCCAGAGTAACTTTCTGAAACTCTTAGATTCTCAGCTGAGTTTTATCTATTGATTTGTATATGCTCTTAAAATCTAAGAATTATCACTTCCCCAATGCCTTGGTGAGTATTATTCTGCCCAGTGTGGTACTGAGCCATACAGACCAGCAAGCCCAAAGTTCAGTTGGGGCTCTCCAATTGGTGTTGGTGATCTGGACTAGGGAAAGGAAAGAACAGCTGGGATTGTTGCTCTTGACTACAGTCCAGTGACCAGTGCTGGAAATTTGAGGTATGTGGAGTTCAGGTGAAGACTGGATCAAACTCAGCTTACCATAGTTGAATATCCCACCAACAATCACTGACGATGCTTACATATGAAGAGCAGTCACTTGGGGTACCAGAAGGCTACAGTCAACTTTAGAACTGTACCCAAGTGTGTGTCAATATCTTTATAATGTGAAAAAATTCCAGTAAGGACATCACGCCTTCTGAAAAAACTGAAATAAATCATTACAATGTAAATATCCACTGTTTAGGAAAAATGCTTGATATGGAGAAGGGATTTACTAACAAAGATTTTAATCTTTTGATTAAACTAATCTTTGACTTTATTTTGCTGTGTTTGTTGGTACTTAAAGTAAGCCATTCAGCCCACCGTGCCTCTGCTGGCTCTTTGAAAGAGTTATCCGAATAATCCCACTCCACCTGCTCTTTCCCCATAGCCCTGCAAATATTTCCTTTTCAAGTATATATCTCATTTCCTTTCGACAGTTACTATTGGATCTGCTTCCACCAGCCTATCAGGCAGTGCATTCCAGATCATAACAATTCACTGCATCAAAAAAATTCTCTACTCACCTCTGGTTCTTTTGCCAATTATTTTAAATCTGTGTCCTCTGGTTACTGACCCTCCTGCCAGTGGAAACAGTTTCTCCTATTTACTCTATCAGAGCACCTCTATTAAATCTCCCTTAACCTTCTCTGCTCTAAGGAGAACAATCAATCTCAGCTTCTCTAGTCTCTCCACATAAAGAAAGGGCCTCATCCCTGTATGATAATATAATAATCTGGACTGATTCTTTCGGGCCATCATTTAAAGAGGCTTCTCTCTGCTCAACAACTCCCCAAGTCCCCAGTTACGTCTTGTGAGGAAAGCTAATTCTCAACCTTTGCAAGAACAAACTCTGCGCGCACAACTTTATTGCTGCTATCATTTTAATGAAACTCCCGACTGTGTCTGTGCCCTGTGCTTCTCATCACTGTGATTCCCCTTGGTATCAATGTGTGCGTGTGTGAAATATGAGCTTGTAACGCTATCCTTGTGCTTCTCTTGATACGAACCTTGAAATTACACCGTCTGATATTATTGTATAAATAATATTGAACAGCATTCTGGGCTAGTATTCCCTTTACATATTACAGTGTCAGTGGCTTTAAAACTTTTGGGGGAAATGCTGGTAATGTCTGTGGGCCACGGAAACATTGCCAACTCTTAGTCAATGTGCAGACAAAAACACACGGGGGAAGAGGCCAACAGTTGATCCACTGTTCCTATCCTGTAGTGCTGATTGTTCCATATAAAACACAAAATGTATTCTAGCTTGGAAATAAACCTGGAATCCCTGTTGTGCACCGATGCTGATTTGGAAAGACCCTGGGCTGATTGTCATGTGTCAAATACACTGGGCAGGGTAACCGCTCCTCCTGCCCGATGATGGCAGCAGGAGGCCCCTTTGACTTTTCTGATCGGGCCTCATTTAGATTTGAACGGTGAGTTGCCAGTGCTCATCACACTGCTCGCAGAAACTTGCCGTTTATGGGGGGTGGGGGTGGGGGGTGGCATGTATTGGGTTTGCTGCTGCTTAAAGCCAGCCAGCACCACCTCGTAACTGGGAGGCGGAGCTTTCATTGGTGGCGTGTGGAAATGTTTTTTTTTCCTGAATCAGTGGGCATAATGCTCATGGCCAGGGTACCCCGATTTATGGATACTGCTCTCGAGGGCCTTTTTGATCATGTCGGGACCAGGAATAGGGTTACAAACCCTCCAACGTTGGCCTGGAGACTCCAGGAATTTAAGATTAATCTCCAGGACACTACTGGGGCATTAAAAAAAAATCATTTTCCTTCAACCCTTTTCTTTATTAGTTATAAAAATGTTGGAGTTGGGACAGAAAAATCTGACGGTCAAGAATGATCCAATCAGGTAATGATCCAATTGGCCATGGGAAGGCGGTGCCATGATGGACATATCGGGTGACCAATGGTGGGGGTGGGGGCAGTTGGAGGGAGAAGGTCCTGTGATGACAGACGGGTGTCATGTCATGTCAAATAAGTCAGCATGGATGCAGCGAGCAGGTCCGTGCCAGCAGCATCATTGCCAGGACCTGGCTGCCATGCTGGGAAGAAATTGAATGATCTTAACAGAACTGGCAAGTTACAACTCCTCTTCACAACCCTCACTCTGAATATAGCCCTGCAACACCACAACTACCAATTCTTCTGTCCCATGTTTCACAAACCTCTCCTCCAATCACAATCGGACACTTCACCTCACCATCTTCTGCTTACACTTGTACAACATTCTGCTTCTATTTTGTTTGGATTAATTCATGCATTTCTGTTGAGTTCTTTTGTACTGCACACTTGGATCCAGCGCCTTCCCCTTCTCTCGCACACTTGTTACTTCTTCCTCTCGGCACACGCACTATTCTGAGCTGCCTTGCACGTCATCACGACTGTTTGACAGGCCACACACTAACCCGCTCCAACTCTTGAAGGACAAGGTTGCACACGGCAGATGGGACACCCCAAGAACCGGGGGAGATGCAGCCATGTTGCAAACTCTCACTCCAATGGAAGATACCACCATCGGCATTGCTGCATTGGAGACGGCAAGGTGAAGGCCACACAGTGGGTATGGCCATTTTCCCTTCCTTTACTCTTTCCACTTATCTTTCTAGCACATGCACACACAGCATGGCACCCTAAGGCTGCATTGCTCTGTCCAGCATGTGCTATTGCTTAGCCTTGCCATTATGTCTTAACCATTGTCCCTCTCCCCTTTTTCTAGGTCATCCAGATGACTCGGGTGCTTTTATTACATAGACAGGGAGACAAACCTCCCAAAGCTGCACAGTCACTTGCTATTACCCTTCCAAGCACCAACACAGGATTCAGCACCCTGAGTGGTACACCTAGTGAGTTAGAGGGGCCTGTGCGGGTGATTCACTCAGCACAAGTGAGCAGGAGAGGACAGCGCAGGAAATTGCTCGTTGGAGGGCAAGCCCAGTCTCTACCTGTGCTGGAAATGTTTTCTGCTCTCCAGCAATTGCTTAGTATATTAGACAGCCTGCCAGGGAGCTACCACCACATGAGGGCAGAGATCCCCCAGTTTGTCTGGAACAGTGGACATTATGATGCAGGATGTAAAGCAGAGAAAGGTGATATCCTTTGGTGATGCATGTTAGTGCTTCAACACACTGACACTACAGAACAAATTTCATACCCATTTCTAATACTGCTGATGTGCCATCTTTTGGATGCGATGTAAAACCGAGGTCCCATTTCCCCTCACAGGTGGAGATAAAAGATAAAAAGAGCACAGGAGTTCTCCCTGGTGCCCTAGTAAATATTTATCCCTCAGCGAACATCACTAAAAAACAGATTATCTGGTCATTATTGCATTGCTGTCTGTGGGAGCTTGCTGTGCACAAATTGGCTGCCACATTTTCTACATTACAACAGTAATTACATTTCAGAAGTATTTTATTGGCTGTAAAGCACATTAGGACGTTCTGAGGTCGTGAAAGGTGCTATATAAATACAAGCCTTTTTTTTTAAGCTGAAGACTTATTGAGAATTTTTTGCAATGCTCAAGTAATTTCAGCATGTGCTATTTAGCTTGTTTTACACCACAGCTCCTTGACTTGAATCCTCTGTTTTAGTTGGAGAGCCAAGGTGGCACCATTGTGTCTTGTAAATTCATGGAGAAATCTTGGCTGCTGTTGTTCTAGCAGTAACTGCCACAACCTCTTCCATTTTTCATCCTGAAATATTTTCTATTTTTCTAAAACAATTTGAGAACGAGTGTGAGGGCAAGAGGTCTGGATAATGGGAGCTGGCTAATTAGAATTCTCCTAGATTTGGAATGCTCTGAGACTATTTAATGCTTAAAGGGATAAAATTCAAATTGACGGTATTTCGTTTAATTTGTACACCAAACCAAAGAGGTACCAATACCATACTCTGCAAGAGCTCAGATCCATTATCATTAACATCTTCATTGGTGCTAGTGTCGTTAGCTAGGGAACATTTTTTTGTAGCTAATGCATGACGAAAACAGCCTCATTCAATTGAAGTAGGCATCAACCTGGAATGCCCATTTAAAGGAGAAACGTAGTTCCACAAAATCATTCTTGATGGGTGTTATTATTGAGCCTAACATTACAGCCCATGATACAGTACTGTTCATGATGTGATATGAAGTCTTGGCTAGGGAGAACAGTTAGTGCAGTAGGTGCAAGACCACAATACTCATCATGACAAAGCCAGGTTTGTACTTGGTATGAATTAGATGTAAAATGACAGACAAGGCAAAATGAAATAAAAATACACTACTGGAAAGGAACTAACCCCTTTAGCAGCTGTTACAGGAAACCTTTACACAAAAAGCAAGCTCCTTTGAGATCACCTTTCAAATAGACTGCGGCCACAAGCACCTGTCACCTGCCAGTTGGTTTGGCTTTAATCTCCAGCTCTCCTGATCCCTCGAGTTACTACAACCTGTTTCATTCCCAACCACCATATTACAGCGATGTTGTTGTATGATGCTTCAGTTGCCCCCCTGAGGACCAGCCAGGCAAGCCGAAATGAGCATATGGTCTGGGTATTCACCTGCAGGAAAGCTGCATCAGAGAGAGCAAACCAGCCTTCGTTGAAGGAATAATCCAGGGGTAATAGTAGCCAAAAAAAATGAACATGGATCAGACATGCATCTTGACACAAGGAAGGGAATTTGTCTTCTGTCTTACTCCTTTCAGCCTTGCTGTTGACCTGCACTATGGAATTTGGCCCTTCACCTGGGTTTCTCAATAGACTCATGATAATGATAACAGGATGCCAGTGTAAAAGTGTAATTTGATCAATTCTATTGATTCTCTTTAATTGAAAGTCACTGACGCTTCATATTACTTCTTCCATTCAAAGGCTTGATTTTCTCCAAGTGAACTGGATAGCAGCACTGACTTGCAACCTGCTCACTTGCTGTCCCTACGGAAGAAGGCTTTGTATAGGTGACAGGCTGTGACAGGAACCAGATGTCAATGGAGAGATACAGATCTGGTGTCAGTTTATAACGAGTCCGAGGTGCTTGTTAAAAAGACTCCCTTTTTCCATACAGACCAGAAGGATTTGGGTACCATGCATGGCCTGTGTTGAGTTAGATGATCCTAGCCAAAGGAGTATTAATGGTGCTTCCTGTGGGGTAGTCAAAAGATCAGGTGGAATTACTGATGACTTGTACTAGAAAGTGTGCATGCATAGAAAAGGCAACTAGAAAACAACAGGTGATTTCAGTTGGGCTGGCCATAATATCATTCCCCAGAGTCCTTTTTAATAACTCAGATTAAAATCCTATGATCTTTAAAGATCTTCAATAAATGTTTGGGGAGGTGGAAGAGATGTGCATAATTTATCATAATGATGATGTCGCCCACTAATAGCACTAACTACTTGTTTTGACACAATTTACATAATCATGCTGCTTATTTGCAAAACAAAAAGGATTTGGCAAACATTTGTTCATGAAATTTAGAAGTTGTGTTAGACCTCTATTGAGGCTGCTTTGTGGCTTCAGGTGGTTTATAATATGGGCAATGGCACAGAAGGTGGGGAGGGGCTCGTATTTGGACTGCCTATTCATAAAATTCTATGAAGGGGGTATTTCATAGTACAAAATATCAATTATCATGAAGTACAGGGAGACTGAGTGGTGTTGGACTGATCTCTGGGTCCTGGATTCAACTGCAGCACAGACTGTCAGGAAAAAAAGTCTCTTCTTTCTGTCTTCAACAATCATTTAAAGTTCCAGTAAAGTGGAAGCCGCACACAGCCATCATTTTGGAAGTTGAAAGATTTACACTGATGTAGTGTGAATATCTATCCTTTTTTGCTTTTTAACATAGAATTAAAGAATAGTTACAGCACCGAAGAAGGCCATTCAGCCCCTCGAGCCCGTGCCGGCTCTCTGCAAGAGCACTTCAGCTAGTCCCACTCTCCCGCCCTTTCACCGTAGCCCTGTAAATAGTTTTTCTTCAGGTACTCATCCAACTCCCTTTTGAAAGCCGTGATTGAGTCTGCCTCCACCACCCTTTCAGGCAGTGCATTCCAGATCCTAACAACTCGCTGAGTAAAAAAGTTTTTCCTCATGTCGCCTTTGGTTCTTCTGCCAATCACCTTAAATCTGTGTCCTCTGGTTCTCGACCCTTCCGCCAATGGGAACAGTTTCTTTCTATCTACTCTGTCTAGACTCATGTCCGAGGCTGGGCCCAGCAGCGAGGACGAGCCCAGCAGCGAGGGCAAGGCCCAAGAGTGGCGCAGCATGGACCAGCAGTGGGGTCGGGAGGACCACAATGTATCCTATGAAACCCAGGCAGAGAGGTCCTACGGGAAGGAGGGAGGACGACAGTAGGAGTATGTTTGTGTGTGTGTGTGCTAGGCTGTTGTAGCAGAGCCTGGTCTCCAATCATCTTGGATCCCCTTGCCATTGGACCAAGACCTTGCTCTGTCAAGCCCGTGTGGTAGCTGGTGTGCAACGGCCACCCGACATTAAAAGAATTCACGCACAGGCATCTTCCACCCTTTAGAATGAAGTTCAGGACCTGGAACGTCATGGACAACCCCAACAGTGACAGCCGGAAAGCCGTATTGCTATCGTTGCCTGGGAGCTCAGACATTTCAAACACCGTCTGCCCCACCTGTGACAGAGGCTGTAGGCCCCGCATTGGACTCATCAGTCACCTGAGAACTCATTTTTAATGTGGAAGCAAGTCATGCCCGGTTCTGAGGGACTGCCTAAGAAGAAGAAGACGATTCTGTCTAGACACATCATGATTTTGAAAACCTCTATCAAATCTCCCAAATCTTCTCTGCTCTAAGGAGAACAGTCCCAGCTTCTCCAGTCTATCATAGAAACATATAGAAACATAGAAGATAGGAGCAGGAGTAGGCCATTCGGCCCTTCGAGCCTGCTCCGCCATTCAATGAGATCATGGCTGATCATTGAAATTCAGTACCCTGTCCCTGCTTTCTCCCCATATCCCTTGATCCCTTTAGCCTTAAGAAATATATCCAACTCTTTCTTGAATATATTTAATGAACTGGCCTCCACCGCCCTCTGTGGCAGAGAATTCCACAGGTTCAACACTCTCTGGGTGAAGAAATTCCTCCTCATTTCAGTCCTAAATCTCCTACCCCTTATCCTTAGACTATGACCCCTGGTTCTGGACTCCCTGACCATCGGGAACATCCTTCCTGCATCTAGTCTGTCCAGGCCTGACAGAATTTTATAGGTTTTGATGAGATCCCCTCTCAATCTTCTAAACTCCAGTGAGTATAAGCCCAATCGACACAATCTGTCCTCATACGTCATTTCTGCCATCCCAGGTATCAGCCTGGTGAATCTTCGCTGCACTCCTTCCATGGCAAGAACGTCCTTCCTCAGATAAGGCGACCAAAACTGCACACAATACTCAAGGTGCGGTCTCACCAAGGCCCTGTACAACTGTAGCAAGACATCCTTGTTCCTGTACTCGAACCCTCTTGCTACGAAGGCCAACATACCATTTGCCTTCTTAACCGCCTGCTGCACCTGCATGCTTACCTTCAGCGACTGGTGCACAAGAACACCCAGATCTCTTTGCACTTCCCCTTCTCCCAATCTATTGCCATTCAAATAATAATCTGCCTTCCTGTTTTTGCCACCAAAGTGGATAACCTCACATTTATCCACATTATAGTGCATTTGCCATGTTTCTGCCCAATCACCTAACCTGTCCAAATCGTACTGGAGTTTCATGACATGCTCCTCGCAGCATACCCTCCCACCCAGCTTTGTGTCGTCTGCAAATTTGGAGATATTACATCCAATTCCCTCGTCCAGATCATTAATATATATTGTGAACAGCTGGGGTCCTAGGACTGATCCTTGCGGTACCCCACTAGTCACTGCCTGCCACTCGGAAAACGACCCGTTTATTCCAACTCTTTGCTTTCTGTCCGCCAACCAGTTCTCTATCCAAGTCAATACCTTGCCCCCAATCCCATGTGCCTTAATTTTGCACGCTAATCTCTTATGCGGGACCTTATCGAAAGCCTTCTGAAAGTCCAAATACACCACATCCACTGGTTCTCCCTTATCTATTTTACCAGTTACATCCTCAAAAAATTCCAGTAGATTAGTCAAGCATGATTTACCTTTTGTAAATCCATGTTGACTTTGTCCGATCCTGTCACTGCTTTCCAAGTGCTCTGCTATTACATCTTTTATAATGGACTCTAGCATTTTCCCCACTACCGATGTCAGGCTTACCGGTCTATAATTCCCTGCTTTTTCTCTGCCACCTTTTTTGAATAGTGGGGTAACATTAGCTACCCTCCAATCCATGGGTACTGTTCCAGAGTCTATCGAGTTCTGGAAGATGACCAGCAATGCATCTACTATTTCTAGGGCCACTTCCTTAAGTACCCTGGGATGTAGATTATCAGGCCCTGGGGATTTATCGGCCTTCAGTCCCATCAATTTTCCTAACACCATTTCCCTACAAATACTGATTTCTTTCAGTTCCACCCTTTCATCAGACCCTATGTTCCCTGGTATTTCTGGGAGGTTATTTGTGTCCTCCTTTGTGAAGACAGAACCAAAATATGTATTTAGTTGGTCTGCCATTCCTTTGTTACCCATTATAAATTCCCCCGATTCTGACTGCAAGGGACCTACGCTTGACTTCACCAATCTTTTTCTCTTCACATATCTATAAAAGCTTTTACAGTCAGTTCTTATGTTCCCTGCAAGCTTACTCTCATATTCTATTTTCCCTTTCTTAACTAATCCCTTTGTCCTCCTTTGTTGAATCCTGAACTGCTCCCAATCCTCAGGATTATTGCTTTTTCTGGCCAATTTGTATGTCCTCTCCTTGGATCTTATGCTATCCCTAATTTCCCTTGTTACCCACGGTTGAGTCACCTTTTTTGTTTTATTTTTGTGCCAAACTGGGACGAACAACTTCTGTAGTTCATCCATTCGGTCTTTGAATGTTTGCCATTGCCTATCCACCGTCAAGTCTTTGAGTGCCATTCCCCAATCAATCCTACCCAACTTGCTCCTCAGACCATCGTAGTTTCCTTTATTTAAATTGAGGACCCTTGTTTCTGAGTCAACTACTTCATTCTCCATCTTAATGAAGAATTCGATCATATTATGATCGCTCCGACCCAAGGGGCCTCGTACAACAAGATTGCTAATTAATCCTTTCTCGTTACATAATACCCAGTCTAAGATGGCCTGATCTCTGGTTGGTTCCTTGACATATTGGTCCAGGAAACCATCCCGTAAACACTCCAGGAATTCCTCCTCCACAGTATTGTTACAAATTTGGTTAGCCCAATCTATATGTAGATTAATGTCACCCATGATGACTCTGTGCCCTTATTGCACGCTTCTTTAATTTCCCTTTTAATGCCATCCCCAACCTCCGCCTTACTGTTTGGAGGTCTATATACCACTCCCACTAATGTTTTCTTCCCCTTAGTATTTCTCAATTCTACCCATACAGATTCCACATCATCAGAGCTAATATCCTTCATTACAATTGTGTTAATCCCTTCTTTAACCAGTAATGCTACCCCACCTCCCTTTCCTTTTTGCCTATCTTTCCTGAATATCGAATACCCCTGGATGTTGAGTTCCCAGTCTTGGCCATCCTTGAGCCACGTTTCCGTAATCCCAACCAAATCTGTGACGGTCTGGTGCTGAGATCGCTCTCCCTGTTTCGGGCGGCCAGCTCTCGCCGCTCGCTCCCGCAACCGGAGCGAGGTGCTCGGCGAGTCGGGCAGAGGCAGCGCAGCGCGGTGAGCAGCAGCAGCAGCCAAGCCGACCCGCTGGAGCACATCGGCTGGCAGCTCCTCGGCGGGAAGGAATTCCGACTGGGAGGAGGGGAGCCGAGCATGGCGGCCAGAGGCTGACCCGTGAAGAGAGAGAAGTAGGCCCCGGGCCGTGGAGCGTGGAGCCGGCGACGGTGAAGAGGAGGCTGCATTGGAGCATTCACATCCCGACGATGTGTTCGGCGAGTCCGGCAGAGGAGCGCAGCGCAACAAGCAGCAGCAGCAGACTCGCGACACGCTGCAGCACGTCGGCCGGCAGCTCCATTTCGGGTAACTCTCAGTCCGGATGGGAGGAAGGGAGCCGGGTATGGTGGCCAGAGCGGGAGAAGCAGGCCACCACACGTGGAGCCGGCAACAGCGAGGAGGAGGCCGCGGTGAAGAGGAGGACGGAGCGGCTGAGGGACGTCGTGCTCCCACTGCCATGGGAAGCCATTGTATTGACTCTGAACGCGGCGCTGTATGTATAGCTGATGCGTCTCTACGGGGAACAAGCATTCCATTGTACTTGTTACATATGGCAAATAAATCGAATCTGAATCTGAATCATATTCGTTTACCTCTATTTGCGCAGCCAATTCATCCACCTTATTACAAATGCTCCTCGCATTAAGACACAAAGCCTTCAGGTTTGTTTTTTTAACGCTCTTAGACCTATTAGAATTATTATTTACTGTGGCCATGTTTGATTTAAACCGTTGATTTTTCTGACTACCACTTTTGTTTTTCTCCTTCCTATCTTTTGCTTTTATCCTTGTTTCCCTTTCCTCTGTCTCCCTGCTCAGGTTCCCAACCCCCTTCCATTTTAGTTTAAACCCTCCCCCACAGCACTAGCAAACAAACCCCCTCGGACATCGGTTCCAGCCCTGCCCAGGTGCAGACCGTCCGGTTTGAACTGGCCCCACCTCCCCCAGAACCGGTTCCAATGTCCCAGGAACTTGAATCCCTCCCCCTGGCACCATTCCTCTAGCCACGTATTCATCTGAAGTATCCTTCTATTTCTACTCTGACTAGCACGTGGCACTGGTAGCAATCCTGAGATTACTACCTTTGAGGTCCTGTTTTTTAATTTACCTCCTAACTCCCTATATTCTGCTTTTAGGACCTCATCCCGCTTTTTACCTACATCGTTGGTGCCTATATGCACCACGACAACTGGCTATTCACCCTCCCCTTCCAAGATGTTCTGCAGCTGCTTGGAGACATCCTTGACCCTTGCACCAGGGAGGCAACACACCATCCTGGAGTCTTGTTTGCGGCCGCAGAAACGCCTATCTATTCCCCTTACAATTGAATCCCTTATTACTATAGCTCTACCACTCTTTTTCCTCCCATTCTGTGCAGCAGAGCCACCCCTGGTGCCAGGAAGTTGGCTGCTGCCTTCCTCTGATAAGCTATCCCGCCCAACAGTACTCAAAGTGGTGTATCTGTTGGAGAGGGGGGTGGCCACAGGGGACCCCTGCACTACCTGCCTGCGCCTAGTACTCTGCCTGTTGGTCACCCATTCCCTTTCTTCCTGTCCAACCTCTACCTGCGGTGTGTCCAATTCCCTAAACGTGCTATTCACGATGTCCCGAGCATCGTGAACGCTCCAGTATGCATCCAATCGCAGCTCCAGCGCCGCAATGCGGTCTGTCAGTAGCTGCAGCTGGGTGCACTTCCTGCACACGTAGTTGTCAGGTACACAGGAAGTGTCCCTGAGTTCCCACATATCGCAGGAGGAGCAGATCACGGGGCCGGGCTGTCCTGCCATCATTTACCCTTTAATTAATTGAGTTTAAATTAAATCAATCAATCCCACTAATTACACTACAGTTAAATAGTTTTACCAACAGTCCCCGCTACACCAGAGAGACCTTAGAAACTATAAACCAGAGTTAAAGTTTAAAAAAGAGAGAAATACTCACCAACCAATCACTTACCTGCTTCCTGCTGACGTCACACTTTGATTACTTTTTACCTCTCTCCCCTGCTGCTGAATTGGTATGCCTCGTTCACTGCTGCCGCTTTTAAGCTCTGCCGCCGATGCTGGTCTCTCCCAGGTCCAGGTCCAGGCTCTGTGGTCGGGCCTCGTTCACTGCCGCCGCTTTTAAGCTCTGCCACGTAACTGAAGTCCCTCATCCCTGGAATTATTCTCTCAAATCTTTTCTGCACCTTCTCTAAGGCCTTCACATCCTTCCTAAAGTGTGGTGCCCAGGATTCAACACAATACTCCAGTTGAGTATCTCCACTACCTCCTCCATTACTATGTCTATGGCAGCATCCTCTTCCTTGGTGAAGACAGATGCAAAGTGCTCATTTAGTACCTCAGCCATACCCTCTGCCTCCATGCATAGGTCTCCTTTCTGGTCCCTAATCAGCCCCATCCCTCCTCTTACTACCTGTTTACATAGAAACATAGAAGATAGGAGCAGGAGTAGGCCATTCGGCCCCTCGAGCCTGCTCCACCATTCAATGCGATCATGGCTGATCATCTAAATTCAGTACCCGGTCCCTGCTTTCTCCCCATACCCCTTGATCCCTTTAGCCTTAAGAAATATATCCAACTCCTTCTTGAATATATTTAATGTATTGGCCTCTACTGCCTTCTGTGGTAAAGAATTCCACAGGTTCACCACTCTCTGGGTGAAGAAATTCCTCCTCATTTCTGTCCTAAATGGCCTACCCCTTATCCTTAGACTGTGACCCCTGGTTCTGGACTCCCCGACCATCGGGAACATCCTTCCTGCATCTAGTCTGTCCAGTCCTGTCAGAATTTTATAAGCTTCAATGAGATCCCCTCTCATTCTTCTAAACTCCAGCGAATACAAGCCCAATCGTCCCAATCTCTCCTCATACATCATTCCTGCCATCCCAGGTATCAGCCTGGTGAATCTTCGCTGAACTCCTTCCATGGCAAGAACATCCTTCCTCAGATAAGGCGACCAAAACTGCACACAATACTCAAGATGTGGTCTCACCAAGGCCCTGTACAACTGCAGCAAGACATCCTTGTTCCTGTACTCGAACCCTCTCGCTACGAAGGCCAACATACCATTTGTCTTCTTAACCGCCTGCTGCACCTGCATGCTTACCTTCAGTGACTGGTGCACAAGGACACCCAGGTCTCGTTGCACTTCCCCTTCTCCCGATCTATTGCCATTCAGATAATAATCTGCCTTCCTGTTTTTGCCACCAAAGTGGATAACCTCACATTTATCCACGTTATATTGCATCTGCCATGCTTCTGCCCAATCACCAAACCTGTCCAAATCATCCTGTAGTTTCTCGGCATCCTCCTCACAGCACACACGCCCACCCAGCTTTGTGTCGTCTGCAAATTTGGAGATATTACATCTAGTTCCCTTGTCTAGATCATTAATATATATTGTGAATAGCTGGGGTCCAAGGACCGGTCCCTGCGGTACCCCACTAGTCACTGCCTATCATTCAGAAAATGACCCGTTTATTCCAACTCTTTGCTTTCTGTCTGCCAACCAGTTCTCTATCCAAGTCAATACCTTGCCCCCAATCCCATGTGCCTTAACTTTACACGCTAATCTCTTATGCGGGACCTTATCGAAAGCCATCTGAAAGTCCAAATACACCACATCCACTGGTTCTCCCTTATCTATTTTACTAGTTACATCCTCAAAAAATTCCAGTAGATTAGTCAAGCATGATTTACCTTTTGTAAATCCATGTTGACTTTGTCCGATTCTGTCATTGTTTTCCAAGTGCTCTGCTATTACATCTTTTATAATGGACTCTAGCATTTTCCCCACTACCGATGTCAAGCTTACCTGTCTGTAATTCCCCATTTTCTCTCCACCACCTTTTTTGAATAGTGGGGTAACATTAGCTACCCTCCAATCCATGGGTACTGTTCCAGATTCCATCAAATGTTGGAAGATGATCAGCAATGCATCTACTATTTCTAGGGCCACTTCCTTAAGTACCCTAGGATGTAGATTATCAGGCCCTGGGGATTTATCGGCCTTCAATCCCATCAATTTCCCTAACACCATTTCCCTACAAATACTGATTTCTTTCAGTTCCTCCCTTTCATCAGACCCTATGTTCCCAGACATCTCTGGGAGGTTATTTGTGTCCTCCTTTGTGAAGCCAGAACCAAAATATGTATTTAATTGGTCAGCCATTTCTTTGTTCCCCATTATAAATCCCCCTGATTCTGACTGCAAGGGACCTACGCTTGACTTCACCAATCTTTTTCTCTTCACATATCTATAAAAGCTTTATTATTTATATGCCTATAGAAGACTTTTGGATTAACTTTTATGTTAGCTGCCATTCTACTCTCATACCCTCTCTTTGCCCCTCTTATTTTCTTTTTCACTTCTCCTCTGAACCATCTACAGTATATATAGCTTGATTCTCAGATGTATTTGCAACCCGACATCTGTCATACATCCTCTTTTTCTGTTTCTTCATATTCTCTATCTCTTTTGTCATCCAGGAAGCTCTGACTTTAGTTGCCCTGCCTTTTCCCCTAGTGGGAATGTACCTCAACTGTACTTGAACTATTTCCTCTTTAAAGGCAGCCCATTGTTCCATTACAGTTTTGCCTGCCAATCTTTGATTCCAGTTTACCTGGGCCAGATCCGTTCTCATCCCACTGAAATCGGCCTTCCCTCAGTTAAACATTTTTACTCTAGATTGCTCCCTGTCCTTTTCCATAGCTAATCTAAACCTTATGATACTATGATCACTGTTCCCTAAATGTTCACCTACTGACACTTGCTCCACTTGACCTATCTCATTCCCCAGAACCAGATCCAGCAATGTCTCCTCCTCCAATAAAGGAATTGATTATGAACAAAGTTGAGGAGTACCTATGTGAAAATTTGCCAGTAAATGGCAGAAAGTACAGATCCTTTATTACCAACTTGCTTGACTTTTTTGAGGAAATAACATCCCAAGTGGATAATAGAAATGCCTATAATATAGACTTCCAGTAAATCTATATATATAAAAGGATATGTCTGTCTGTCTCTCTGTCTGTCTCTCTGTCTGTCTCTCTGGCCGGCTATACAATCAAAAGTTATAGAGCGTACCTACGCATATGTTATATCAAAAGAAAGCTCATCATTAGCGGACTCTTGTAGGCGTATTTACTTTTTGCTCCGACAAAAATTGTGCCGACAGTCGGACAAAAATTGTGCCGACGGTATCCAAAAAACGTTCAAAATTCCTCTCATTATCCGCTCATTTGCATCGAGTGGGGGCGGGTTCATTGTGTGTGCAGGTGGGCGGGCCATCCTACAGTTGAGTGACGTGATGATTGACCAATCCTACGGTTCAGTGACCTGACGGTTGACCAATCGTGTGTGGGCGGGCCTTATCATTCTGAACCGAGGTGAGTCGCCGCCATCTTGATTCCAAACTTTTCAAATCTTTTTCCCACTTTCTGCGTGTTTCTTTTCAAATCTACATTTCCAGCAAAAAAAAGTTGCTTTTAAAACACAAATTGTTTTTAAAAAAAGTTAATTAATTTGTAAATCTTTTTTCTAACATCTAGAATTTTCCTACCTTTCACCGTTTTTCCAGGCCTGTAAGCCTGGGCCTCTGTTGCCCAGCCACGCCCGAGCTAGGCACCACCCGTCGCGCTCAACAAGCGGCTCGCGATCGCCGCCATCTTTGTGAAGGCTGGAGGGGGCGGGCCTGAGCCGAGCATCGCCACCGCTGCCATCTTAGTAAAGGCGGGTGGGGCAGGAGTCAGCGCGCGCGACTTGAGTCCGGCCCGGCCTCACGCGGTAGGTTGCGCGGCGGCGTCTCTCTCTCTGCTCTTGAAGCCGGCTCGGGCGGGGGGCGGGGCTTGGGGTTCGACAGATCGGGGCTGGGGGGGGCGGGGCTCGTGAGATCGGGCCTTGGGAGATCGGGGGAGCGGGGCTCGGGAGATCGGAGATCGGGCCTCGGGAGATCGGGGGGCGGGGCTCGGGAGATCGGGGGGCAGGACATCGGGAGATCGGGAGATCGGGGGGCGGGACATCGGGAGATCGGGGGCGGAGATCGGGGGGCGGGGCTCGGGGACTCCCCCCTCTTTCCCTCTTCCCCCCCTCTCCCCCTCCTTCCCCCTTCCCCCCCATCGCCGGCAGAGGGGAGAGGGTCTGCTGGCTCCCCCCTCCCCTTCTTCCCCCCTCCCCCCTCCCCCTCCTCCCCCCCACCCCCCTCCACCCCCTCCTCCCCCTCCTCCTCCTCCCCTCCACCCCCCCTCCCCCTCCTCCCCTTCCCCCTCCTCCCCTTCTTCCCCCCTTCCCCCCTTCTTCCCCCCCTCCTCCCCTTCTTCCCCCCTTCCACCCCCTCCCCTCCCTTCCCCCCCTCCCTTCCCCCCTCCCCTCCCCCCTCCCCTCCCCTCCCTTCCCCCCTCCCCTCCCCCCTCCCCTACCCCTCCCCTCCCTTCCCCCCTCCCCCCTCCCCTCCCTTCCCCCCTCCCCTTTCCCCCCTTCCCCCCAGTCGCGCTCTCTCTTCCCCCGTCGCTCTCTCTCTTCCCCCCAGTCGCTCTCTCTCTTCCCCCCAGTCACGCTCTCTCTGCCCCCCAGTCGCTCTCTCTCTCTCTGCCCCCCAGTCGCTCTCTCTCTCTCTCTTCCAACAACAACATGCCCTCAAAAATCCCTCGGCACCGCCGGGCACTTCAGCTAGTACTCAATAAATATCCACATTCAAATTTTAAGGCTAAGTTAAACTGGGATGTGGATAAGGAACGTTCTGAAAGAGCTGAAGCTGTGGGTATTATAGTAACAAGAGAGAACATGCATTCATATAGCACCTTTCATATCCACAGGATGTCCCAAAGTACTTTCACTTTTGAAGTGCATTTACTGTTGTTATGTAAGTAAATGCAGCAGCCAACGTGCGCACAGCAAGGTCTCATAAACAGCAATCAAATAGACAACCAGATAATCTGTTGTTAGTGGTGTTGGTTGAGGGATAAATGTTGGGCAGGACACCAGGAGAACTCTCCTGCTTTTCTTCAAATGGTGTCTTGGAATCTTTTTTATGTCAAACTGAGGCCCTGTCTGCCCTCTCAGTTGAACATTTTGGGGGAAAAATTGGGTGAGTAGCGCCACCTGTTAGCGCCTAAAGAGGCAGTCAGTGGCTGTAGCGCCACTGGCTGCGCCT
This sequence comes from Somniosus microcephalus, assembly GCF_052327205.1. Lineage (NCBI taxonomy): Eukaryota > Metazoa > Chordata > Chondrichthyes > Squaliformes > Somniosidae > Somniosus > Somniosus microcephalus. The sequence continues at coordinate 64,829,530 of NC_141006.1, read as the reverse complement.
CCCGTGATATTCAGCAGGGGCGCTAATGGTGGCATTAGCCTTTTGCGCTGCGCCACCACCGATGACGTCATCGGTGTGCGCAGTGCCCCATTCGCGCCCCGATCGCGATATTTGGTAGCGAACGCCGCTGTAGCACCGTTCGCTACCCGCGCCCGGTTCACGGGGCCTTGCTGCGCCAGCAGAGGTGCAAGTTAAGGTGGAGGTGTGGGGCAGCCGCTTTTTCGGCGGCCGCCTGCCAGCACCTCCGTCCCCGGCCTCCTGGTTCCCCCCCCCCGCGGCATTGCCGGCTGTTTCCCGAGAGCCCGGTGCTTCTCCTTGGTGCCGGGCTCTTTTGCCGGCACTTGCGAACGGGGCTCGCGCTGTTGCAGGCCCCTCCCCCTTAACAGTGGGAGGAAGGCCTGCAGTACCGCAGCGTGCCGTGCCGCAGCGTGTGGCGCTGCGGCACGTAGCGCTGCGAAATTCACTTTCAGCGCCCTAAGAGGGACGTGGAGCGCCTCGAGCCGCGCCCCGTCTCCCTCTAGGGGCACTTCAACTGAATTTGCGGCGATCGCTAATGCAGCGATCGCGGCGCAAATTCCAGCGCACAAGCGAACTTTGCGCCGCTTGGGCGCCTCAGACCAATTTCTAGGCCTTCATCTGAAAGGCAGCACCTCTGACAGTGCAGCACTCCCTTAGTATCCTTAGTATTGCACTGAACTATCAGCCTAGATTATGCCCTAAACTCTCTGAAGTGGGGCTTGAACCTACAAACTTCTGACTTCTAAGCAAGAGTGCTACCACTGAGCCAAGACTAACACCACAGGGAGTGTTCAGGCTGGGGAGATGTACTGAGTGGAGTGCTCCAACCATTGCTGCTAGGTCCCTAATGTTTCTGATGTATATTAGTGGCCTGGATTTGGAAAAACACTACGTCGATTAAATTCACAATGATACTAAACGGGGTGAGGGAGACAAAGGAGTGAGGCTGAAGAAACTGCTAAGGAATTATAGAAGGATCTGGACATTATTTATTTGGCAGGTAAAATTCAATACAGATACATGCAAATTCCTACTTAATGAATGGTGTTGAGCTAACTAGACGTGAGGCTGAAAGAGATCTGGGAATGATAGAATCAACACTGACCATGTCCACGCTTTGTAGAGCAGCAATAACAATGCAAACAGCTCTACATTAGAAACATAGAACAGAGAAAATCTCAAGGCCAGAAAAGACATTGGAAGGCTGATCAGGCTTAAAGAAACAGAAGAGGAACATGTTAAAATACTTGTTCCAATAGACACCTTGAAGTAGAGCTTCCATCGCGATATAGTGTGTGTGATAGTTGTTTGTATGACTGTGTGAGCAGGAGGCCACAAGACATGACCAGAGTTGGAAGGTATTGAGCCTGAGCTTTGGGGAAGCCTCCAGCCTCGCGTCTAACGATGTCCTGGGTGGCCTCCTCAAATGGACTCACAGGCTTGAAATTCCTTGGCTTTCCCCAGTTTGTATCTTTTTTTTATTGTGTCCTTTCGTTCTGCAGAGAAGTAATCTTGAGACACAAGTTCTAGGAGCATATACAGTGACAGACATACTCAACCTGCAGCCCACCTTGTATGGCGGTTACTCAGCATGCCGCTATGAAGCCCCTTTAAGAGATCAGTGTGACGACAGTTTTAGATGCAAGTTGTAGCCTGTATGTGTGCCATACTGATGTATAGCCATTCTTGGTAAGCATTCAAAGAGCTCTCAGGCTGCATGAATGCTTTGGAGGGACCAGTAGCTAAAGTATAATAAGGCCACATTTGCTGCAGCATGAGTCAGCACCTGCAGGAGGAGGAAGAAAAAGGGGAATAAATCAGAAAGAACAAAAATGTATTCCTAAATGAAGACTGATCTGATTTATGACATTTAACTTGGGAATCCTAGAAGCTAATGGGATCAGGAAGCAGGAGAGTTCTAGATCCACGCAATATGGGTACTTCACGCTCTGTTGATTAATCAGTGTTGGAACATGAGGGCCAAACGCAAAGCTTAAACCTGTCTGTGGAAGAGACCATATCAGCTTACTGCATTCAGCGAGTTAATCAGATGATTCCAATTTCCAGGACTTCTATCTGTCACCTTAACACGATGATAAGCAAACAAAACATTTAGTTCTGTTAATGGAAGCGAGAGATTCAATAAAGCTGGGAAGGATGCACATTTTAATTCTTAAACATTACCCCGCTCTTATTGGCATTTTACCAGCCGGTTGCTCCTGTATCTCTATGATCGATGGTACAAGCACCACCCGCTCCCAGGATCTTCTGTCTACACCCATTATTCATGTCATTCCGATGTCTGCTGCTAATATTCTCAGTGAGAACGAAATGACATCATGTACCTGAAAGCGCTTGGAGCAGAATCGTCTGTGTATATAAAAAAAAAATCTATCATTTTTGAGAACTGCTGCAAAAATGTCACAATCTAAAGGGATGCGACACCAGCAGCACTTTATTAAAAGAATTGATTAAAATGTTTCTGTTTATGATACACAGTGGGGATGCTCTTTCTCTTTTTTTTTCATTACTGTCAATTTGATGTACATTTAGAGCCATCTTCTATGCACTAATGTATTGCTATGCTATACATTTGCACATTTATATGTTTCAGTGTTATCTCAAAGTGCTACGCTTTATTCTGCATCTGACCTTTAAAAGGCACCTAAGACAGCTACGTTTCACCAATTTACGATGCAGCAATGTAAATTGGCGTCAAACTAAGGGGCACCCAAAAACTTGGTGGTAGGGTTTGTGCTGAGGCCTGCCTAGATTCAAGAAGGCAACGGGTGTGTTGGTTTTCTCTCCCGCCCACCCGAGCACAATCCTTGGGCTCTGAAGCCTTCTGGCTGCTGCTGTAATAACCAGAAGGTGCCTTTGCTGGCGCCCAGGAGCACCAATGCGGCTAGGGTTGCCAACTCTGGTTGGACGTATTCCTGGAGGTGTCACCACGTGACCCCCTGCCGGCAACCGGGCCCGCCCCCCCACACTCCCAGCATTGGTCACCCGACACGTCTATCCTCGCGGTTCACCGCCTTCCTGTGCCCAATTGCAAACTGTACATGTAATGTATATACCTTTAAGGGGGAAACTATGTTTTACAGCTCATGTATACTGTAGTACCGGCAGTGACCACACCTGTATATAACACTGAATAGTAATCTGTACAGATCAGTTGCAGTGTGAGCCACGTTGAGTAAACACCTGTTGTACCGTTCTCCGCAGTCTGTGTCTTCTTATACACGGACGCAACATTGGCGACGAGGCAGGTTCGAACCTACCTGCAACTCTGCATCACCTCCCGGGGATTCGTTCCTGGAGATCAGTGGATTGGAGGTCAAGGCCAGAGACTCGGGCGTCGACCACGGGCAACCGCCCAGTCATCCAGCAGAGACTCGAGAATTGCGGGGGAGGCTGTCGAGAGCCAGGCTTGGCTTTCCAGTCGAGGTGGTCCAGCGAAACGGGCTGGCAACAGGTAGTGCGCAGACCCTTCCCGGACAGCGGTGGGCTAGAGCCCGACCGAGCGGCACAGCAAAGGGCTGAGCAGCGTCGACGGGGGAGAGAGAGGGCAGAGCGCACAGGGCGCAGCCGGTGTTCAGAGGCCGAGCAGCGTCGGAGAGAGGGAGAGAGAGATGCGCAGAAACCCGCGAGGCACCGCCATTGCCACGAGGACCACCGAGAGTGGCGTTGGCAGCAGCGCAGGAGAAGCGCGCGAAACCTACAGGGCGCCGCCATTGCCACGAGAACCACCGGGAGCGGCATCGGCAGCAGCGGGGGAGGAAGGAAAGCGTGGGAGACGCCATTTTAAGCCATTGGGAGACGCCATTTTAAACCACACCCAAAATGCCGAAGAGTGGCAGTATCACCGCATTTGACAATGAAGTCGAAGATTGGACTGCATATGTCGAACGAATAGAGGTGTACTGCAAGGTAAATGGGGTGTCAGATGACAAGAAAGCGTCGGTATTGTTAAATTTAATGGGTGCAAAGACGTATGGTTTATTACGAAATCTAGTAACCCCAACGAAGCCAATGGAAAAGAGTTTTGAAGACATAGTAACGATACTAAAGGAACATTTAAACCCCACACCGCTGCTGATAGCAGAAAGATTCAAGTTTCACAAACGGAACCAGCATAAGGATGAAAGCAATGCTGATTATTTAACAGAACTGCGCAAACTATCGAAACACTGCCAGTTTGGAGCGGGACTGGCAGATACCTTAAGGGACAAGTTTGTGTGTGGGCTTCAAAGTGAAAGAACCCAGAAACGGCTTTTATCTGAAAAGGACCTTATGCTGGAAAAGGCTTTCAGCATTGTGGTATCATATGAAGCAGCAGCACGGGGCGCTGCAGAGATACAACAGAGACCGCAAGAATATGGCACAAACGAAATGTCATATGGAACAGAGAAGTGCTATCACTGCGGCAGAACAACACACAACCAGAATGATTGCTGGTTCAAAGACAAAGTGTGCAGACAGTGTGGAAAAGTAGGACACATAGCACGAGTCTGCAGGTCGGGAAAGAAAACCTGTTATCTTATGCAGAAGGTACATAAGATAACAGAGAATAGTTCAGACGAACAAAAGAGTGATAACGACTCCGAAAGCAGGGAACTGAGTTGTCTGAAACTACATAATGTGATCACAACGGAGGATCACCGAACCATTTGGGTCACTCTCAAGATAGCAGGAGTCCAGGTAAAGATGGAATTGGACACAGGATCAGCCCTAACAGTCATAAACCGACGGGACTACGAGCGGCTATTCTCACACATACCCTTGAGAGACACAAAAATTATTTTGAAGATGTACACGGGGCAAAAAGTCTACCCCAAAGGAAAAATAAGGGTGACCGTTATATCTAACGGTAAGGAAACACCAAAACTAGACCTGTATGTATTGCAAGATGGAGGACCACCATTACTGGGATGTGAATGGATCCGGAAAATACAACTGGATTGGCATTCCATACAGCCACTGACTGTGGCTGACAAAAAGGATGACGACGTCACACCTGGGCGACTGTCAAAGATCCTAACTGACGCGAAAGAAGTGTTCCAGCAAGGACTCGGAACACTAAAAAGGCATGACAGCAACGATTAAAATTGAAGAAAACGCAAGCCCAAAATTTTTTTAAGGCCAGACCGGTACCTTATGCGATCCGCCCAGCCGTCGAAGCAGAGCTGGAGAGTCTGGAACGTTCAGGTATACTGTCCAAGGTAGACTGGAGCGAGTGGGCTACACCCATCGTCCCTGTGATGAAAAAGTCGTTGAGCAGCATGCCTGGGGAACCAAGGAAGGTTCGCATCCGTGGGGACTTTAAGGTAACAGTGAACCCGGTCCTTCACACCGTACAATATCCACTTCCGCGGATTGAAGATATTTTCGCCTCACTATCTGGAGGGAAATGCTTCACTAAGATTGATCTGGCCCAGGCGTATCTGCAAATGGAGGTAGAAGAAGCATCAAAAAAATACCTCACAATCAACACCCATAAAGGTCTCTACCAATACAACCGGCTGGTATTCGGGGTACCATCAGCTCCGGCTATTTGGCAGAGGGCAATGGAACAAGTCCTGCAAGGGATCCCAGGGACCCAGTGTTATTTGGACGACATCCTGGTCACGGGCGAAAATGACAGTGATCACCTTGCCAACCTGGAGCAGGTGCTCACTAGATTGCAGGAATATGGGCTCCGAGCTAACCGCCCCAAAAGTGAGTTTTTTAGAAAACAGATCTCGTATTGTGGCCACGTTATCGATAAAGAGGGGTTACATAAGTCCTCAGAGAAGATTGAGGCAGTAGTCAAGGCTCCAGCACCGGAAAATGTGTCACAACTGAGGTCGTTCCTCGGGCTGGTAAACTACTACCATAAGTTCTTGCCAAATTTGTCTACAATACTACACCCACTGAACACCCTACTGCAAACTGGGGTGCCATGGAAGTGGAGTGACGAATGTAGACGAGCTTTCCAGAAGAGCAAAACACTAATCACATCGAAAGAGGTATTGGCCCATTACAACCCGGCATTACCAATTCGGTTGGCATGTGATGCGTCACCCTACGGCATTGGAGCGGTGCTGTCGCACAAATTCTCGGACGGCTCAGAGAGGCCAATAGCCTTTGCGTCACGATCGCTAACCTCAGCCGAGCGTAACTACGCCCAGATTGACAGGGAGGCCCTCAGCCTAGTGTGGGGAGTGAAAAAGTTCAATCACTATCTGCACGGGCAGAAATTCACCTTGCTGACTGATCACCAGCCTCTTGTCTCCATTTTTAATCCGAAGAAGGGCGTTCCGGTAATGACTGCGCAACGACTACAAAGATGGTCACTTTTTCTAGGGGCGCACCACTATGACATTGAACATAAGGGCACGAAATAGCATGGAAATGCTGATGGGCTATCACGCCTGCCACTGCCTACTGCGGAGGAAGCACCAGCAGTGGATCCTGTTGAAATATTCCATTCGACTATAGTTGAATACCTACCGGTAACTAACGCTTGTATCGAAAAGGAAACCCAAAATGACCCGACACTGTCTCGGGTATATGATTTGACGGTGAAGGGATGGCCAGCACATGGTGACTCACTGTTGCCAGCATTCTCGACAAGGAGAGAACAGCTGTCAGTGTGCCGGGGGACATTGATGTGTGGATCCCGAGTGGTAATTCCACCCAAGTTAAGGGATAGAGTGCTTAATGAGCTTCATGAGGGTCATCTGGGAGGGGTAAAAATGAAAAGCCTAGCCAGGGCTTATGTGTGGTGGCCGGGAATCGATAAACAAATCGAGGACCTGACCAAGAGCTGCTCAGGATGCCAGAAAGCCCAAAATGCACCACCACAGGCCCCTCTACACCCATGGGAGTGGCCCTCATCTCCATGGCAACGGGTGCATATTGATTTTGCTGGTCCATTCATGGGCTCAATGTTTTTAATAGCCGTGGATGCGCACTCGAAATGGTCTGAGGTCATCAAAATGTCCTCCACCACCACGGAGAAAACTATTGCAGTCCTACGGACCATTTTTGCCAGGAATGGCTTGCCAGAACAGATTTGCTCCGACAACGGACCACAGTTTGTGTCCGAAGAGTTCCGGAGGTTCTTGAAAAAGAGTGGGTTAAGGCATTACACATCCACCCCGTATCATCCAGCCACAAATGGATTGGCTGAGAGGTTTGTACAAACCTTTAAGAAGGCAATAAAGGCTATGTACAATGACAACATTCCGCTGCAGCACAAGGTGGACAATTTCCTGTTCGCCTACCGGAATGCGACACATGCAGTCACCAACCAGGCCCCAGCCATGATGTTCTTTAACCGAAGGTTAAGATCTCGCCTGGATTTGCTCAGACCAAACGTACGAAGAGATGTTGAGAGTAAGCAATTCCAGCACATCCATGAGAAGCCAACAAGGAGCTTCAATGTAGGGCAACCAGTCTTGGCCCGCGACTACCGAACTGAAAAATGGCAGCCAGGAACGATATGCACACGGCAGGGCCCACTAATGTACACAGTGGACGTTGGGGAAAGCATCGTGAGACGCCATGCTGACCAGATCCTAGAGTCACAGGAACAAGTCAACCCTATGCCTCGCCCATACGTACCTGGTGATGAACCCGACGTACAGGTCGCATCTACCCCAGAAACAGTAGCATCGGAAGCTGATGAACCAACCGACGACAGGGGGCCAGAATCGCCTCCGCACCAAGAGCAAGACACTCGGGAAAGGCGCTATCCAGAAAGGATCAGGAAGCCTCCCCAAAGACTGAATATATAAATAGACTATTTTCAGCTAATGTTGCATGTTAAAAGTGTTAATTGTAATTAGTTTGATATTTAATTGTTAAATGAGTGTAAGAGTCATGAAAGTTTAAGAAAGAAAATACTTTAAAATATTGGTTAAATAGTATAATAGTTAATTTACCTGACTGACTTATTGTATTGAGAAACCCCCTCTTTTCTTGTTACAATAGTATAGGCGGAGTGACCCCCTTTATTCTTGCTACAATGGTACAGTCCTTAAGCTTGTCACATGGTATCCAGCCATTTTACAGCTCAAGCACCACGAGGCTGGAGGAGGCAGAAGCTTTGAGGGCTGGAGCAATACCGTTTTTGACCGTGTTCGTTTAAACTTGTTTTGCTTTGTAATTCTGTTTGTAAGGTGTTACAGTGAACAGTTTAAAGACAAAGTTATGGTTTGGAACGTTTTATTTCGACACGCGTCTACTCGTTGCTAAAGCCTCAAAGCTCAGTGGCTGCATGTTTGGAAATTACGAAGCGCCACTACATTAGTCAAAAACTAGCTCCCTAAGAAGGAAAGGACGGAATTGTCGGCGAACGTATATACATGAATGGTCACGGAGCCACACGACAATATAAGAAAGCGAAGGTACAGTGACTGTTACTTGCCTTGTTCATTCTATTGAGAAGCTAAATAAGAGCTGCGGGTAAAATGGCCGAGGCCTTATGGAGCCGTGAGGAGCTTCCCCCAGCCAGAAGGATTGTTGGCCAAAAGAGGGAAGTAAAGCTCACCCCAAAGGCGATGGAAGAGAAGTTACATAGAAGCATAGGTGCAAGGAGGGCTAAATTAGCTCAGATAACTGGAAAAATGAAGATAATTGATTGTCTCATGGAAGATAATGCTAATATTAAGAAAGTTGAAGACATAATGCATTATGATTTCTCCAAGTTGCATGAAGAATTTAATGTACTCAATGAAGATGTATTAGCACTTCTGTCTGAAGAAGAGGGAAATGCTGATCAGCACAACTGGTTTGATCTTAAATCATCCAGCATTAAGGACTATGTCAAGGCCACAGAACAGTGGATGTTAAAGATTCGTCAAGATGCTGATACAGCAGAGAAAGATAAAGATGACGATGAAGTCGGACCAGATGATAGCATTTCAGAGGCTTCAGCCAGACTGAGCAAAAATCAAAAAGAAGGTAGCTCTGTTTCTGAACACAGGTCAGTCGCTTCTACCACATGCTCGTCGTGACGCATGAGAGAGGAGGTTGAACGGGCAGCGTTGATGGCGCGCGCAGCATCTTTAGTGGAGAAGCAAGCTCTTGAACAGGAAGAGGCCCAACTGCAGGCCCAACTGCAGGCCCAACAGGCCCAACTGCAGGCAAAGAAAGAACAGCTGGAGCTAAAAACAGCTATTGCGGTCTCAGATGCCAAGTTGAGTGTGTATGAAGATTATGAAGGCTCACAGGATGGCATGAACGAATACTGCCAGTCAATGTTGTCACATAGAGTTGGATCCAGGGCACCTTCAAGAGTTAAAAGATAGTCTGAAGGCCATCTCCTGGCAGTACAGCATGGAAGAGAGGCCTCTCCACTAACAGGAGCACGTGATGCTACCCCAGACATCAGACGGTCTAGACTAGACCCTGCTGATGACCACCAGAGGCCTGAAGACACAGAGAGAAGCCTATACCGAGTGATGCAACGTCAGAACGAAATTACAGAGATGCTTGTAAAACAACAGAATCTGTTTCGACTCCCTCAAAGAGACGTACCAGTGTTCCAAGGCGACCCACTCAAGTATAAGCCCTTCATCAGATCCTTCGAACAAGCCATTGACTCCAAAACAGAGAGCAGCAGTGATAAGTTGTACTACCTGGGACAGTACACCAGTGGTAAACCACAAGACCTGGTCAGAAGCTGTGAACACATGAGACCAGACTGGGGATACATAGAAGCCAGGAAGCTGCTGCAGGAGCACTATGGTAATGAGCTGAAGATAGCCACTGCATATATTGAAAAGGCTATCAAGTGGCCACAGATCAGATCGGAGGACGGGGAGGCATTGAACACACATGTTCTTTTTCTCATAGGATGTTGCAACACCATGGAGGATGTTGAATTCATGGAAGAGATGGACAATCCTACGACTATGAGAATCATCATCTCTAAGCTTCCTTACAGGATGAGAGAACAATGGGGAAGAACAGCCTTTGAGATAATGGAGAGATGGAAAAGTAGAGCCAGGTTTGCAGACTTAGTGAATTTCATAGACAAACAGGCTAAAATTGCTAGGGACCCAGGCCTCGAAATTCAGTATAGCCACTTTTGGGGCGCTAAAGTCGGGCGGCCGCTAAAGTTTGCGCCACCTTCGCCGATATTCAATCGCATCGCCCCAAGAGGTTGCTGCTGCGCTAAAACAGGTGATGCACGACTATCTTTAGGCGCTAAGCCGGCGGTGCTGAGCGATACCCCCGAGGCCGGGCGCAGCGCCGGTGCGGCGAGTTGTTGATTGACGGCAGACACTCTGGCGCCGGTCAGCTCTTAAAGGGGGAGGGTGGATTTGTTTGCCTGCCATGCCCTGCACACTGCAGCCCTCAACCTAGGCCTGACCACTTCAGCTTCATCTGCACAACGCCCAGGGCTATGGAGAAGGCCAGGGAGAGAGCGCAGCGCTTCAGCGACGGTGACCTGAGGGTGCTGGTTGGCGGAGTGGAGCGCAGGCGCCATGTTCTGTTCCCAGAAGGTGGCAAGAGGCCGCTGCCCAGCGCCTACCGGAAAGCCTGGAGGGAGGTCTCAAACAGGGTGTCTTCCAACAGCGTGGTTGCCAGGACTCCTGTGCAATGCCGGAAAAAGTTCAACGACCTCACTCGGGTTGTCAGGGTGAGTACCCTTTCCAGTGTCCTCCTCATCCCTGCATGTGCACCTCACTTTATGGGCAAAGGGACCTGAAAGCCCTAATGGCCAGCCCTCATCCAGCAGCTATGGGACTGGCATGAAAATCACTTGCACATTCAGCACTTTACACACTGTACAAGCTATTCGACCATGGGAGGCAGTGCAGACAAGATCAGGGCTTCACACTGTACTTAGAGGCCGTCCTTTCTCTTGCAGGCCAAGGTGGCGCACAACCGGCGGAAACGAACTGAGACCGGGGGAGGCCGTCCTGACGTCATAGAGCTCTCCGACCTCGACCAGCGTGTGGAGCGCATTATGGCAGCCCGGCTGATTGGCCCCGTCGCCAGTGGAGATGCCGACCCTGTTCTGGGCACCAATGGTAAGGGCATCACCTTTTTGACCTCTCTCGTTCCACTTGTGCCTCAGATCAGCATCCTTTGTCACTGTCCGACCAATGCAGTGAATGGCAGCACTCATGCCTCCCTCGCTGCCACCCTGTCCTCACTCTAAAGCTACTCTTGTGCCTTCCTGCTTTCAGATGGTGAATCGCCAGGTGAGGAGGCGGGCCCTCAAGCTGCCACTGTCAGCGCTTCCGAATTAGAGGAGGAGGAAGAGGAAGCCGGCCCATCAGTGCCACCCTCAGCCGCGCCAGCCCATGGCGATGAAGGGGACACGTCTTCCCTGGAGGGGAGCCGGGGGGAAGGGTCGGAGGAGAGTGAAGCTCCGGGGCCCAGCGGCCTGCAGCAACGCGGGAGGGGTGGGGAAGCTCGGCGGACTTCTCCCCAGAGGGTGAGTGCGGCCTCCAGTCCTGCGACGGTCAGCGCAGAGGAGGTGCGGCTCCTGGAGGAAATGGCCGTCCAGGCTGAGCGCAGGCACAATGAGCTCATGGCTGCAGTGGCAAGGATGCCTGACTCCATTGAGTCTTTGTCAAGGAGTGTGCAGCAATTTGGAGCAGCACAGGCCAGGAGTCTGGATCAATTCAGTGCAGCACAGGCCAGGAGTCTACAGGACTTCGCGGCAGCACAGGCGGCTTCGAGCCAAGTGCTCAGTCGTGCCGTCCATTCACTGGCTGTTGTCATGCGGACACAGACCAGGGCCACACGGGCACTAACTGCTGCCACCCTCGCTGGATCAGCCAGGCATCGCCAGGGCACTCGCCGCGCAGCAGCAGCCCAGCAGTCTGTTCTTCAGCTGTTTGCTGCGCATGCTGCAGTGCTGGCCCTTGCGAGTGCCACTGTATCAGGCGACCAGCGAGCACCTGCGATCTGTCAGGTTGGCACCATTCCTGCAGCTGACACTGCCACTCCACCATTGCAGCTGCCACGAGCCGCTGGACAGACTGCTGCCGCCCAAGCAGAGTTGCAGCAGTCAGCAGCCGGCCCCTCGAGGGCCAGAGCTGGTGCAGGCCGACCCCCAAGGGCATCTGCCGTCTCGCCATCTGACCCTCAGCAACCTTCCCCCAGCCTTGCTGCAGCCACTGGGCTCCCATTGAGGAGGAGCTGCAGGGCGGGCAGGGGCCAGGCAAGGATGCGAAAGGCATCGCCCTCGCAGGGCAAAAAGTAGAAGGTCTGCACAAATGGTTTGTGGTTTTTGTAAGGCCGAGACTGGTGTATTTCTTTGTTTTTGTAAGGCCGAGACTGGTGTCTTTTTTAGTTTTTGTAAGGCCGAGACTGTTAGTTTTGTGTTTTTGGAGGGGGCTTCTCCACACGAGGTTGTAATGTGGGAAGGGCAGAGGTTTGCAATAAATTAATGTTCTTAAATTGCACTGTGCATGGTTTTTTTGTCAAGTCCTGGTTGCCCTGCTCGGCTGAGGGCTTGTGGAGTGGCTACATTCATCTGCTGACATTGGCACAAGCCATTCCCTGAGAGGGGGCCTAGAACCGACGTTCAATAAGCCGGCGACGGGCGGCCCTTGCACTTTCTGCCTCCCTCCTGTGCTGGTCCTCCTCCTCCTCCTCCTCCTCAGGTGGTCCTCCAATCTCTGGTGGCAGTGGCTGAGTCCTGCGGATAGCCAGGTTGTGCAGCATGCGGCAAACGACCACGAAATGGGAGACTCGCTCCGGCGAATATTGTAGGGCTCCACCGGAATGATCCAGACAGCGGACCCGTTGCTTCAGGACGCTGATTGTTTGCTCTATGATGTTCCTGGTCGCTTGATGGCTATCGTTGTATCCCTCTTCAGCAGGGGTGCTGGGCGCACGGAGCGGGGTCATCAGCCAGGTACACAAAGGATAGCCTTTGTCCCCGATAAGCCATCCTCGTGGGTGAGGCTGGGCCTGGAACATGTCTGCCACAGAAGTCTGGTGCAGGATGAAGGCATCGTGGCTGCTGCCTGGAAAGCGGGCATTGACAGCTAGGATGAGCTGCCTGTGGTCACACACCAGCTGGACGTTGAGCGAATGGTAGCCCTTCCGGTTGCGGTAATCCTCGGAATTCTCCAGAGGTGCCCGCAAAGCCACATGCGTGCAGTCAATGGCGCCCTGCACCATGGGGAAGCCCGCGAATGCTGCAAAGCCCATTGCACGCTGTTGCTGCTTGGCAAGGGCCATGGAGAAGGAGATGAACTGACGTCTCCTTTTGAAAAGGGCATTGGTCACCTGGCGGATGCAGCAATGCACGGCGAACTGGGAGATGTTGGAAATGTCCCCAGTAGCGGATTGGAAGGAGCCGGTGGCATAGAAGTTGAGAGCCACCGTCACCTTCACTGCCACCGACAGAGACGTCCTGCTCCTCAGCTGTGGCTGCAGATCACCGCCAAGCAGGTGGCGGATCTCTGTGACCACCTCCCTTCGGAATCGCAGCCTCCGAACACACTGCTCGTCAGACATGTTGAGATAGGAGAACTGCTGGCGGTATACCCTGGGTGGGTAAGGCCTCCTTTCCCGACGCCTGTTGCCCCCTCTCCGTCTAGCCAGGGCTGCCACTCTCTCACGGCGCCTGTGAGCCCTTTGGATGCAATGGAGAAAGCCAGCGTTTGCACCCATTGCAGCCCCCATAATATGTTAGCAAACAATGATATGTCAATGAAGGCAAAGACAAGTGGAAAGCTGTGGCCTGAAGCCACAAGTACCTGTCCGAGTGTTGAGCCAAAGCAGAAAGCTCTCTACCTTGGTCTCTCTGCAAAGATCCGTCTCTCAAGAAGGAGTGCTGCGAAATGGCAGCCTTTTATAGTGCAGGAGGAGTGCCCTTTAATTTGCGCCCCCCGCGCCCCGCATCGACTGAGCACCGTTCCACTCTACCAGTCGCTAGGGGCGCCAGGCGCACAATGGGGCATCGCGACTGAATTTCCGGTTTGGGGCGCACAAAGGGCGTTGCACGAGGAAATGACGTCAGGATCTGCGCGTGCAGCTGAGCGCGCGCAAAGACTTTGCGCCGCCGCTAAATCGTGAGTGAAGTTGGGGAGAGGCGCAGATCGCGCTGCGCCCGGCCGCTAGCCGCCTAGCGCCCGACATCTACTCCTCCTAAGGCGCTACCGGCTGGCGCAACCAACTGAATTTCTAGGCTCCATTGTTTGGAAACATCCAGGATGTCAGCCCAACTACTGATGGAAGAGTGAAAGCCAAGCCTGCTGAATCAAAGACTCTCAGGAAAGATGGTTCCAGGGGAAGCAGCTTTGCAACTATCGTCACTCAGGCTGGGGAAGAAAAGTCTCAGAACTCATCTCCCAAAAAGAGCAGCACAGTGACGCCTGCTAATGCCTTTCAGAAGCCATGTTTATTCTGCCAGAAGAATCATACATTGGATTTCTGCAGTGACATCAAAGCACAGCCACATAAAGACAGAATCGAATTTCTGAAGTACAATGGCCTATGTTTTGGATGTCTCTCTCAGGGGCACCTGAGTAGAAACTGTAAGCAAAGAACAACATGCAGAGAGTGTACTCGGAAACATCCCAGTCTGCTGCATATCCACAAAGAAGAACAAGTCTCTAAGAAGTGTGAAGAAAACAATACCGACGAGAAGGTTGTTTCAAGTGCTCTGGTGTCGCTAGAACCAGAGACTTGTGGATTCACTGGGGCCGGTGACAGTGATTGTATTCTTGCCATCGTACCTGTAAAGATCAAGTCTAAGAGGAGTGAGAAGTTTGTGGAGACTTATGCCTTCATGGATCCAGGTAGTTCAGCAACGTTCTGCACAGAATCACTCATGCGACAGCTGAACGTTAGAGGCAGAAGAACAGAAATCCTATTACACACCATGTGTCATGAGAAGTCAATGCAAAGTTATATCCTGTCAGACTTAGAAGTGTGTGGACTTGAAGAGAAGGACTTCATAGACCTGCCTAATGTTTTCACACAGAGGGAGATTCCTGTTAAAATAGGGAACTTAGCCCTGCAGAAGGATGTGGAGAGATGGCCTTACTTGGAAAAGGTGCGTCTCCCATATATTGAAGCAGAAATTGGCCTATTAATTGGAACCAATGCCTACAAAACTATGGAGCCATGGCAGGTGATAAACAGCAATGATGACGGACCCTACGCCGTCAGGACAGCCCTTGGATGGGTAGTCAATGGACCGGTAAGGAGAGATGATGGCAACAAGTCGAACAAGGAGCAACGACAAAATGTAACAGTTAATCGTATCTCTATCGCAAGCATTGAAGAGCTGTTGATACAGCAGTTCAACGCAGACTTTTCAGAACGCAGCTGTGAGGAGAAGACAGAGATGTCACAAGAAGACCATCAGTTCATGGATTTGATGACAAGGTCTACACAGTTCATTGATGGCCACTATCACATTGGTTTGCCACTGAGAAGACAGACCGCGAAGATGCCGAATAATCGCTGCATAGCAGAGCAGCGCGCCATCAGTCTAAGGAGAAAACTGAACAAGGACCCCGACTTTCACGAAGACTACAAAGGCTTCATGAGAAACATCATAGCGAAAGGCTATGCTGTAAAAGTGCCCGAGGAACAGTTGAACAGAGACGATGGAAGGGTCTGGTACATTCCTCATCACGGTGTGTATCACCCAAAGAAGAAAAAGATCCGTGTAGTGTTTGACTGCACCACCTCATTCAGAGGAACTTCATTGAATGACCAGCTGCTTCAAGGTCATGATCTTACTAATACCCTCATTGGCGCCTTGACGAGGTTTAGACAAGAGCTCGTTGCCATGATGGCAGATATAGAATCAATGTTCTACCAAGTCAGAGTCCCTGATGAAGATGCTGATCTTCTGCGTTTCCTTTGGTGGCCAGATGGCGACGTTAGTCAAGCTATGGTGGAATGTAGAATGGCTGTACACTTGTTCGGAGCCACATCATCTCCCAGCTGTGCAAGCTACGCTCTCAGAAAAACTGCAGAAGATGGCAAAGGCAAAGCACCATCAGAGGCTGTGGAGACAATCTTCAGAAACTTTTACGTTGATGACTGTCTGAAGTCCGTGTCAACAGAAGACGATGCCATTGCACTGTCAAGAGACCTTAGAACTCTGTGTTCGAATGGAGGATTCCATCTGACTAAGTGGATAAGCAACAGCAGAGCAGTTCTAGCTTCTATCCCAGAAAAGGAAAGGGCCACTGAAGTCAAAGATCTGGACCTGAGCCACGATGTTCTTCCTATCGAGAGAGCTCTTGGTGTACAATGGTGCATTGAGTCAGACACGTTCAACTTCAGAATAATGGTGAACGAAAGACCATCCACAAGATGAGGGATTCTCTCCGTGGTCAGTTCCATCTATGACCCTCTTGGATTCCTGGCACCACTCATTCTGCCGGTGAAGCTGATCCTACGAGAGCTGTATAGAGACAAGAGAGGTTGGGATGAAGATATCCCAGAAGGTCAAGCTCGGAGATGGCTCAGATGGTTGACAGATTTGCAACAACTTTCTAGCTTCAATGTCAGCAGATGCATCAAGCCTGTGAGTTTTGGAGTTACAAAGACGGCTCAACTACATCATTTCTCGGACGCCAGTGAGGACGGCTATGGCACGGCTACTTACCTCTTGCTGACAAATCAACAGGGCCAGAAACATTGTGCCTTCCTCATGGGGAAATCCAGGGTGGCTCCGCTGAAGCAGGTCACCATCCCGAGACTGGAGTTGACGGCAGCGGTTGTTGCAGTTAAAGTTGACAAGGTGATGCGGAAAGAGTTACAGCTCCCACTAGAAGAATCTGTCTTCTGGACGGATAGCACGATGGTGCTGAAGTATATAGAGAATGAGAAGATACGCTTCAAGACCTTCGTAGCAAACAGAATCTCATCCATTAGAGAAGCTACACAACCATCTCAATGGAGGTATGTAAACACCTCATTAAACCCAGCAGATCAAGCCTCACGGGGATTGAAGGCTGAAAACTTCATGAGGAGTGAAACTTGGATACAAGGCCCAAGTTATCTGCTGGAAACAGAGAGATCATGGCCAGAAAGACCAGATATGCCAAGTCAGATTGCTGAAGACGACGTCGAAGTCAAGAGATCAGTCACAGCAAATCTCATAACTACGAAAGAGAACTTTGACACAGTGAACAAGCTTGTTAACCATTTCTCAGGATGGCACCAGTTGAGGAAAGCAGTTGCATGGTTTCTAAGGTTGAAAGAGTTGCTGCTACACCTGAGCGGTAAGAGAAAAGAGTATCGAGCCACTATCCATCAGTCTGAAAGTAACCCTGATAAGCAGAGAATGCTTCTACAGCAATATATGCACCAGCACAAGACCACATTGGGTAAGAATTCATTGACCGTGGAGGATTTGGCCAAGGCTGAGATGGAGATAGTTTGCTTCAGTCAAAGACAAAGATATCCAGAAGAAATCGAAGCTTTACAGCGAAATACTCCAATCAAGAAAGGTAGTCATATCTACAAGCTGGACCCTACACTCCAAGATGGAGTACTGAGGGTGGGAGGGCGACTAAACAAATCTGCTATGCCAGAGGAGGCCAAGCATCCTGCTATCCTTTCTAAGGACCTCCGGGTTGCTACTCTCATTCTTCAGCATATACACCAGAGTATTGGACACAGTGGGAGGAACCACGTGCTTGCGAAGCTAAGACAAAGATACTGGATTCCAGGAGCTAATTCTGTAATAAGAAAAATACTCTCTGAATGCATTGTTTGCAGACGGTTACACACTAGAGCTGGGGAGCAGAAAATGGCAGACCTGCCTGAAGACCGTTTGTTACCAGACAAGCCCCCATTTACAAACGTAGGGGTGGACTATTTTGGGCCTTTCGAGGTAAAGCGAGGACGGAGCCTTGTCAAGAGATATGGTGTGCTTTTCACTTGTTTGACCATCAGAGCAGTTCATATTGAGGTGGCACACACGCTTGACACTGATTCCTGTATTAACGCCCTGCGGCGCTTTGTCTGTAGAAGAGGACAGGTGTCCATTATGCGTTCTGATAATGGCACTAATTTTGTCGGAGCAGAGAGAGAACTACGGGAAGCTATTGAAGGTGGGAATCAGCTTAAAATACAGGAAGCCATGATGCAAACAGGAATTAAGTGGATCTTCAATCCACCAGCTGCATCCCACCATGGAAGAAAACTACTCAGTTCTGTACTGAAGCTGCAAGTGCTTGACGACGAGGGACTTCAAACCGTTCTGTGTGAGGTTGAAGCCATCATTAATGACCGACTGATAACTAAGACATCAGATGATCCCAATTACCTCGAAGCCCTGACCCCGAACCACCTGTTGTTGTTGAAAACACAGCCAGTCATGCCCCCGGGAGTCTTCAAAAAAGATCTGTATGCACGTCGGAAGTGGAGGCAAGTTCAGTATATGTCAGACCTTTTCTGGACCAGATGGACAAGAGAATACTTACCTCTGCTACAGGAGCGTCAAAAATGGTCCAAAGGAAAGAGGAACTTCATTGCCGGAGACATCGTCTTAATTGTGGATGATTCAGCCCCTAGAAATTCTTGGTTGATGGGAAAAATAATTAAGACCATGCCAGACTCCAGAGGCGTTGTTCGTCGTGTTTGTTTGCAAACCAAGACCAGTACCCTGGAAAGACCAATCACAAAGCTCTGCCTGCTACAAGAAGCAGCGTGAAAGGTTCCTGAACAAAAAAAAGTGGACATTTATATTGTAAATATGTTGAACTCATTAGTTTATGACTCTTAAGAATGTTTGAGTAATTGATATGCTTCATGTGCCTAGTCAATTAGGGGCCGGAATGTAAGAGTCATGAAAGTTTAAGAAAGAAAATACTTTAAAATATTGGTTAAATAGTATAATAGTTAATTTACCTGACTGACTTATTGTATTGAGAAACCCCCTCTTTTCTTGTTACAATAGTATAGGCTGAGTGACCCCCTTTATTCTTGCTACAATGGTACAGTCCTTAAGCTTGTCACATGGTATCCAGCCATTTTACAGCTCAAGCACCACGAGGCTGGAGGAGGCAGAAGCTTTGAGGGCTGGAGCAATACAGTTTTTGACTGTGTTCGTTTAAACGTGTTTTGCTTTGTAATTCTGTTTGTACGGTGTTACAGTAAACAGTTTAAAGACAAAGTTATGGTTTGGAATGTTTTATTTCGACACGCGTCTACTCGTTGCTAAAGCCTCAAAGCTCAGTGGCTGCATGTTTGGAAATTACGAAGCGCCACTACAATGAGTGTTATGGTACTGTTAATCTAAAAGGGGAGGAATTGTAATATATATACCTTTAAGGGGGGAACTATGTTTTACAGCTCATGTATACTGTAGTACCAGCAGTGACCACACCTGTATATAGCCCTGAGTAGTAATCTGTACAGATCAGTTGCAGTGTGAGCCACGTTGAGTAAACATCTGTTGTACCGTTCTCCGCAGTCTGTGTCTTCTTATACACAGACGCAACAGTACAGACTCTTCATTACCCAACTGGATGAGTCTTGACTGTCTGTCAAACAGTCTTTTTCCCATCTCCAATATTTTTATAGCTAATAAGTAAAAAGTGTTCATAAAAATGGTAAAAAACACACTTTGTTAATGCCCCAATGATGTTTCTCCCAGGAGTTGCTGTCAACCGTGTCCCGGAGATTGATCTTTAACTCCTGGAGACTCCAGGTCAATCCTGGAGGATTGGCAACCCCAACTGCAGGCTTCTGAGACCGACAACTGCACTCTTGTTTCTGCTTCCCCCATTCCCAGTGCAAAGTCCTCCCAGGGATTGAGCCTCCAACCTGGAAGGCCAAGAAATTGAGCTGCACTTCCACCATACTGCAACTGGCATCGAGCAGGGCTGTTGAGAGGAAAATCGGCCTTCAGGTGAGAACGTGTGCAGGCTCGCCTGTGATGCGCTCCACAGTGGAATAGCCAGCCGCCAATCACTGTCTAGGCTCAGAACTGATGATGATGTTGAGCCACTTGGGTGAGGTGCTGGAGGACTGCAGGCACCCTTGGACTCATACTCCAGCAAGAGTCAGTGAGGGAAAAATTGGGTTGATTTGCGCCTCTCGTTAGCACCCTTGGGGGATGCTAACGGGGCGCAAATCCCCTAGCGCCCGGGTAAGGCGCCGCTAACGTCTCCCGCGAAACTCAGTGGGAGGTTAGCAGCGGCAGTAGCGCGCTGCGCTGCGCTGCCAGCAATGATGTCATCACCGTGCGCAGCGCCCCGCTCGCACCCCAGCTGCAAACTTCCCTTGCGCCCGCTGACCTATCGCTGGACCATATGTCTGACGGGGTCAGGGGGGCGCTTTAGCGGCGGCGGCGCCGCTAGTGAAAGGGGCAGGTGGCGGGCGGCTACTTTTTTTTGGCCAACTGCTGGCACCTGCCCCCTTCCCCTTTGTTTCTCGGGGTGCTGGCCGCGATCGCTCAGCCCGGCCCTCCTCTTGAGGGCAGGGCTGTTTTCACAGCACCCTGTTTCCCGGTGGTCTAGTGGGGCCCTGGTGCGCGCAGCACTAGGCCTTTAATCAGGGGAGGAGGCCTCCAATGATGCAGCGCGTGGAGCTGTTGCATGTAGCGCTGTGATATTCAGTTGCAGCTCCCCAAGAAGGAGGTGGAGCGCTTCCAGTAGCACCCTCTTGCTTGGGGCGCTATAACTGAATTCCCGGTGGCGGGGCGCTAATTTTTTCAGGGCACTGCCACATTAGTGCCCCAAAAGGGGCAACACCCAATTTTTCCCCCAGTGTCTTTAGGAGAGGAAGAGAGAAGATTGTTGGGAGGATTGGAGGAAAGTTGAGATTTTGATTGCAACTAAGTCAGTGAAAGGGAAAGAAGTGACAGACACACAAATATTGTCACCGGCTCTTGGTTACTACACTCCCCAGTGGAAGAAGACGATGAGATAAGCAAATAAAGATGACATCTTAGGAATACATTGTTCATGTGAATGAGAGATTTTTTGAAATTAATATTCAAATTATTTTACTTGCTAATGTGCAGTCTGAGCTAGTGTATATGAAATTACATAATTCCTATGATAATAAAGGCACTGTGTTGGCATGGCTGGCAGCACATGCCAGGCTAAAGAGTGGCAGCAAAATTCACTTTGCTCTGCTGGGAGAATCATTATCCTTTAGACTGTGAGGTAACTGCTTTAGAATTTATAACTTAACTCTGCTTTATACATTAATTCATTAACTCGCTGAGGACACTACAGTGTTGGCAATGAGGCATGCATGGAAGTAAGTTTAGGACACATGCCTGACCGTATAACAAGATTGAGCACTGCGAAGGAGAACGGTTCAGGGACCACTTGCCAATGCCGTTTTTTTTAATTGGTCCAACGGTCGACTAATTTTGTACAGTAGGGAACCAACTCAAAATTCAGCAAACTGTTACTTGTAAAACTCTTTACGCATTAAGTAATGTACTGATTTTATATTTTAGTTGTTGCACTTTTTAAAAAAAAACCTGAACGGTTATGTGGAGAATTGTCAGTGGAAAAAGAATCCTCCTTCAGCTACCACCGCCCAGGGCTCAATTGATAAAGCTATGACCTCGAGGAGCTGTGCTGTATAAATAAGGAAAGACTCAGGTTCAATCCCCAGTCTGTCGTTTCGGCTGATATCCGTTTGAATGATGCAGTTGGTTACAGTGCCCATAGTCTAGAAGGAGAAAAATCACCCATGGCTGCTATCCGGTGAGTCCTGGTGGAAAATGCTTGAGTTTGGAGCAGGTGAAACGGGATCTCGCTGAATTGCTCGTCACAGTATATGTTTGGTCATCGATTCACTGTCCGTAAGGATTAAGGTCATTTTTCTGCAGGCATGTGCGCCATGGGGCAGAGATGAGTATTGCTCTCACCTCTGGGAGACTGATGCAGACATCCTTGTCAGGATCACTGTAGTTTGTGAGCTATGGGGGAGGGGAGAAGTAGAGCTATCTAGTTTACTGTCTTATGCAGTAAGGGGGCAATTTGATTAGGACAGACAAAAATGCAGGACTCTCCTGTGTTCCTGATTTACACTAACCATTATAAATACAGGACTCTCCTGTGTTCCTGATTTACACGAACCATTATAAATGCAGGACTCTCCTGTGTTCCTGATTTACACTAACCATTATAAATACAGGACTCTCCTGTGTTCCTGATTTACACTAACCATTATAAATACAGGACTCTCCTGTGTTCCTGATTTACACTAACCATTATAAATGCAGGACTCTCCTGTGTTCCTGATTTACACTAACCATTATAAATGCAGGACTCTCCTGTGTTCCTGATTTACACTAACCATTATAAATGCAGGACTCTCCTGTGTTCCTGATTTACACTAACCATTATAAATACAGGACTCTCCTGTATTCCTGATTTACACTAACCATTATAAATGCAGGACTCTCCTGTGTTCCTGATTTACACTAACCATTATAAATACAGGACTCTCCTGTATTCCTGATTTACACGAACCATTATAAATGCAGGACTCTCCTGTGTTCCTGATTTACACTAACCATTATAAATACAGGACTCTTCTGTGTTCCTGATTTACACGAACCATTATGAAAGAGAGATTACTTTACAACAACAACTTCTTGCATTTATACAGCGTCTTTAATGTTGCAAAATGTCCCAAAACGCTTCACAGGAGCGATTATCAAACAAAATTTGGCACAGAGCTGCATAAGGAGATACTAGGACAGGTGATCAAAAGCTTGCTCAAAGAGGGTAGGTTTTAAGGAACATCTTAAAGGAAGGGAGAGAGAGGTGGAGAGGTTTAGGGAGGGAATGCCAGAGCTTAGGGCCCAGGTGGCTGAAAGCACGTTCGCCAATGGTGGAGCCACGAAAATCGGGAATACGTAAAAGGTTAGAATTGGAGGAGCGCAGAGATCTCAGAGGGTTGTAGTGCTGGAGGAGATTAGAAATGGGAAGGGGCAAGGCCATGGAGAGATTTGAAAACAAGGGCAAGAAGTTTAAAATTGAGGCAATGCCTGTTGGTTAGCGAGCACAGGGGTGATGGGTGAACGGGACCTGGTATGAGTTAGGATACGGGCAGAGTTTTGGATGAGCTCACATTTACGGAGGGTGCAAGTTGGGAGGCCAGCCAGGAGAGAATTGGAATAGTCGAGTCTGGAGGCAGCAAATCATGGATATTTTGCAATTAGTAACCCACTGTTGCTAGTGTGATTGTGAGGTGCTTTTGTATGGAGGAATTCTCACAAACAACTTCAGCGCTGAGAGTGGTGGGATGCCAACCAATCATGGTGCATGTATTATACAAGCATTAAACATTTGTAAAGTTGGTAACAAGCCACTTAAATGTGGTGTGACAAAAATGAAGCCATTGCCATAATGAATTATGGCAATGGTTTCTGCCATGGTACACATGGGGTTCACTCACAGAAAATGGAGCACTTATTTTCATGCAGTAGCTTCAGAATATAGATGTTGGCTCCAGAATATAGATGTTGACTAAGAGTTTGCAGTTGGCATTATTTTAAAGCAGCCATAATCCATTAAATTAAATAAGGCCGATTGGAAAATCTAGGCTGTTGTTACTGGCCAGTTTCAAGGGAGGAGCCAAGCCCATCAATTCAAATACCAACATTTTGTGGGTTTTATTTTGTATATATGTTTAATTGGCTTCTCCGTTTAAATTGAAGAGATCTTGGCCTAGAAATTCGTCTCGGCTGGTGGCGCAAGATGGGCAGCCATTATACGCAGCGCCTGATATTCAGGTCCATTGCAGTGAGTTGCACTGAATATCAGGCGCTGCGTATAACGGGCAGCTGATCCGATACCGCTCATTTGGCGCCACTGCCCGAGACAAATTTCTAGGCCCTTATATTTACATTTTTTATTCATTTGATTACTTCAAGTAATCAGCAAATATTTTGAGCAAGTTTTTCCTCAGATTAGCTTTTTCAACAGCAACAACTTGCATTTATATAGCGCCTTCAACATCGTAAAACAACAAATGGAGTAGCCCATGTGAAGCTATCAGAGAGAGAGAGAGAGAGGCCAGAGGGACTCTGTGCACAGTAACTAACAACCACCATGAAAAGGTTAATATCTATAGAGCCTTTCCAGTTTACATTGTAATTTAGTGTACTGATGCAACTGTTATTTTTCTATCTCCTGAGCTAAGGCTGTATGTACAGTAGGTCCACAATGTTTAATTGCTTCTGTTTACTTAATTATTTGCTATGTAATAAATCTGTTTGGCAGCTTTGCACGTGATCCAGTGAAGTCTTCAGAAGTTGAGGAAGATCACATGATAAAACCAGTAACCAAAATACAGTAACAAAGGTTTCCTGCCCAATCCTTGGGCGCGTTACAATCTACTCTGATAAAGGGCAGGTTAAGGCACATTCTCAGTTTATGGGGGGTGAGGGCTTGGCTACTGGAGTGGTCTGAGATGCTGAACATGAGAAACATATCTAGAATAAAAACCCAAGATGTAAAGGCGCCACAGGTCACTATTCCAGCTGGTTACCGAGCAAAGGTCATTGGTGAGGCAATAGGACTTCTGCAGTGGCAAGAAAGGCAAGAATGAATAACATTTCTCCTCAGGTTTACAGTACTAAATATTGTAAGTATATTAGTGCAGTGGAACCTAACTATAACAGACCTCCTAATAATCAAATTCCTTTTATCGCTCTATACATTTAATGGTTCCTGATGGTCATGACTTGTTCCTACTTGGTGCCTGTATTCTTGATGTAGTCAGCAAGTCTTCTATTGTTCAGCCTTTTCTCTCTGATGTGTTGCCCAGCCTTTCCTTCCCAATGTACCAGTGAGTGAGTTGTTAATTAGCTAATTCCTGTACATTTAACAGCTCGCTCACCAACTGGGGAGAAAATTGGAAGGGGTAGGAGATTTGAGAGAGAAAAGAAATGTCTTTGCAACATGACTAACATTTTTTGTGATTTATTAATTCAAAAGCAATGTACAGAAAACGGTGATTGATGCTTAAGGCTGGTACCCACAATGCAATAGCTTCCCGACATTCATTATATTGGCTGGCCTTTGAAGAATAACTCCCCGTGTAAAGTACCAAAGGGCTGACAGCACCTGCAGAAGTAAAGCCCTGCATGAATCAGCTACTTGAAGTGAGACGGGGAAAAGAATTGGTGGGGGAGGGAAAATAGGACCATTTAGAATCAGGCCGCTACTTTGTCTAATGACCCATGTCGCTCTGTACAGTATTGGAAAAGCCATTTTCCGATTCATTAAGCTTAAGTAAGGTAAAACTGCAGTATCTCACACTACATTGAAGAAACAGATGGAACTCGAGAACACTTCTCTGTATGACTACACTGGCTGTACAAAGCAATAATCCAACCGTTCATGCATATAGTCATTTACAAACATTTGTAAAAGAGGCAAATGTCAAAACAATATTATCCTTCCATTTAATCGCCAACCACTTTATTAACAATTATATGGGAGTTCCTTGTAATTGGTGATAGGCTTACTTTTGTTGACCGACCAATAAAACAATTTATGTGATGTAATTATTTTTATTTCTCAATCTGCCAGAAGTCCACGGGAATGGATTGTGCAGTGGATTAGACACTGACCTCTGGGATATAGGTTCAAATCCATCCTAGAACCATGAGATGGGCAGCTCTGACGAAAGGTCATCGACCCGAAATGTTAACTCTCTTTCTCCCTCCATAGATGCTGCCTGACCTGCTGAGTGTTTCCAACATTTTCTGTTTTTTATTTGGCCAGTTTCAATCCAGTTCCCAGTGAGTATAGGCCCACAGTACAAAACTACTCATAACTTGGCACTGAGGTGGGCGTTTAGATGCTATATATATGCAAGTTGTTGTTCTAGGGGTAAAAGTGTTTTTATTGGAGGTTATAGGGATAGATTTGGAGTGAGATGATCAAACACTCCAGGGGACACAATGGTTCCTGTGATGTTGTGGTTGTCGGGGGGGTGGAAGAGAAGAGAGAGAGGGCAGAAATATTGGCCTATAAATTGGATCGCACAGTGCCCGTTTTTCAGGCAAAATACGGGCACTGAAGGGTCCAGTATGGTGTGTTTGGGCTCATTCTGTGCCAACTATGTATTGCATGCCATATTGGTTAGGACTGATTAACTCCTTCAAAAAGCAGCTGGGGAAATTCTTGGTTGGGAACAGGATTGGATGTTATAAGGAAAGATAGGTGGAGATAATCAAATACCACTTGGCACACGATGGTTGCTGGGCTGCAGGAAGGAGGGATAACAATAAAAATATTGGGGGTAATTTTCACTTTCTGCAGGGCAGAAATGGCAAGGAAAATGAGACAGATCTAAAATGGGCGGCCGATTTACTACTGCCAGTTTCAACCCCCCCCCCCCCCCCAGTTGAAAGTGAAAATTGGCCCAAATATCTGTGGAGACCAGTGGGGGGGGGGGTTAGGTTTAGGGTTACGGTACAATTGAGATGTGGGGATAGATAGTTATTCTAGAGTTTTGCTTGATCAGGTTTGAGGATCAGGGAGCATTTAAACAGCATTTTCCCTCAGGAGATTAATGCATTGAGGTATGATTCTATGGACTTGATGGAACCAAAAAACCTATTGTTCTAACATTTTCCAATGTTCTACTAATCGAAAGACACAGCCTGGATTTTTTGATTGGTGTCAAGCTTTAAACAGGTGATTGCCGTCATTACAATAATGGCGATCGGAAAATCCGGGCAAAGATTAAATTCTCCTGAACTTGGCTTCTCTGCTTGACAGATTACTATCGGATCAGCACAGAGTTTTTCAACTAAAATCTCGCATCAAGAATCTCACATCTCCCTAGTCGTAGTTACTGGAAAGATGACATTCATTCACTCAATAATGAAAGCACGATGGGCACACTAGCCCTGAGGCAGCAGTGGAAGTGTGATTGATAGGAAACACATTTTCCCACAATCTTCATCTTTCAGCTCTACCTGAGATGTGCACCACTAGTGTTCACGGTTTGGAGAGCTCTGCCTGGGGGCTTCCACACAGTTCTTCTATTAAATTGGGAAAGAGAGTTGTCTTTTTCAGCTTATTCTTGAACAAATATCAGCCCCTTCTTTCATTATGTTCAGCTGTATTGAACAGAAATTATTCATTTTGAAAATGATCCCTTAATTCATTCAATGTGCATTAAGGATTCCAGTTGACATTCAAAGCAATATAGCCAGTCAATCATTTGTTTAAAAAAATGGCATTTATTGGACACTTGTATAAAAGGACTGCAACAGAGGCATCGGTCACCCTGACTCTCATGTTTCCTGCTTCCCTTGCTGAAAGCCGAGAATCTAAAAAAGAGAAGGCTGAGGGGTGACTTAATAGAGGACTTAATTATGCAGGGGTTTGATAGGGTAGATGTAGAGCAGATGTTTCCACTTGTGGGCGAGACCAAAACTAGGGGCCATAAATATAAGATGGTCGCCAATAAATCCAATAGTGAATTCAGGAGAAACTTCTTTACCCAAAGAGTGGTTTTAATGTGGAACACGCTACCACAAGAAGTGGTTGAGGTGAATAGCATAGATGCATTTAAAGGGAAGCTAGGTAAACACATGAGGGAGAAAAGAATAAAAGGATATGCTGATAGGTTTAGATGAAGAGAGTGGGAGGAGGACTTTTGTGGAGCAAAAATGGCAGCATGAACCAAATGGCCTTTTTCTGTGCTGTAAATTCTATGTAAAACAACACTTCTTGTTGTAGGCTATCGTCTCCTCACTTGGGGAAATCATTTGCATGCAACATAAAAAGATCAGCTTTCTTTTAGCAGCATTATTTGTTTTTAATATAATTGCAGTAAACCTTTATATTGTCATGGTAAAAACACACATGCTAAGAAAGAAAGGCCAAGATTTCAATTGAGGCCAAGCAGTAACTGGGAAAATATAATTTGAGCATCCTTATACGTGCTAACCATCAGCTTTTCAACCGATATGTCATCTTGTTAGTGCTTTACAAGAAAAAAAATGGCTTCTTTCACTAGATTTGAAGGTTGTCAGTATTCCTTTTCAGTAATTTCTAACTAACCACTACTGCTAACTGTGCTTTTGTGTACCTCAGCAAAAGTGTTGCAACGGTGGGTATACCTGAGGTTTAGATTATAACAAGTCCGTGTCCCACTGCACTCTCAGTCTAACTCCTTGTCTACACATGTCATAAGTCTCCATTCAGAGCTGTTTTTGTGGCTGTGTCAGCTTTTTGAAGTGGTTGGTCAGCTTTTGCTAGCTCTTTAGGTACGTATCCTCTATATGTGAGATATCAGGTGGATGAGTAAATTTACATTTTGATGGTCGCTGCGAAAATAAGATGCCAAACTTCGGTAACGAGCAGCAATGTTTCATCTTTCCATTATGTTATGTCCTTAAAATTGACAATTGATAGTCGACAACAATAAACCGCATCATATTTCAGTTCAGAATATAGCCAGGGTCCAACCAATACAATCATTAGGAGGAAAAAAAGGGGAAAATCTCTGAAAAAGATTATAGTACCTTATTATTCTAAAAGAAACCCTACAATTCCTAGATAACTGCAAACTAACATCACCAGGCTTTGAAACTCATTGTTCAGTACTTGGTTTGCACCCAGTGTTGTCTTCAATGGCAGATCCACCGGGGGGGGGGGGTAGATTTGAACATTCGGGCAGCCAACACTCCTGCTCCTCTGAGGAATAATTTAAAACTTGCCTTATTTGGCCCTCTTTGGCCATACAGCCAGTAAAACAGTCTGAGCGTACATGGTTCAGTCTCTGACCGGTTTTGTCTGACAATGGCAATCGGGATGCTGCCCACTTGGCGCCAAGTTAGATTTGGTCCCAAAGAGTCTCATTTCGATTGAAGGACACTGGGGTAGATTTTCCCTCGGCGTGGTTTTCCAGTGGCTACCCAGCGGAGTTTACTGGCTGCCCAATAGTGCTAGCGGGAGGTGGGGGGTTCACTATTTTGAGGGCTGAGCCTCCTCGACCTAGGCCCTGTGAGCGGAAATTGAGCGCCCCTGGGCTCCGGGTGGCCCGGCTGATGTCCGGACAGTGGAAAAAGGTGGTAGGTGGGGTGGGGTCTGTTCTCTGGAGGAGGGGTATCCCATTGCTGCAGCCGGTAAGCCCGCTGATTCCATTTTCAGGTCATTACTGCTGATTTGGCCAAGTTAGAATCGGGCCCAAAGAGTCCCATCCATGTTGTTTTTGCAGAACCTGGAGGAGCACTCCAGCTCCTTCTGGCTCCACAATATAAACGGGCTCCTCTGGAAAAGAAAATCGGGCGAGGTGTATAATGGGCGGCCGATTTGACATCGTCAGATTTAAGTCCCTGGCTTAAGTTTAAAGCTGCCCCGTGTCTCTCTGCTAACACATCACACCAGAACAACACAGCAAGGAAAAGCTGCCCATTTAAATGTCTATTTATTTCAGAGTTAGTTATCTGCCTCAACATTTCCTCATGACTACCATGGCAATGAGCTGACCCTTGGGCCAGTTCTACTGCGGACCTTTCATTGATTCAACATAGTTTTCGCATTGCGGTGACACTAAATCTATAATATAACTTAAGGCAACTGATCTGAGTGCAAATCAATTCACGAGAATTGGTGTGGGAGCCCCCAGAGCAGCTCACTGTTTACCAGTAGTAAACATTTCACCGCCATTCAGATGTCAGTGAGCACAAAATAATGCAAGCGGTGTAATGTAGCTCAGTGCTGCCTGCTTTAAGTGCTCTCCGAACAGTACCTGTAGTATAACTGCAGCATAACAACTGTGGAATAATGATGGGGCCATCTGCTGTGACAGCAGGATGTTATTATTTGTTGTGTTGTTGCTGATTAAACAAACGAGTATCATCAGTTTGATGATTACCCCAATCCCCAATCCCCAATCCGTGTACAGGAAAATGTTAACCACTTGCAATGTTTAGCAGCCTGCCTATTGATACTGTCTCTTTGACCCATAAAGTAATTAACACAGGTCAAATACTTCATTCAATTAGCAAAGGGTAGAGTCAAATGGCCCTAAATGAATCAATGAGACAATCAATTGTAAAATAAGAGGAGCTTTGGAAAAGAATGATTGGGAAGCAGGAAACTTCAGAAGCTTGTACAAAGGGTGATCAGATGAAATGGAAATAAGTATAGCTGGACACAAGAGCCAGAATTTCTTCCTGTACCATTCAGCAAGAGGACAGTCAGGGAAGAAGTGAGCGTCTAAAAGAGGATGGCAATGGGGTGAAGTGGAGCAGAAAATATTTAATATGCAATGAATACTTTCTTGAAGTATGTTACATAATCAAACCTCCAGGAACAGAGTTGGCAACCGATAGACATTTGGCTCCTTATGAAGTATTGTCAAAGATGTTGCTCCCAGTTGAGGTGCTGCTACTGTGCTAAGTTATAGAAGCCACAAGATTCAATTCCTGATCTGTTAACTGGTCTCAGGTGGGGCACTACAACTGGTGCTAAGTGTGGGGGGAAATAAATCTGCCAGATTTTGCTTCTTATCATTGTTGTAAAATAGTGAATGTAGATGACTGCCATGTGGATGTCTGGTGAGAACAGGACTGTGGCTGTGATGGGCTTCATGTTTAAGGA
Source organism: Somniosus microcephalus (assembly GCF_052327205.1). NCBI lineage: Eukaryota > Metazoa > Chordata > Chondrichthyes > Squaliformes > Somniosidae > Somniosus > Somniosus microcephalus. Next base: position 64,798,970 of record NC_141006.1, on the reverse strand, counting down.
TTGCATTGCCCATCTGGATTAGATTTGAATCTAGCTTTAGGGTTGAATTTTACAGAAGTGCTTTCTTGGCCGTCCTCTTCCCTCTGCAAACTTCAGCTCATCCAAACTCTGCTACCCATATCCGATCCGACAACAAGTACTGCCAGCCAATCACCCTGTCCTCACTGACCTACATTGGCTCCCAGTTCCCCAAAGCCCTGAATTTAAAAGGCTCATCCTTGTGTCTAAATTCCATCATGCCCTCATTCCTCCCTATCTCTCTAACCTCCTCCAGCCCTCACCTTTGCTGACTTTGTTTCTCTGACTCTTATGCACCCCACCATTATTGGCTTTCCCTTCAGCAACCTAGGCCCCACACTTTTGGAATTCCTTCCTTAACCCCTCTGCTTCTCCAGCTCTCTCTCCTCTATTAAGACTATCCTAAAACCCACTACTTTGACCAAGGTTTTTGTTCACTTTCCTAATGGCTCCTTTGTTGGCACAACAACCATTTTTTTCTTACACCTCTGTAAAGAAAGAAAGACTTGCATTTATATAGCCCCTTTCACGACCACCGGACGTCTCAAACGCTTTACAGCCAATAAAGTGCTTTTTTGGAGTGTAGTCACTGTTGTAATGTGGGAAACGTGGCAGCCAATTTGTGCAAAATAAGGTCCCACAAACAGCAATGTGATAATGACCAGATAATCTGTTTTTGTTCTGTTGATTGAGGGGTAAATATTGGCCAGGACATCGGGGAGAACTCCCCTGCTCTTCTTCGAAATAGTGCCATGGGATCTTTTATGTCCACCTGAGAGAGCAGTTGGGGCTTCGGTTTAACGTCTCATCCGAAAGACGGCACCTCCGACAGTGCAGCACTCCCTCAGCACTGCGCTGGAGTGTCAGCCTAGCTTTATGTGCTCAAGTTCCTGGAGTGGGACTAGAACCCACAGCCTCTGAAGTGGCGGGGTGGGGGATGGTTTTCTTTGTTAAAAGCACTATATAAATATAAGTAGTTGTTGTTGAAATGGGAATGCCTTTCAGAAGTCCGAATACACTATGACAGCCAGTGCTTCCCGAGTTTCTAGTCAAATAGTGCAAACTAGAAGAATCATTTTAATTGAAGGGACATAGGGGGGACTTTTAACCCCCAAAAACAGGTGGGTTTGGGTCAGGTGGGATGTGAAAATTATAAAAATTTCAAACCCCACCCCAACCGGCCTTCAACCCAGCCCAATTCCGCTTTTAACAGAGGTGGGACGGCGGGTGGACAACCAACCTGTTCCCAGGAGGCGGTTTCGTCATTTAAATATTATAACGAGGCTCCATGCCTCATATTTTATCTGTCTTCCAGGTTTAACCCTCGCCAGCAGGGTATCCCGGGCCTGGGGAAACAGGCAGCTAAAGGGAGGTGAGGACTGCTTCGTGTAGTGTATGTAACTGTTCTACCTTTAAGAGAACTATTGTATGTAACCGTCCCCCTTTAAGAGAACTATTTTAGGTGTGGCACTATTTGATCTTGGCTGCTGTATACTGTAATACCGACGGTGACCACACCGGTATATAAGTGCTGTGTCAGGATTTATTGGGCAGATTCGCCCTGACCTTCGAATAGTAAAGTCCTGTTAAAGTTACTCTTGTAGTCTGTGTATTAATTCGCCATAATACCTACAGACTTTACAGTGGTGACGAGTTCGATCTTACCCTGCGGCAACAATACTTCCGAAGCAGTTAACGAGCGTCGAGAAGAGGCACCCGCCCTCGTCGTTCTGCTGAGAGAAAACTCGAGTCTGCAGAGCAAGGAAGAAGGAAGAATTCAGACACGAAGCCTTCCATCAGCAACAGGCACTGATTGTCCCTTCTGCCACGGTGGTGAGTGAGCCGATCAGCACGAGAAGCAAGTCGGCCATGGTGACTGTGAGTAAAGGGAAAATAAAAAAATAAACGGAGGATAAGGGCGGTGAACTCGACCACGGTCGGGGGAAAGGAGCCGAACAGAAGTCGGGCCCAGAGGCGCTGAGACTGGGGCAGCGTGGAGCATGGAAGCCGCGGTACAAGTGGGCTGGGAGACGCAACGGCGTCGTGAGACAGCTAGACCGCGACCGGCGAAAAAGGCCGGGCAGCTACCGAGGCCACGAGGCGCTGCGACCGGGATCGTAAGGCGCGGGAAGATATAAAAATAAATAAACCGCGGTGAACTCAGCCACAGCCGGGGAGGAAAGCACCGGACTGCGAGAGGGCTGGGAGGCGCGATTGGAGTGAAAAAGGCCAGCAGCGACCGAGGCCACGAAGCGCTGCGACCGGGATCGTAAGGCGCGGGAAGATATAAAAATAAATAAATTGCGGAGAACTCAGCCGCAGCCGGGGAGGAAAGCACCGGACTGCGAGAGGGCTGGGAGGCGCGATTGGAAGCCGCTGAGGGAGAGACAGAGCCCGAGCGAGTGGGAGAGACAGAGCCCGAGCGAGGGAGACTGAGCGAGATCCAGCCCGCAGCTGGAACTGTTCGCCATCAACGGGTTGTCCCCAGCGCCAGTTGCCCTGCCGAAAAAAGGGAACAAAGAACGCACTGAAGCCGACGCGCAGGCTGCGAACCCCGAAAGCCAGCGGTCGTCGCCCGAGGGAAAAAGCTTACCCTCCCGCCAGGAGAAGACAAGCGCGGGAAACCGCCATTTTGTCAGTAGGCGGGGAAGAAGACAAGCGCGGGAAACCGCCATTTTGGAAAAAAAAAGTTAACGAACAAATTCGTCGTTGTTTCGCAGAAAGATAGTGAGAGATAGTGAAGATGCCTAAGCATGGTAACATCAACAACTTCGATTCCGAGGTGGAAGATTGGGCCACGTACGTAGAACGTATTGAGATATATTGTGAGGCCAATAAAATAGCAGATGATGATAAAGCTCTCACCTTATTAAACGCAATGGGGGCCAAGACATACGGGCTATTGAAGCATCTTCTATCACCAGCTAAACCGGCGGATCAGACTTTCGCTAATATTGTTACTGCCCTGAAGGATCATTTGAACCCCACACCACTGATGTTGGCGGAACGATTCAAATTCTATGCGAGAACACAACGGAAAGAGGAAAGCAACGCGGAATACTTGGTCGAACTGCGTAGACTAGCGAAATACTGCCAGTTTGGGGAAAATCTGACAGAGGCATTGAGAGACAAGTTCGTGTGCGGGTTGTCGAAGGAAGGAACACAAAAGCGTCTGCTCGAAGAGAACGATCTTACACTTGATAGGGCTGTCCTTATTGCAGCATCGCATGAAGCCGCAGCGAGAGGCACAGCGGAAATGCAGCTGAAGGCAGCGGTACTCAGTGAGGATCAAATTACTTCGGGTACATCGAAATGTTATCGTTGTGGGAAGACAACACACGACCAGAACCAATGCTGGTTTAAAAACCAGGAATGTAGAAAATGTGGCAAGCTTGGTCACATAGCTAAGGTATGCCGGTCAGGGAAGAAGACCAACAACAACAAAAAAAAGTCACCGCAGGAAAAGTACAACAAGGTACACAAGGTGGCTGAGAAGAGTCCAGATGAACAGAATTCGGATTCAGACCCAAACGGCCAGGAACTGGGTAGTCTGAGAATTCACAATGTGAGTAAAGAAACCGACCTACAAACTATATGGGTCATGCTAAAAATAGCCGGAGTCCGAGTGAAAATGGAATTGGACACAGGATCAGCCCTATCAGTCATAAATCGAAAGGATTACAACCGGCTATTCTCACATATACCCTTGAGAGATACTAAGTTTGTATTGCAGACATACACGGGGCATAAAGTATACCCCATGGGAAAGATAAGAGTCAAGGTGAGAGACAGGGGCAAAGAACACCCAGGAATGGATTTATATGTACTACCTGAGGGAGGACCACCACTTCTAGGACGGGAGTGGATCAAGAAAATAAACGTGGAATGGCACTACCTAAAAGCAATAACGAGTGAGGACTCGGTGCAGACAATCAGCTCAGACTCTGAAACGGATGACGATAAGACCAGCCCAAGTACGAAGGACAAGTCTAAAATGGACTTGCTGACTAAGGTTGGAAAAACGAAGGCGTGCATAAATGCTTATGCTCCAGAGGAGAACAAAGTTGCAGAACAGAATTCCACTGAACAACAACAACATAGTTTGACAGAGAATTCCGAGTCTGTCCAGGTTACAGACATATACATTACTGAGGAACACCGAGCTCGAACTCAACTCCATTGCAAATTATGACAGCAATTAGAACAATTGAGTTGCTGTCTCGAGCAAGAGATGAAAGCAATGCAAAAGTTCTTGGACACCGAATGGGAGAATCTGGAAAGACAACAGAAGCAGCTGAGGGAGAAAAAGGAGCAGGAGCACACAAACCGTCTGCGCGAGGAGGCCAAACGAATCAAAGCTGATTCGGGTTCTGAAGGTGCGTGCTCTAATCTGGTGGAACATGATATTCAGCAACTGAAGGCGCTTGTTAGCAGGTTGCAGGCAGAAAGGGCTGAGTTGGTCGACATGACTTCCGAGCTCCTACTGAAGTTGGGTGCAGCATCACCGGACGATTCAATTGTGGAAATTCGAATGGTGGAGGCTGCGGATGATGGCGAAGTAGAAACAGCAAAGGAGCCCCAGGGCAAGGTTATAAACAGCCCTGCAGCTAATGGGAAACGGATGATGGCAGAAGAATTAACAGTCAGCCAACTCCTTCATATGCTGAGGGACAAGACTCTAAAATGGAAAAAACTTGAACACGAGCCTCAATCTTCAAAGAAAAGGGGTTCGGAGCTCTCAAAAGTTATTGAAATAGCTGAGGTGGCAACACAGACTGAGAAGACTGCAGCAGAGCAGCCCTTGGATGCCAAAAGTACGCTGACTCGCGTCAATGTAGAACAACGGAATGCTGAAACAGCTACTTCAGTAGAAGGATTGAATAGTCCGATCAATCAATCTCCGAATGACGTTGAAGTATTGAAATCACAAATGAGGTCATTAGTAAAAGACTTGCAGGAAGCCCAGGAAAAGTGGGATGAAGCTGAACGCATGAAGAAGTCTCTTCAGGAAAGATGTCTGGATTTGGAACAAAAGTTGGCTAACGTCCAGCTGGGTAAGGAGGAAATAGAAGACCCTCTCGCTGGTCTAGCTCAGGACGACACCGAATATTACCATGACCTGTTGAGCGACACTGAATATTACGATGACCTGGTCTGCCCAGCTTGTGCTGAAAACTCCCAAAGTGCCGAAACCATGATGAATCACCTAAAGTCTAAGGAACATCGGGAGATGGTGGCACTACTACGGGAAAAGGAGGATGAGAGGGAGGAACTGTGCATGCAGCTGGCAGCTGACAGTGTAGCCCAGAGAGTCTCCAGGAAGCAGAAAAGGAAAAGACAAAGCAGAAGACGATGACCATCTGAACCATTATCACCTCTACCAGATCACACACGTGGTCCCTCCGAATGGAGCCAAATCAGTTGGGAAGTAGAGAAACTTCCCAAGGCAATCTAGCTGTTTGTAAAAGTCAACAATGCTGGTTCAGAAGTGACGGAAGTTCAAGCTGTTAAGTTAGGGAAGGACTATTGGATGAGTCACTCCAGCAACGTGAACCGACTACACCACAAGGAACTGCTACACCACGGAGGCGTTGTCCGGACCGAGTCAAGAAGCACAGGAGACGCCTCCACAGAGACTGAATCTGTGAACTGTTTCCCGCAGAGACTGAATCTGTGAACTGTTTTCCGCAGAGACTAAATCTGTGAACTGTTTTCCGCAGAGACTATATCTGTGAACTGTTTTTACATGAAGTGAATATATGTTATGTTTAATGGGGAATAAGTATGTTGTAAGCTAAAAAGGGAGGATTGTAGTGTATGTAACTGTTCTACCTTTAAGAGAACTATTGTATGTAACCGTCCCCCTTTAAGAGAACTATTTTAGGTGTGGCACTATTTGATCTTGGCTGCTGTATACTGTAATACCGACGGTGACCACACCGGTATATAAGTGCTGTGTCAGGATTTATTGGGCAGATTCGCCCTGACCTTCGAATAGTAAAGTCCTGTTAAAGTTACTCTTGTAGTCTGTGTATTAATTCGCCATAATACCTACAGACTTTACACTTCGTAGAAAGTGAATTGCCCTTACAGCACTGCTTGTGGGGCAAAAACAGCAGGGAGTGCTTCCTCCTGGGCCCCCAAGCTAACCAGGTCCCCCCCTCCCTACAAGATCGCTGAACCCCCACACTCCAGGAGCGGACACCCCCAGTATCACCGACACCCACCCCTCCCCCGCAGGATTGGACCCCTGCCCAGGATTTAGACCTTGCCCCCCGCTATCACTATCCCAGCTGCAGGCTCCCTACCTGCCTGCTCCTGGGTTGCAGCTTCCCCACCCGACAGGGAGCCAAGCCTCTCCATCAGGCTGGCTTCCGGGCGGGGAACCTGCTGGAGGAAAAAAGATGCTTCCATGGAGTTAAAACTCTACAGTGTGCAGGGAAACCAGGACTTCTGGGTTTCCCGACCACAACTCCTCCCCCCCCACTTCGCTTCTTCGTTTGGAAAACCTGCCCCAGTCAAGATAGGGGCCATAATCTAATTGCCGAGAGAAATTCTGTTCATTCAAGCAGCCAGTTTGAATTAGGTCTCCACTCCATGCAATTTGATGTGATTCACATGCATAATCACTTCTTAATGAAGTGTGAATCAGTGAAACATTAATTCAACAGGATACTTAATAAGCTAGTTTTATTTTGCAAGAGGACAGAGGCAGTAATGTAACATTTTTCAATTTTGAAGAGTTTGTGCTTGCAAACATTTAAATGAAGTACTTAATTTACTTCATGGCAGTTAGAAACCAGGTGCAAGAGCAACATTCATAAAATAGAAAGCACAGAACGAGCTCAATAAACTCATTCCTTTCAGAGGCTACGTATAATCTACCCTATTATAGACTCTACCCCAACCATTTAATCTCCTGAGGGAAAGTTCTGCATAAATATTCCCTGATCCTGAAAGATTATCATACAAAATCCAAAATATTCATGCATCTTCTTATCTCTATTATTCAACCTTGGCCTATTGTCCTCCAGTTACCTTCCCTTCCTTCCAATCTAAGCATCACAGGAACTATCATGTCCCCCGATGTGGTGTTTGGTTATCTCAGACTGCACCTATGCCACTCCCAACCAGATACTTAGGTACAATAGCAAAATACTGTGGATGCTGGAAATCTGAAATAACAACAGAAAATGCTGGAAACACTCAGCAGGCCAGGCAGCATCCTCTCTCCACGGAGGTTGTCTGGCCTGCTGAGTGTTTCCAGCATTTTCTGTTGTTATTTCAGATATTTATGTAGCTCCTGTTAAAGGAGTTAATTGTATTAATCTCTTTTGCTGGGAGTCTGTTCTACATTTTGGGCAGGATTTTCATTGGGCTGTGGAGGCGGGATTGGAGGCGTGTGGGGGGTTAAAATCCCCAAATCGGGCGGCACGAACCCATCCCGCCCCCAACCCACCTCCAATGCCAGTTTCAAAGGAGGCGGGTACCCGACCCGCACTGGGACCCGCCTCCCCGAGGCGGGAAGGGGATTAGTGCCAATTAACTGCCTGTTAACAGGTAGTTAACAGGCAGTTTTTAGCCTAATCCCTATTTTCATTGGTGAAATGTGGGATTCCCGACAGCTCCAAACCACGCCAAGTTAGCGAGGCGGGCTGAAGGGCTTGGAGGGATCGAGATGTCAGTGTTCAGGTGAGTGATGGGTGCATGAGTGCGGAGGTAAGTGTGTTTGGTGTATTTAAAGAAGTTTTACTTACATGTACTTACCTTTACAGCCTTCCTTCCTTCAGGTCTCGGGAGTCCCTCATCTCACCGACACAGAAAGCAGAATGGCTGCGATCTGTCAAAAATTGCAGCATTCAGCTTTCTGTTCCGGGGAGATCTGTAAATCATCCTGAGAGGAAGGAATTAACTTAGAGTACAGGTTGTCAATGTTTGACAGCTTCAAACAGCTGTGACATGCTGATATTTCATCTGTCAAAAGGTCTTGGCAGATGAAATGTTAATCTGTGATGTCACCTGTTGCCGGGTGGCCCTTAATTGGCCTGCTGAGCCCGCTGGGCCGGCTCAATAAGGTCAATCAAGTTAAAATCGTGTGGGTTTGCTAGAACTCAATGGAGGCGGGACTACAACCCCGAAAGTTGTAGTCCCGCCTCCTACCCACCTCCTCAATGAAAATCCAGCCCTTTGTCTTTATTTGTTAATAGGATGTCAGCGATGTTGACAAGGCTGCATTTATTGCCAATCTTTTATTGCTCTGAGAAGGTGATGATGGGCCTTCTTTTTGAATCACTGCAGTCCTTGTTGTGTTAGTGATCCCGCGATGGGTGTTAGTTAGGGAATTCTAGTATTTTGACCCCACGACGATGAAGGAATAGTGATGTATGTCCGAGTCAGGATGGTGTGGGCTTTAGAGGTGATCTTGGAGATTCTGGTGTTTGCATGGTATTGCTGCTCTTGTCCTTCTTGGTGGTGGAGGTTGTGGAGCCAGGAGGTGTTGTCGAAGTCCACTATTCTGGGGGGCAGAGGAGAGGAAGTTATCTTCTAACCTTTAGGTTTGCTACTTATATGTACTTGACTAATTCAACTGTATTGGACCACAGCTGGTATCTTATAGACTCAATTTGGATTAAATCTGATTTCCTAGAATAAATTTATTTTGCCTACAATGTCCCAACAATGTACACTTGTTCCAATCTTAGATAGGCACTAGTGTGACATATTTACTTCCTATATCAGTAATCTTATAGCCTCTCTAAGTGAGATTGTTCTGAATATTGGGAGGTTTGTGGTATTATGTACTTGTGTGCACTAGGAGCACAGGTTGAAACTGCCCAAACTCTTTATTCACTCAGGTCCTTAAAGCCCAGAGAAAGAGAAGACTTTTGTCCCAATTAGTCTGGCCTGGAATTGAGCCCAGATACTAAAGCTATGAACAAAGTATGGAAATCTTTTGCATCCCCAGGTCTAGGAGCAAATAGAGATTCCAGAAGAATTAATAACGCTTTCTATTTCAGTGGTGATTTTTCACAGAGTCATAGGTGAACACACTATTGATGCCTCACAGTGAAAGACTGTTCTGTCTTCTCGTCTGTCTCTGTCTCTGGCTGTGTCTCTGTATCTATTTCTCACTCTGTCACCATGAGAAGTGCCTAAGTTAGAATAGTCATAAGTAACACAGAATGGGACAGGGCGCTGAGATGGATGTGGTTGGTGTCTGGTGAGATAACCTGAGGGAGGGACTCATCAAATGATTCCAACTGTAACCAAAGGAATAGCATCCTTGAAAGGTCCTTAGACAACATGCACCCACTATCTAATTCCTAATCAATATAAATCCACAGTACAAAGCTGTTGTACAAAAAAAAAAAATTCTTCATGCTGAATATTTTTTGAGGAATGAGCTTAGCAAGTTTGATTGACCAAGTAGCTAGATGTCTCTTTTCCAGTGATATAAGTAACAAATATGAAATGATGCAACAGTCAGATTTGGTATGATCTGAAAGATAATTTACATAATTCATAAGGCAGATCGGACTCGGTTATTGTGTGTAAGCTGATACCGTAGCCTTAATATTTGATATTTATGCTATATTATTAGTCTGATGCATTAAGCAGAATATTAAGTGTCTCGGATGATTTAGAGACACCATAAATCCAATGTTTTAATTATTTTTGAAATCATCCATTGATAAATGATTTTTGCCCTGTGGTTGTGTGGCTGATGAATGACTGTTGGGTTGTGTGTGTGCCACGCTGATTAATGATTCTTGGTGTTGTGTGAACATTCTCATACTTTTGTGAGCTTTGTAATTTGACAGAACAACAGTTTTGTAGCTATTGGGTGATGGAAAGTGTATCCATGATATGTTCGGTACAAAGGGAATTCAGCATTCAGGAGACTGATAGAAAGGAAGAAAATAAATTGAGGCATCAAGTTATTCCAGAGAAGCTAAAACATTTCCTGACACAAACAAACTGGGAGAAACTTAATAGGTCTTTTCTTTTACTCATCTGATTTTCTTTTTATATTTCAACTTTGCAAACAGCTTTCTGTATTTATTAAAAGAAAAACCCCTTATTCCCCATTCCTCTCCTTGCTGTGTGTGATTGCACAAGTGCAGACAACCCTCTCTCCCCGGTACCTTATCTGAGTGGTTATTTGTCAAATGTGAGCTTAGATAGTGAGTTTTGGCCTCGGCTTAACATCTCATCTGAAAGACGGTACCTCCAACAGTGCAGCATTCCCTCAGTACTGCACTGAAGTGTCAACCTAGATTACGTGCTCAAGTCTCTGGTGATGCCCTCACAATGAAATAGCTTGGCAGACCTCACTGTCTCGGCTCACACATAAAGAATCGACACTTGGACAAGATAGCAGAGGGTACTTGGCAGCTGTAACCCCAGCATGAGTCAACAGATTCAGAAGATGAGGCAAAATTGCACATTTCATAGCACAATTTCCCTGTTTACATCTGTACTGTGTCTGCCATTTTGGAAGCTGCACCAAAGCTTTATCTCATTTTGTTACTCAGCAAGAAACCTAACAGGTTTTTTTTCTGTCTAAGGTGTATAAAGGTGCTTTTAAATTTGATGTACATTATCTAGTCTTCACAGGAAAAGCAATTAGAAAATGTACCTGCCCAGTAGAAAAATTCACATCACGATGGGCCGCATGGCCTCCTTCTGTGCTGTATCATTCTATGTTTCAGTAATGAGCAATTTTATCCTTAATTCACCTTTTCTATGGTATGTTTTTGGACTGAAGTAGTTATATTTCTGTAAAGAGTGCTGTGTTGTTGCATTTGAACCGTAGCCAGTTTGGAGCCTCAAAGAATGCAATGACATTGCCACTTCCATATTAATGTGCAGTGGTATCCCTGGCAGCATAACTTTGGAGTTGGTTGCCAATAAAGTTCCCTAGTGTAATGGTTTGAGACGCTTTTGTGAGGGGTACATTTTACACTGCCTGGAATTGACACATTGTGACGCATCTACCCGTGCTGTCCAAAAATCTAAAATGTACTGACGGGCTGTGGGGATCAGCGCACGTATACACGGTCCTTTCTCAGCCAGGCAATGTAATGAGGTCTGCAGCTACTAATCTCAGGCTGATTATGCAATATAAGATTGAAAAACACTCAGACGGACACCCAGACTTGCATTTATATAGTGCCTTTCACAACCTCAGGAAGTCCCAAAGCGCTCTACAGCCGATTAAGTACATTGGAAGTATAATCATTGATGTAATATAGGAAACACAGCAGCCAATTTGCACACAGCAAGGTCCCACAAACAGCAATGAGATAATCTGTTCTTTAGGTGTTGATTGAGGGATAAATATTGGCCAGGACACCGGGGAGAACTCACCTGCTCCTCTTCGAAATAGTGCCACGGGATCTTTTACATCCACCTGAGGGAGCAGATGGGGCCGCAGTTTAACGTCTCATCCAAAAGACGGCACCTCTGACAGTGCAGTTCTCCCTCAGCAGGTAGTCTCCCTTTCACCAATATTGTCACTCCTCTTCCTTTTTTACCTGTTATGTCTGTCCTAAAAAATATTATAACCTAATGTGTTTATTTTGCATTCCTGTCTAATTTTCAGCAAAGTTTTTATTAGTGCTATTGAATCTAAATCTTCCTGTGATAAAATTGCTTCTAAATCCTCGTTTATTTCCCATACTCTGTGCATTACAGTAGATACATTTAATCTTTTTTTTGGTCATATCTAATGATACTCTTTCTCTTGATTTGCTTTTTGGTCCAATCTACCATTTAGTTCAATTATCTCAGTCTTTTCCCTGCTTAAAACTGATTAATTTGTTTTTCCTCCTCTACCTCCTTTATTCCTTTTGCCTACATTTACCTGCTCTATTTCCACCTTCTCTATGTGTTCTTTCTGATTACTTTTATTTTCCCAGCCCCCACTTCTTTCCTAGTTTCAAATGACTTCTTCACGTCCCTATTTATCCACTTTGCCAGTTGTTTGGTTCCCTTTCTGCTCAGGTGTAGCCCATTCTTGCAGAATAGCTCTCGCCTTCTCCAGAACGGCTACTGATTCCCCATAAAATGTAAACCCTTTTCCTGACACCACCCCTTTAACACTGTGGGATTACCTTTACCGCACAGGCTGCAGCGGTTCAAGAAGGCAGCTCACCACCACCTTCTCGAGGAGAACTAGCGATGGGCAATAAATGCTGGCCTTGCCAGCAACGCCCAGATCCCATGAACGAATTTTAAAAAAATATGTTGACCTCTTCAATCTTCCTATCCTAACACGTGGCTGGGTGCATAATCTGGAGATCATCACCCTTGAAGTCCTGCCCCTACACCTACTTCATGATCTCCTTTTGCAGGACTTCAGGCTGTTCCATGCCTAAGTTGACCAGGAAATACTTAATGCTGGATGCCTGAATGCAAAAAGTATTGTATTCTCCATTATTCCAACTCTTCACCTTAATGGGCACAAAACTCTCCCCCACCAGAGAGAATAAAATAAATTAAATGGGGTCTTCAATCATTGCAAAGTTTTAATTTGTCCTCATAAGCATCCAAATACCATTATAATCAATCAGGTTGCCTAACACAAAATCTATATAATTTTAATAAGATATTCATTACAATGTATTGGATACTTAAACAAAAGTGATGGCACTCTAATAATGTTATGGGGCCAATGTGTTGGCAACACACTTGCTACTGTCACCCTGCTGATCATTTATTACAAATTAATATATTCCGCATAGATTTACCAAACATTTGTGAACTGATTTTACTTCAGAATTGCAAAAAGTTGTTATATGCATTTTATAATAAACACATTCTTCAAGCCGGTTAAGGCAGTGAGTAGCTGAGCCATTCAGGAAGGTCCCAGGTTAGATCACCAGTCTAAGAATAGTTGGCAGATCTCAACCTGGGCAGAGGTAGATGTGCTTTCAATTGGCCTTCGCACAGCTGAGTTAGGGAAGGGGAAATTTGACAGAGCTTCTGCCTCTGACTGATATTCAGCCACCCCCACTGGTAGTGCACAAGTGTGGATGGTTGGTGAGGACATGATCAGCTTGTGAACTGCCAACTTCATACTGTCTACACTCACACATGAAGAATGGCCACTTGGACGTGAAACTGAAGACAAACAGCACCCAAGAAACGGGAGACGAGCAGCACCCGGAAAACGGGAGACGAGCAGCACCCAGGAAACGGGAGACGAGCAGCACCCAGGAAACGGGAGACGAGCAGCACCCAGGAAACGGGAGACGAGCAGCACCCAGGAAACGGGAGACGAGCAGCACCCAGGAAACGGGAGACGAGCAGCACCCAGGAAACGGGAGACGAGCAGCACCCAGGAAACGGGAGACGAGCAGCACCCAGGAAACGGGAGACGAGCAGCACCCAGGAAACGGGAGACGAGCAGCACCCAGGAAACGGGAGACGAGCAGCACCCAGGAAACGGGAGACGAGCAGCACCCAGGAAACGGGAGACGAGCAGCACCCAGGAAACGGGAGACGAGCAGCACCCAGGAAACGGGAGACGAGCAGCACCCAGGAAACGGGAGACGAGCAGCACCCAGGAAACTGTACTCCAGCAAGAGTCATAAAAACATAAGAAAGAGCAGGAGTCGGCCATTCGGCCCCTCGAGCCTGCTCCGCCATTCAATAAGATCATGGCTGATCATTGACCTCAACTTCAATTTCCCGTCCAATCCCCATATCCCTTGATTCCCCTAGAGTCCAAAAATCTGTCTATCTCAGCCTTGAATATACTCAAAGACTCAGCATTCACAGCCCTCTGGGGATTTTCTAAGTGTCCTGATACCACTTCCTTATTCAATTCAATTTTTATTTGCCATATGTAACCAGTACTAGTACAAGTACAATGGAATGCTTACTCCCCGTAGGGACACGTCAGCTATTCTTACAGCGCCGTGTTCAGAAAGTCAGTTCAATGGCTTCCAGTGGCAGTGGGAGCACGATGTCCCTCAGCCGCTCCGTCCTCCTCGTCACCGCAGCCTCCTCCTCACTGTTGCCGGCTCCACGTGTGGTGGCCTGCTTCTCCCGCTCACGATCCGACCTCTGGCCGCCATGCCCAGCTCCCCTCCTCCCAGTTGGACTGCGAGCTTCCCGCCATGGAGCTGCTGGCCGACGTGCTGCAGCGGGTCGTCGTGGCTGCTGCTGCTGCTCGTTGCGCTGCGCTGCCTCCGCCCGACTCGCCGAACACATCGTTGGGATGTGAATGCTCCGGTCGCCGCGGCCTCCTCCTCACCGTCGCCGGCTCCACGGTCTGATGGCCCGGGGCCTGCTTCTCCCGCTCACGGTCCGGTCTCTGGCTGCCATGCTCGGCTCCCCTCCTCCCAGTCGGAATGCCTTCCCGCCGAGGAGCTGCCGGTTGACGTGCTCCAGCGGGTCGTCGTGGCTGCTGCTGCTGCTCGCCGCGCTGCGCTGCCTCCGCCCGACTCGCCGAACACTTCGCTCCGGTTGCGGGAGCGAGCGGCGAGAGCGGGCCGCCCAAAGCAGGGAGAGCGCGCTAGCACCGGACCGTCTCGGCCGCCATCTTGACTCTCTACAATGATAACAATGGATTCCAGCATTTTCCCGATGACTGATGTCAGGATAACTGGCCTGTAGTTCCCTGTTTTTTCACTCCCTCCTTTCTTGAATAGCGGTGTTACATTTGCGACCTTCCAATCCGCCGGGACCGTTCTAGAATCTAGGGAGTGCCTTGAGAAGGGGAAAAGAGAAAACTCAAAATGAAAAAGAAAAATTGTTAATTTATAGCAATGGTAATAAACCAATTTTTTATGATTGAACTATACTGCAGCATTGTTATCCATTAAGGACGCTGTTAATGGAAACTTAAAATAAATCTGCTGCAGTGTATCTATGGTGCTGGTGATCCATTTTCCCTTCCTGACATTTTTATGAACTAAAATGGCACCTCTATAGATCTCGAGAAAATTGCACTCTATCAAGAGTTTCTATTAATTTCAAGAAAGACGAAGTTGGTGGCGTTCTGAAAGAACGAACAGGTGACATATTTTGCCACACACAAAACAAAATGATTCAAACTCACTTCACATACTGATTAATGACTCGAACAACTCTCCTGGAGAAACAAAATAAATCAAACCTTTGTCAGGAGGGGGACCCATCCCCCACATCAATTCAAAGATTGAAATCAAAGGAATGCTTTTGAAGTCTATTAGAAATATGTGGGCTCTCTGTAGTACGTAGACATTAACTAAGTTAGTCTTGGTGGTTTCCATAAGTGATTACAGAAGAGATCTAACACAAAACTAGTGCGATTAAAATTACAGCTCATTGTTAATCAGTATTCCTTTGGAGAAGCATCAAATAATGAATACATTTGCATATTGATTTCGATGAAGTGATTTGTGTACATAAGGCTTTATTTTTTTCTCATTAGGAAACTTTATGAAGGGCAAAGGCCGATTGTGCAGAGTAACACCAGTGTTGAAAGCAGCAGAACAAAAGAGGTGGTAATTCGGGGAGTAGTGATTAGCTGCTGCCAAGCTTGGCTTTTAAAAGCCCGATAATTGTAGGAGAAAGGAGACACTGAGGTAAATAAGGAGTTCCACAAAGTTTGGGTAATGGGGGAAAAAAGGGAGGGGGGGTGAAACTCAACTTCAGCAAAGGCACAAAACAGATGGTAACAGATCGGCTGCCCGTTACACACCCTGTCCGTTACACACCACACCCCGCCCGTTACACACCCCGCCCGTTACACACCACACCCTGCCCATTAAACTCCCCGCCTGTTATCCACCACACCCCGCCCGTTACACACCACCCCCCGCCCGTTACACCGCCGCCCGTTACACACCACACCCCGCCGTTACACACCCCGCCCGTTACACACCCCGCCCGTTACACTCCCCGCCCGTTACACACCACACCCGTTACACACCACACCCCGCCCGTTACACACCCCGCCCATTACACACCCTTCCGTTACACACCCCGCCGTTACACCCCCCGCCCGTTACACACCCCGCCGTTACACACCCTGTCCGTTACACTCCCCACCCGTTACACTCCCCGCCCGTTACACACCCCGCCTGTTACACACCACACCCCGCCCGTTACACTCCCCGCCCGTTACACACCCCGCCCATTACACACCCTTCCGTTACACACCCCGCCGTTACACACCCCGCCCGTTACACACCCCGTCCGTTACACTCCCCGTCTGTTACACTCCCCGCCCGTTACACACCCCGCCCGTTACACACCCCGCCCGTTACACACCCCGCCCGTTGCACACCCCGCCCGTTACACACCCCGCCGTTACACACCCCGTCTGTTACACTCCCCGCCCGTTACACACCCCGCCCGTTACACACCCCGCCCGTTGCACACCCCGCCCGTTGCACACCACACCCCGTCCGTTGCACACCACACCCCGCCCGTTACACACCCCGCCCGTTACACACCCCGCCCGTTACACACCCCGCCCGTTACACTCCCCGCCCGTTACACTCCCCGCCCGTTACACACCCCGCCCGTTACACACCCCGCCCCGTCCGTTACACACCACGCCCCGTCCGTTACACCCCCTGTCCGTTACACACCACACCCCGCCCGTTACACACCCTGTCCGTTACACACCACACCCCGTCCGTTAGACACCCTGTCTGTTACACACCCCGTCCGTTACACACCACACCCCGCCCGTTACACACCCCACCCATTACCCCGCCCATTACACACCCCGTCCATTACACACCACACCCCGCCCGTTGCACACCCCGCCCGTTGCACACCCCGCCCGTTGCACACCCCGCCCGTTGCACACCCCGCCCGTTACACACCACACCCCGCCCGTTGCACACCCCGTCCGTTACACACCACACCCCGCCCGTTGCACACCCCGTCCGTTACACACCACACCCCGCCCGTTACACTCTCAGCCCATTATACACCCCAACCAATTCTCCTTTCCATTGACTTCAATAATCGGGATGTATTACGGGCGGTCGATACACTGTCGCCTGTTTTGTGCCTCCGCCAAAGTTGAATTTCACCCCCAATAAGGTTGAGTAGCAGACAAAGGAGATCAGAGGAGGAGGGATAATGAGTAGAGTGTCATACATGTAACTGAGGAAGAGCAACAGAAATAGAGGAGTATCCGAAGGAGCGCTGACAATACTAGTGTTGACAAAACAAAGAGAGAGTGTGAAAGAAAAAGCCAGGACTAGAGGGTGGAGGAAAGCTAGAGGTGAGAAAATGTCTTGCAATCCTAGTGATGCCTGTCTCAACTCCAAGCTCCAAACCTTCTCTCTCCATTACAACCTTTCTTGTCTCTCTGGGGTCGATTTTAACTTCCCGTGGGGTGAAAACGACCAGCAACCTGCTTTACACCCTGCCCAATTTTCCTCCCCATTGACCGCTGCCACCCATTTCCTTTTAAGACATTTGCCATTGAGCAGAAACAATGCATTCTTCCTAACTGCTCATTATAAAACTCTGCCCTGGGTAATGATAATTAAAGGAGATGACAATGTTCTTTTGTTGCAATAGGACAACAAGACCTTTCCTTTGCAATTGCAGTTGAACCAGACAATCACACAGGCAGAGGGAGTCCAGCACCAGGTATAACACATGCCATGCCTACTAGTTTTAGAGCTCAGCAACATAACTAGGCACAAATGGAAAAATCCTTCATTGTCAGGCACCTTTGCCTTGAAGAGCACAAGTGGAATTAATTAGTGGCCTCCAAAGGGCGGGCAGCTATGACATTTACAAAATAAATAATGTGATTAAATCTGATTCAGACTTTGGGTTTATTCATTACAAAGAGGAAGTAATCATTTTCCTCATCCAGGAATGATTGAACTGAATGCTGCATTTGTTTAATGAATAACTTAAAGGCCCAACCAGCAAAAATCTAACCATATTCCAGGAGCAGAGATCACCTTAAAAATAATTTTTGCTCTTTGTAACAAAAAGCTGTTTGATAATTGTAAACTATATCATTCATTAGCACACTCCAAAAACAAATATTAGGATGATGCATTTCACCCAAACTCTAACACAAATTCACCCAAATCCTCACAACTAACTGGAGCTAAGGACCACCCACCCTTCACAATGAAAGAGGGGCTTCTATCATCTCGTTGCCTATTAAACTTCCAGTAGGAACATGTACCACCAAATCCCAGCGTGCACTAAACCCCCTGCCCCACCTCCTCCTACTTGAGTGAAATCTCCTGGCAGGAATGACCCCCAACCCTGTCGGTGAGTAGTATCACCCAAGGGCACTGCACCATATCAGACCCTCAATGTACATATCTGCAAATACAATGCAACCACTAGTGCATCATGTATATGTAATGAATCATGACCCAAGAAAGAGCATACATTTTGTGCATCTCATTTAAAAAATATCATTTACTATTCATCCTCGGGATGTGGGCATCACCGGCAAGGCCGGCATTTATTGCCCATCCCTTATTGGCCTCGAGAAGGTGGTGGTGAGCCGCCTGCTTGAACCGCTGCAGTCCGTGTGGCGAAGGTGCTCCCACAGTTCTGTTAGGGAGGGAGTGATTCTAGGGCTTGGCTGGAATGACCAGGGCAGTCCTGTCCTTCACTTACCAGCAGAGGTAAGACAATATAGTAAATATTTGACTATCTTATTAATCTGTTACTCATCTACAAATTATGCCTTCTGGCCTCTGAACAACAGTGCACTCTGAGCACATTAATATTTTAAAACCTTTATAATAGGGTTGTTATATATTTATGTGTTGAGATAATAGCATATTCTATTCTACCTTAACTGCGTATTGCTGTTAAATTTATAATTTTTTGATATTTCCCTCTATCTTTATTTCTATGGAAACATGATCTGTTAAGCATATAGATAATTGTTGACCATTTTTTGCTTAAAGTATAGCTCATATGCCATACTTCCATTGGAATTGCTAACTGGGTAAGTTTACATCAATCTATTACAATCTAAACATTGTGCCCGAAGCCTTTCATTCAGTAAAAAGACTATCCAATCAGAGGGAGGATTTGTCCTGTCTGATGCAGTGAAATCCTGAAGATGTTCCTTATAAATAGCGAACAACAAGTCTTTTGCCGTCACTGTTAATGTAAAGCAGCATGTTCCTGCATTACTTTTTGTACCCCAGCACTTATCTGTGAAATGCATAGCTGGTTGTTGAAATCACTTATATCTTTTTATAAGAGTACATTGCACTATGGCTTGAACTGATTGCATTTTGTTTGTTTGGTTTGCGCCTTTGAGGGAATAAATGACATGCTGGGACACAGGTGGCGACTAGGAAGTTGATGAATTACTACAGGTGTAAGCTGCTGGGGTTTATAGTAACAGTACAAACTGGGAGAGCAGACCTTAGAGTGCCCGAGGGAGTCAGCATAAGAGTTGCAGTGTCATTTTTCACTCTGTCCATGTTTGTTGTGAATCTTGGGACTAAAAAAATAAGGGTGTAAATGTGTGTTGTGAGGATATAACAACGCTCTGATTGTCCCTTCAAGGAAATTCTGTTTTTCCCCCCCATGATTTGCCTTCCTTTTTCTCTTCTCTGCTGAAGGTGCTGACTATTGCTGGAGTCAGGTTTCATAGCTGCCAGCAGCCCTCCAACACCTGACCTGAATGGCCATTCTTCATTTATTAGATAGTTACCAAGCTATTTGGCCACTGAGGCCATCACAGCCGAGCCCAATTTTGTCCTCACTTATCTGCCTCACATGGGCATTTTCCAGTAGCAACTACGGAATAGTGTTCAGGATCACAGACTCTATCTCATTTTTTCCCCCTTCCTAGCCCAGAGTCAAAAAAGCCAATTGCAGCTTTCACCCTGACCGAGATCAGCACAGATCAGGAATCAAACCTAGGACCTTCTGCTCTGTATGTCTCAGTAGCATTACCTACGAGTAATGAACAGTGAAGTGCCATCTTGTGAACGAATAGTTACAGATCAGAGTACAGCGAGCGGGGGGAAATTTTCCAAGGAGAGTTTTTGGCGTAGAGTAGGAGTGTGGGTTTCTGAAGGATGCTCAGTGATTCTACAGCAGTTGCTGATGGTTGTTAAGATCTTTGATACTATCTTGGAGTCTTTTAGGAAAATGAAGGAACAGCAGTGGGTAAAAGTTGGCTTGGGAAGAGTAGCAGCAATTTGGGGGATTGAAGTGAAGTTAAAAACATAAGAACATAAGAAATAGTAGCAGGAGTAGGCCATACGACCACTCGAGCCTGCTCTGCCATTCAATAAAATCATGGCTAATCTTTGACCTCAATTTCACTTTCCCGCCTTATCCCCAAATCCCCTTAGAGTCCAAAAATCTATTGCTCTCAGCCTTGAATATACGCACAATTGAGCATCCACAGCCCTCTGGGGTAAAGAATTCTAAAGATTCATAACCCTCTGAATGAAGAAATGTTTCCTCCTCTCAGTCCTAAGTGGCCGACCCCTTATTCTGAGACTATGCCCCCTAGTTCTAGACTCTCCAGCCAGGGGAAACAGCCTCTCAGCATCTACCCTGTCAAACCCCTTCAGAATCTTATATGTTTCAATGAGATCACCTCTCATTCTTCTAAACTCCAGAGAGTAAAGGCCCATTCTACTCAATCTCTCCTCATAGGACAGCCCTCTCATCCCAGGAATCAATCTAGTGAACCTTCGTTGCACCGCCACTAGTTGTAGCAGGGGTGGCAATGGTGAGCTGAAGGAGAAATGCCTTGTTTGCCTCAGGGAAAAATGAGGCAGCAGTTATGGAGAAAGAGTGTTTGCCCAAGGAGGGTAGCAGCAGTGTGAAAGCAGGCCTGTTTTTGAGGGAACGGAATAACATTAAAGCCTGGTCTAATTAGGATCAGCTGTTTTTCTAGCCATATTAGAGATTAAACAGTCCAGGATATAATCCATAAACCAGCCTTCCTCAAGTCACACTGGAAGCTATTTGCAGCCTGAATCTGCTAAGATTACTAGTCATTTTACTGGCAGTGAAACCCCTGAGGCCCTTTGTAGGCCTGTTCACCATTACAGGCAGACATGACATAGCAGTAAAAAAAAATGTTTATAGTTTCCAATTCTGAATGCTTACTGAAATGTTTTGTCATGTTGGTTGGATGTACAAAGCCATCGGGCTAATGGTCAGATACATCAAGCATTCTTTTGATCTACCTTGACAGGAAAAAGCCAGCAATGCATTGGCATAATTGTCCGTTTTATAAATTAAAAATTGCAGAGTTGAGTTCTCGGGCTGCCTTGAGAGCAAGAGGCTTAAACTCCACCTGGCTCCTTTCTTTATTACAAGAACCATTCAAGTATCCTTCCTAAGGACAATCAAAGATATATATATATATATATATATATATATATATATAACGGATTTCAAACTACAGGGAGTCTGTGTGGGAAAACAATCTCTAATAGCTGTCTATGCTATTCTCGTTATTTCAAATAATTTGTCTCGACATTTAACTACATCAAAATATACAATTATAATTTTGAATGTATGAAGAGATAATTGAAGTCATATGGAAGATGATTATTGAGAGATTTCCTCAAAAAACATGAAAAATGTTACCACCTTTACCCTACAAATATAGAAATGTGCCTGTACTGAATTTCTAGTGGAGAGAATGCTTTTAAATACAGAACTTCTGGACTATATTTATGTTTTATGTCATTATACAGAGCAGCAGTAATACCTGCCCTCCTTTATGCCTCAGAGACATGGACCATGTACTCTTAGGCAGTCCCTCGGAACCGAGGATGACTTGCTTCCACATTAAAAATGAGCTCGCATGTGACTGATTAGTCCAATGCGGGACCTACAGTCTCTGTCACAGATGGGGCAGATGGTGGTTAAAGGGGCGGGTGGGTGGGGTGCTTGGGTTGACGTGCGCTCCTTGCGCTGCCTGCGCTTGGCTTCCACTTGCTCCCGGCGAAGAGACTCGAGGTGTTCGGCGCCTTCCCAGATGCTTCTCCTTCACTTTTTGTGCGGTCTTGGGCCAGGGATTTCCAGGTGTCGGTGGGGATGTTACACTTTTTCAAGGAGGCTTTGAGGGTGTCCTTGAAGCGTTTCCTCTGCCCACCTGGGGCTTTCTTGCCGTGCCGGAGCTCCGAGTAGAGCGCTTGTTTTGGGAGTCTCGTATCGGGCATGCGGACAATGTGACCCGTGCATCGGAGCCGATTGAGCGTGGTCAGAGCTTCGATGCTGGGGATGTTGGCCTGAGCAAGAACACTGATGTTGGTGCACCTATCCTGCCAATGGATTTGCAGGATCTTGTGGAGGCAGCGTTGATGGTACCTCTCCAGTGCTTTGAGGTGCCTGCTGTACATGGTCCATGTCTCTGAGGCATACAGCAGGGCAGGTATCACTGCTGCCCTGTAGACCATGAGCTTAGTGCCGGGTTTGAGGTCCTGGTCTTCAAACACTCTCTTCCTCAGGCGACCGAAGGCTGCACTGGCACACTGAAGGCGGTGTTAGACTTCGTCGTCGACGTCTGCCCTTGTTGACAGTAGGCTCCCGAGGTATGGAAAGTGGTCCACATTGTCCAAGGCCTTGTCGTGGATTTTGATAATCAGGGGGCAGCACTGTGTGGCGGGGGCAGGTTGGTAGAGGATCTTTGTCTTACGGATGTTTAGTGTAAGGCCCATGCTCTCGTATGCTTCGGTGAAGGTGTTTACGATGGTTTGGAGTTCGACCTCCGAGTGAGCGCAGACGCAAGCATCGTCTGCATACTGTAATTCAACGACAGAGGATGGGACGACCTTGGATCTGGACTGGAGGCGACAGAGGTTGAACAGTTTCCCGTTTGTTCTGTAGATTAGCTCCACTCCAGTGGGGAGCTTACTGAGGGTGAGATGGAGCATTGCAGCAAGGAAGATTGAGAAGAGCGTTGGTGCGATGACACAGCCTTGCTTGACCCCGGTTCGTACATGAATTGGGTCTGTGGTGGAGCCGTTGGTCAGGATCATGGCTTGCATGTTGTCGTGAAGCAGGCGGAGGATAGTGACAAACTTTTGAGGGCATCCGAATTTGAGGAGTACACTCCATAATCCCTCACGGTTGACAGTGTCGAAGGCCTTTGTGAGATCAAAGAAGGCCATGTACAGTGGTTAGTGCTGTTCCCTGCATTTCTCTTGTAATTGACGTGCGGTGAAGATCATGTCCATTGTGCCCCTTAGTGGGCGGAATCCGCATTGCGACTCTGGGAGGAGCTCTTCAGCCACTGGGAGAAGGCGATTGAGGAGGATTCTTGCGATGATTTTCCCTGTGGCAGATAGCAGGGAAACTCCTCTGTAATTACCGCAATCAGACTTGTCACCTTTCTTGAAGATGGTCACAATTACTGCGTCTCTGAGATCCCCTGGCATGCTCTCCTCCTTCCAGATAAGAGAAATGAGTTCATGAATTCGCGCCAGTAGTGCTTCTCCGCCATGCTTTAGTGCCTCGGCGGGGATTCCATCTGCTCCTGAGGCCGCCTTGTTCTTCAGTTGTCGGATGGCCTTTTCAATCTCATGCCGGGCTGGGGTTGTGCTGAGATGGTGGCAGGTAGCATGCTGTGGGATGGAGTTGAAGACACTCGTGTCGAAGACAGAGTCGTGGTTAAGGAGATCTTCGAAGTGCTCCTTCCAGCGGGCACTAACTGCTTCCCTGTCCTTAATGAGTACCTCTCCGTTCTTGGCCCGCAGTGGGGAAGGGCCTTGGGTGCTTGGGCCGTAGATGGCCTTGACTGCGCTAAAGAATCCACGCACGTCGTGGTTGTCGGCTAGCTGCTGGATCTCCTGCGCTTTCTCCATCCACCATCTGTTCTTTAGGTCGCGAGTTTTTTGTTGGACCTCGGCCTTCAGGCTTCTGTAGAGCTGCTTTCTTGCTCTCGAGTTCTGTTGCTGTTTCCAGATCAGAAATGCCTTGCGCTTGCGGCTTATTAGCTCCTGGATCTCCTGGTCGTTCTCGTCAAACCAGTCTTGGTGTTTCCTGGTTGAGTGACCGAGTGTCTCTTCACAGGTGACATGGACCATGTACAGCAGGCACCTCAAAGCACTGGAGAGGTACCACCAACGTTGCCTCCGCAAGATCCTGCAAATCCATTGGCAGGATAGGCACACCAACGTCAGTGTTCTCGCTCAGGCCAACATCCCCAGCATCGAAGCTTTGACCACGCTCGATCAGCTGTGATGGACGGGTCAGATCATCCGCATGCCCGATACGAGACTCCCAAAACAAGCGCTCTACTTGAAACTCCGACACGGCAAGAGAGCCCCAGGTGGGCAGAGGAAACGCTTCAAGGACACCCTCAAAGCCTCTTTGAAAAAGTGCAACATCCCCACTGGCACCTGGGAATCCCTGGCCCAAGACCGCAAAAAGTGGAGGAGAAGCATCCGGGAAGGCGCCGAACACCTTGAGTCTCTTTGCCGGGAGCAAGCAGAAGCCAAGCGCAGGCAGCAGAAGGAACGCACGTCAACCCAAGCACCCCACCCACCCGCCCCCTTCAACCACCGTCTGCCCCACCTGTGACAGAGACTGTAGGTCCCGCATTGGACTCATCAGTCACATTCGAGCTCATTTTTAATGTGGAAGCACGTCACCCTCGGTTCCAAGGGACAGCCTAAGAAGAGAAGGGATCTTTATCCATTTGAATCAGAAAACATGTATGCCAAAGCATATTTAATCCTTGCATTAGCTCTTTGTCTTTCATTCTGACTATCAATTGGAGATGTAAAAAAAACACATCTTTGCTGTAATTACAGGTACTTACATAACGTGCGCACTGGGAGTTTTCCTGCTGTCATTCCAAATGAATCAGATTGGGTTAACTATTTGAGGTAAAGCATGTTTGCAGAATATCCCCAATCTACGTTCAGATCCATCATCTCATTCAACCCCAACACCACCATCTTCCCTTTCAAAGAAATTTGACCTCTGCCACTGCCCCTCTCTGATCTGTCACTGCAAACATTATTGTTTCTCCCCAACCCTGGAACTTCCGTGCCGTTCTGGCCACCTAATCATAGGAAGAATAATGCTGTCCTTGAGAAGATGGGGGTGAGCAACAAACATGATTCTGGGTATCAGGAATTTAGGTTCTGAGAAAAGGAGACGGAAGTTTGCCTTGTTTTCCGTGAGGAAAGAGAAAACTTCAAGGTTCCAGGTGAAACAGCGATTTACTTGCACTTCTTGCAATTTAGTATACTGTATTCGCTGCTTACGATGTGGTCTCCTCTACACTGGGGAGACCAAACGCAGATTGGGTGACCGCTTTGTGGAATATCTCCGTTCAGTCCATAAGGGGGACCCCGAGCTTTCGGTGGCCTGTCACTTTAATTCTCCGCTCCACTCCCACTCGGACCTCACCGTCCTCGGCCTCTTGCATTGTTCCACGGAAGCTCAGCGTAAGCTCGAGGAACAGCACCTCATCTTCGATTAGGCACTTTACAGCCCTCTGGACTCAACATAGAGTTCAACAATTTCAGATCACAACCTCGGCCCCCATCATATATATATATTCTTTCCACACTTTTTGTTTGTGTCTTTTCTTCTCTCCCACATGGCAGCTGTCTTTCATTCTGCCAGCGCAATTTACACTTCATCTAGAGCCATCTTTTGTTTCTTAACCTGTCCCATTACCATCTCCTTTTGCCTTGAATATCTCTTAATGTCTTTTAGCCTCTCCTGCCTTCTTTCATTTCACAGACCTTCCCTTTTGTTCTTTCAGCCCCTCCCCCCCCATTTCCCAGCTCCTATCCTTGCTTAAAAATCTGTTCCATTTCCTGCTTTTTTCCAGTTCTGACGAAAGGTCATTGACCTGAAACGTTAACTCTGTTTCTCTCTTCACAGATGCTGCCTGACCTGCTGAGTGTCTCCAGCATTTTCTGTTTTTATTTCAAACTTCAAGGTGACCTGATTCAAAATTATAAGGGAATTGACAAAGTTGATCCATGCAAATTGTTCCCTGCAGCAACAAGTTATATTTTAATAGCGCTGCTCATGCAGATATCTCAGAATGCTTTACAGAAAGAAGGATAGGAAAAGGGGAGAGGGAAAAACAATGACCAAGAAGAGGAAGTGAAGGAACAGTCAATGAGTCAAGTTTCAAGGAGGTAATGAGGCAAAGAAATTTCCAGAGGAGGAGAGCATAGTGACTGGCAGAACAGCCACAAATGATGGAGCAGAAGGAATGGAGAACAATAAGTAGATTGGTGTCAGAGCAGTGTAGGGTGCATGTAGGGGCATATAGCTGACAAAGTTTGAGAGGTAAGGGTGGCGGAGGGGAAATAAGGCCATGGTGGGATTTGAATATGAGGACACGGCTATTATAGTTAATCCCTTTTCCATTGGGCTACAAGAAGTTAATGGAGCTTGTCGAGGATGGAAGAAATGGGTGTCTAGCATTTGTGGGGGAGAGGACACATTCTGCGGTATTATAAGAACATAAGAAATAGGAGCAGGAGTAGGCCAATCGGCCCCTCGAGCCTGCTCCGCCATTCAATAAGATCATGGCTGATCTGATCCTAACCGCCAATCTACTATCACAGAACCATCTCCTGAATCTAACAGAATTAGACACACGAAATAGGAGCAGGATCAGGCTACACGGCCCCTGGGCCCGCTCTGCTACCCACAGGGCCATGTCCGATCCGAACCTAGACTCATGTCCAAATTCCTGCCAGCTCCCCGTAACCCTTAATTCCCTTTACTTCTAGGAAACTGTCTATTTCTGTTTTAAATTTATGTAATGATGTAGCTTCTACAGCTTTTTGGGGCAGCATATTCCATGGACCTACCACCCTCTGAGTGAAGTAGTTCCTCCTCATCTCAGTTTTGAAAGAGCAGCCCCTTATTCTAAGACTATGCCCCCTAGTTCTAGTTTCACCCATCATCGGGAGCATCCTCCCCGCATCCACCCGATCCAACCCCTTCACAATCTTATATGTTTCAATAAGATCGCCTCTCATTCTTCTGAACTCCAATGAGTAGAGTCCCAAGCTACTCAACCTCTCCTCATATGTCCATCCCCTCATCCCCGGGATTAACCGAGTGAACCTTCTTTGTACTGACTCGAGAGCAAGTATGTCTTTTCTTAAGTATGGACACCAAAACTGTATGCAGTATTCCAGGTGCGGTCTCACCAATACCTTGTACAACTGAAGCAATACCTCCCTATTTTTATATGGTGGTGTTGGGGTTTTTTATGTCCTCCTCACTCACTACTTTCCCTCCCATCTTAGTATCATCTGCAAACTTTGATATGTTACACTCGGTCCCCTCCTCCAAATCGTTTGAGGCATTGGAACCAGTTTTGTGGTAGGTGTGACCTATACAAAAGGGACGGTCTACACCTGTGCAGAGATGGAACTGATGTTCTCGGGGTAATTTTTGATAAAGCAGTTCGGGAGCATTTAAACTAGTATGGCAGGGGGCTAGAAACCTATGTAGTGAAATAGAGGAAAGTGAAAGGCAGACAGAAATAAATGATAAAAGGGTGAGGAACAAAAAACAAAGGGCCAAACTAATTCATAAAAAATGTGAGCATAAAAAAAGCCTGAGGGTTTTATACCTTAATGCGAGAAGCATCAGGAACAAGGTAGATGAATTAGCTGTGGAAATAGAGGTTAATAATTATGACCTAATTGGGATTACGGAAACATGGTTGCAGGGTGAGCAGGGCTGGGAGCTTAACATACAGGGGTATTCAGTATTTAGGAAGGATCGACAAAAAAGAAAGGGAGGAGGGGTAGCATTGCTAGTAAAAGAGGGGATAAATGCAATTGAAAGGAAGGATATTAACTCAGTTAATACAGAATCTATATGGGTGGAGCTAAGAAATAGCGAGGGGCGAAAAACATTAATAGGAGTGGTATATAGGCCTCCAAATAGTAAAATAGAGGTTAGGGAGGGCATCACGAGGGAAATTAGAGAAGCGTGCAATAAGAGCACAGCTGTCATCATAGGTGACTTTAACTTACATATAGATTGGACTAGCCTAATCAGTAAAAATAATGAGGAGGAGGAATTCCTTGAGTGTTTGAGGGATGGTTATCTGGATCAATATGTCGAGGAACCAACTCGGGAACAGGCTATATTGGACTGGGTACTGTGCAATGAGAAGGGACTAATCAGTAATCTTGTTGTACGGGGACCCTTGGGTCAGAGCGATCATAACATGATCGATTTCTCACTCGAAATGGAGAGCGAAGAAATTGACTCAGAGACTAAGGTCCTGAATTTAAACAAGGGGAATTATGATGCCATGAGACGGGAACTGAGTAGGTCTGATTGGACAACGTTCCTGGGAGGACTGGAGGTAGATAAACAATGGCAAACATTTAAAGATAGAATGACAAAATTGCAAAAATTGTTTATACCAATCTGGCATAAAAGGAAATCTAAAAAGGTGACTCAACCATGGATAACAGGGGAAATTAGAGACAGCATAAAATCCAAAGATAGGGCGTATAAAATAGCCAAAAAAAGCGCCAGAGCGGAAGATTGGGAACAGTTTAAGATAGAGCAAAGGAGGGCAAAGGGCATAATCAAGAGGGGCAAAATAGCTTACGAAAACAAGCTGGCGGAAAATATAAAAACTAACTCCAAAAGCTTTTATAAGTATATCAAAAGGAAAAGACTGGTGAAAACCAAAGTTGGTCCATTACAGTCAGATACGGGGGAATATATAATGGGAAATAAGGAAATGGCAGATCAACTAAATGCATACTTTGGGTCAGTCTTTACGAAGGAAGACACAAAAAACCTCCCTGGGATATCGGGAAAAATAGGGACATTGGCAAAGGAGGAACTGACGCAAATCAATATCTCTAAGGATATGGTGTTAAGGAAGCTAAAGGGATTGAAGGTGGACAAATCCCCAGGGCCTGATAACATGCATCCTAGGGTACTGAAGGAGGTGGCCCTAGAGATAGCGGATGCACTAAGGATGATTTTTCAGAATTCATTAGACTCGGGAACAGTGCCGATGGATTGGAGGGTAGCTAACGTTACCCCACTATTCAAAAAGGGGGGTAGGGAAAAAGCAGGTAATTACAGACCTGTAAGCCTTACATCAGTTGTGGGCAAAATGCTGGAGTCCATCATTAAGGATGAAATAGCGGAGCACTTAGCAAATGGGGACAGGATAGGACAGAGTCAACATGGATTTACAAAGGGTAAATCGTGCTTGACTAATCTATTGGAATTTTTTGAGGGAGTAACTGGTAGAATAGATGGGGGAGAGCCAGTAGATGTGGTGTACCTGGACTTCCAAAAGGCCTTCGATAAGGTCCCACATAAAAGATTAGCATGGAAAATTGAGGCTCATGGGATAAAGGGAAAAGTTTTGGCGTGGATAGGGAACTGGCTGTCAGATAGAAAACAGAGAGTTGGAATAAACGGCTCATTTTCTGAATGGCAGGCAGTAACAAGTGGGGTACCACAGGGATCTGTCCTGGGCCCCCAGCTGTTCACAATTTACATTAATGACCTGGATCAGGGAGTCGGATGCAGCATTTCCAAATTTGCAGACGACACTAAACTAGGAGGGGGGGTGGGCTCAGAGGAAGAGACCAGGAAGCTCCAGAGCGATTTGGACAGACTGGGCGATTGGGCGGATAAATGGCAGATGCACTATAATGTGGACAAGTGCGAAGTTATCCACCTTGGGTGCAGGAACGGGAGGGCAAATTATTATTTAAATGGCAATAGATTGGGAGAGGGGGAAGTACAGAGAGACCTGGGTGTTCTTGTACACCAGTCACTGAAGGCGAGCATGCAGGTGCAACAGGCGGTCAAGAAGGCAAACGGTATGCTGGCCTTCATAGCAAAAGGGTTAGAATACAGGAACAGGGATACCTTGCTGCAGCTGTACAGGGCACTGGTGAGACCACACCTCGAGTACTGTGTACAGTTTTGGTCGCCTCATCTGAGGAAGGATGTTCTTGCCATGGAGGGGGTGCAGCGGCGATTCACCAGGCTGATACCAGGAATGGCGGGAATGACCTATGAGGAGAGACTATGTAGTTTAGGGATGTACACACTGGAGTTTAGAAGATTGAGAGGGGACCTCATAGAAGTGTATAAAATTCTGACAGGTCTAGACAGACTGGATGCAGAAGGAATGTTTCCCTTGGCGGGTGAGAACAGAACTAGAGGACATAATTTAAGGATAAGGGCTAAACCATTTAGGACAGAGATGAGGGGGAATTTCTTCACTCAGAGAGTGGTGAACCTGTGGAACTCATTGCCACAGAGGGCAGTGTACGCCAGCTCATTAAATATATTTAAGAGGGAATTAGATATATTTCTACGGGCAAAAGGGGTTAAGGGTTACGGAGAGAAGGCGGGGACGGGATACTGAATTAAAGGATCAGCCATGATCTCATCGAATGGCGGAGCAGGCACGAAGGGCCGAATGGCCTACTCCTGCTCCTATCTTCTATGTTAATATAGATTGTAAAGAGTTGGTGACCCAGCACTGACCCCTGCGGAACACCACTAGTTACTGATTGCCAGTCTGAGAACGAACCATTTATCCCAACTCTCTGCCTTCTGTTAGATAGCCAATCCTCTATCCATGCCAGAATATTACCCCCAATCCCGTGATTTTTTATCTTAAGCAATAATCTTTTGTGTGGCACCTTGTCAAATGCCTTTTGGAAGTCTAAATACACTACCTCCACTGGTTCCCCTTTATCCACCCTATATGTTACTTCCTCAAAGAACTCCAGCAAATTTGCCAAACATGACTTCCCCTTCATAAAACCATGCTGACTTTGTCCTATTAAATTATGATTATCCAAATGTCCTGTTACTGTCTCCTTAATAATGGACTCCAAAATTTTACCTACCACAGATGTTAGGCTAACCGGTCTATAGTTTTCAGCCTTCTGTCTACTGCCCTTTTTAAATAAGGGTGTTACATTAGCAGTTTTCCAGTCTGCCAGGACCTTTGCTGAGTCCAGGGAGTTTTGGAAAATTATTACCAATGCATCCACAATCCCTACCGCCACTTCCCTCAAGACCCTAGGATGTAAGCCATCAGGTCCAGGTGATTTGTCCTTCTGAACAAGGTTTGTGGAAAATGGCGACAGGGAGACCTGCAAAGAGAACGTTTGAGAAGTTCGGTCGCAGTGACAAACTAAAGTTGTGGCAGTGGTGGAGAGATGAGGGCAGAGGCAGGAAATATATCGTAAGTAGAAGAAAGCAATATTGGTGGTGTGCAAACATCTACTGATAGAAGTAAAACATTAGGAAGTTGGAAGTAAGAAATAAAGTCAATCAGAACTTTTTCACCTAAAGGGTAAGAACCTTCTGGAATAAGTCACCACAATAGGTAAGTGAAATAAGTAAATATGAGTGATTTCAAAAGGCAACTAGATGTATTTCTGGAGAAAGGACTGAGAGATGTTGAGAAGGTGGATGTGTGGGGTTCATCTATAAAAAAAAAGGGTACAGACTTGTTGGGCCTTTCCCTAATTCTGAAAATCTTGTTCTAATGTACTCTTCCTAAGATTATCATTACTTGGATGCTTATCCCAGACAAATACAACTGGTACCAAAAATCAGGAACTTTGACAGAGATGACTCTTTACATCAAAGAACTATAGGCATATTTACATTTGGCTCTTGTTCAGGTCAGACCCCAAGAGAGTGAAATGCTGGCTCGCTGCATTTACATTGCTAAAACTGGCTTTCTTATTCTGCTGGCAAAATTATAGACCTACGGAAACTTGACTAAGAATCTGTCATCTGAATAAGTTTGAGCAATGTAAACAAATGTAAAAAGCTCCTTATAATCAAATCGTATTCTTGTGCTCCTAACTAAACAGACAGATATCCTGCCAATATTCACTGCTTGATCTGTTGAAGAGAAAATGAACAGATAGTTTCGGCTTCGAAACATTAATACTTCAGAATTGTTTTTTCTTCCTTTCAGCTTTCTCACCTCTTCTTTTGAAGACACTGACTGTTAATGGGGTGCAGTTCTGTAGGTGCTCATAACCCCATGTACCTTGTACAAGGAGCCATTCTTTAATGTGTGAGCCTAGTTAGCATCTTGCAAGGTGGGGGGTGGGGTGGGTGGTGTAATCATAGCAGCTTCCACAGAAGCAAACTTTATGGCAGGGGTTACTGGATAGTGTCCAAGAGCAGGAATCCTGAGGGATTTTCTTCCTGCCTAGCCCAGGAACACCAGGACCTCACACCTTAGATCAATTAACTCAGCACTAGCCAGTAATCAAACCTGCGCTAGCAAGATTTCACTAAAAGGAATAGAAACAAGAACCCACACCATGAACACCAGGAAACCAAGACAAAACGACCCCTCCAAAGCTGAATTGAAGAATGTGAAATAGACAGGAATATTGAGCAGGAGAGAGAGAGAGCAAATGCAAGACAGCCAGTATGTTTTTCTACTTATCCTCTCTTCCACAATTACTGACATCTTATATCTTCCTCATGCTTGGAGGTTATCAGTCATGTAATTGAGCATCTTTTTCATTGGACTTTGATACTGTATCAATTAATTTGATACCTGTTCTCTCAGTGATGGCCTTAGTCACTCACCTGCACAGTGAAGATGTATGTGACAACTTCCATTGTGCAGTTAACCTGTTTATAGTTTCCTAATCCCTGTGGCTGTTTCATTCTTTCTTTTATTTATTTAATTGAATAGTCGTCCAAATCTTATTTTACATTTTGTTCAATCCAATGCTTGTTCTTAGCCTGTGAGCTCGGTTCCATTGAGCTCTGTAGCTTCCAATGAAAAAGTACTGCTTATGGCTAAACGTAACATGGAAATACAAACATAAATCATCAGGAGACAGTTTCCCTTTTGTTGACAAAGCACAAATCAACTCATTTTTTGTGTTAAAGTCGAATAATCAGGATATAGTTCATTCCTTTTCTCATCATAAAGTTCGATGCATATATAAAGGCCCGCAATG
The DNA here is from genome assembly GCF_052327205.1 of Somniosus microcephalus. Lineage (NCBI taxonomy): Eukaryota > Metazoa > Chordata > Chondrichthyes > Squaliformes > Somniosidae > Somniosus > Somniosus microcephalus. The sequence continues at coordinate 64,766,019 of NC_141006.1, read as the reverse complement.
CTGCAAATTTAAACATGTGGCAGCATTTACAGATACCACTCGCTTTCTTTTACAATACTATTCAAAGAGCACCAAGTAGCTTTTATGGCCCTATTAAAAAAATTAAGGCTGGACTGGTGAATTTTGTAGTTTTGTTGAATATTTTTCCAATTAAATGTGTTCCAGATTCCTTCTAAAGCATCGCCTAGAACAGAGAAGCTGTGGGTAAATATAATCTCATGTTCTTTAGTGTTGCTTTTCCCTTCTGAATCCTACAATTTAAGAATGACTGACTGTCCTCGGAACCTATGCAAAATTGTTTTTTGTTAATGATCTTACACCAAAGGTGACCCAAAAGACAATTTTTCAATGACATAGTTACAACATATTAAAACCGAGTGAGATACATATGGCATTGAATGTAGTTATCAGACATACGCTAAGGCTAATGTGGCCATTTGACTATGAAATTTTCTTTCTCCAAATTTTCTTCTCTCCTATTCTGACGAAGTTGGCTTTTGCTGCAAGCAAAGATTGATAAATTGATCAGCCCAACAGAATGTACTCTCCTCAGTTTAAACAGCAATAAGTTCCTACGGTCAAAACACTGCACAAGACCTACAGTATGGACACATGAAACAAAAGGTAAATGGGCATCTCTGCATTAGCATTTTCCCCTGCGTGCTCTGGGCCTAGTTCAGCCGGGGTGAAAGTAGGGGCCTTACCACTAGTCTCAGTGCCTCTGGGCTAGGCAGGGGAAATAAATCTTGCAGGATTTGTGTTCTTGATGGTTATGCAGTGTATGTGTAGGGACATTGGGCAGGGACACGATTGGCCACTGCTGTGATGCCCTGTGAAGAATAGCCCGATGACACGCAAAGGCTGATTTTCCCTTTGGCTGCAATAACAGCCTAACGAACTTTCACCAGATCCCCATACTTTTCACCCTGGCTGATACCCTCAAGGCCAGTGGCATTTAAATAAATTTGACAGGGACCTGCACTGTTGGATTGTTCAGCTGGGGGTGGGGAGAGGTTGGGGAATGGCCTCGGCATAATGTTGTCAGCGGTGCCAGCAGAAGTTTTATATTTATTTTTTGATTCGCCTTGTACAATCAATCATTCTGGAATCTACTGCAATAGGCAAGGCAGCCCTTTAATATTTAAAACCCCTATCTGTGGCCCCCATAGCAATGCTGGTCACCAGGAATGTATGCCATTCCTACCAGCCAGCATTGCCCAGGCACGAATGGTGGCGGGGCGTTATGTGGCCACATTTGGTTGGCCACATTTGTACTCTTAAGGTCACTGCTGGTGGGGAGATTAGGCAAGTGGCATTGGGTGGCAGACAACCAGAGCTCCAGCCTCAGCTAACCCAAAATCAGATGGTTTCTGCCTCTCCATGTCACGGCTCACACATTAAGGTTAATGAACCCAGTTCCTACGGAACCAAACCCCGGTGTGAGTCAGTGGGGTAGATCTTGACTTGGTGCGATAGTGTAAAACGGACGCCAGCAGATCGGCAGCCCCTTTCAGATATCTGCCGATAGGAATGAATAATCGGGGAGCTGTAAAACGGGCTCGCTAACAAGATCCAACCCTGTGTGTTTAGAGGCGCTGGGGAGAAGAGAAATAAAACAAAGACACGACCGGGTCATCATTAACATAACTAACAATCCTTTGTGAAAATAGAGAATAATGTATCTTTATAACCTTGTGCAGACTCCGATTATGCGGGGTAAAGGAAAATAATAATATTTATAAGTCTTATTTAATATTTATGAATTTCCTTATCCACTATAACCATGCACCAGCCACGGTCCAGTGTAATAGTAAAACACTTTGGAAATAATTTGACAAAGAGTGAAAAATGGTCCAGAGGAAACCCAAACTGTTGCCGTGGGGAATTGTTCACACTCTGTCCTCCAGTTCCTCCATCGAACTGAAGCTCATTTTAATCCATCACAAAGCACTGACTGATTTCATGCTGACAGTGTATTAGTCTCCGTCCCCCGGTGCTGCTCATTTGCATATCATTTTGACTGTGTTGCAACTAATGAGCACAACATCAGAGTGTAGATATGAACCAAACAAGACAAAGGCGGGCGCTAGCGCCACATCGCTGGCGTGGCACGTTCCAGACACAAGCCTGTCTACTGCTCACTTTTTAAATAAAGCTCGAATGCCTTTGTCAATAGCAATTTATATGTAAAAATAAAAACCCAGGCCCTGTACAGATCCTGCCAATCAGGGCACACGCAATAACACACAGGCATAGGCATTCAACTTGCTAATGATGGACGGCATCGTTAGCTGCCAGGTTTGCAGGTTAAATGGGATGTCTACTGCGGGCACTGGTGGCGCTGTTAAGTATTGACACGGCACCCTTCCCATAATATTCTGCAACATAACTTTATAATATCATTTTGTACATTATCATTTTCTCCATTTTCTCTTTTTAAGTATGAGACCACAAAGCTGAATTCCATCCCCTCCCAAATTATTAAGCAATACAACAAAATGTAGCCAGTATTTATCCTAATTAAAGCTCAGTTCTGTAGACCCTGAAGGGATTGTGTCTGAGCGGGAGATTTTTGCCAGGTGCCATGCATCCGAAGATTAACTGTACAAAATGGACAGCAATTAAGGAACCCGTTCAGTGTTTTGTAGAGGAACAAACTCGGATCTATGTTAGTGCACTCGGTACTGCAGTGTGTTAGAATTCAGTCATCTGACTGGCTAATTAGCTGGCATTTAATTCCTGCTAGAGTCCAGCATTCTAAGTTTCCATAACGAGAAGTCTGAGCCTATTAGAAAGACATTTTAAATCCAACCTGCCCCCTGGATCTCCGAACACGTCAACTACTGCCTTTACCATGTGACCAAGCTACTTTGATTCTGGGAAAGTGTCTCTGAGTTCGTCTATCCTCCCACACTTCAGCCCCCTATTTTAGTAGAGAACCTTTGGAGGGGATTTTAAAATCATGAGCTGCGCACGTAAGATTTCTTGATATACTCCCCTGGAGGGCAATTGGACAGTTTACCCTCATGTTTATATCAGGTGTACAATATGTAGGAGCAGGCTTATGGTATTGACGCTCATGATGCAGAATTAAAATGCACTAATCTGTAAATGCTGGAAGAAGGCAGGACACTCAGACAAGACTTCAGGAGTAGACCCAGAGCCATGAGCACCTAAGGACAGAGAGGGCAATCTGTGAGAGAGTGAAACTGAGAATGAAGTTGTGGGTTCAGAGCTAAGTGAAAACATAAGCAGGGGGACAGAGGAAAGGGAAACAAGGATGAAAGATAGGAAAGAGAAAAACAAAAGTGGCAGTCAGAGAAATCAACGGTTTAAATCAAACATGGCCACAGTAAATAATAATTCTAATAGGTCTAAGAGCGTTAAAAAAACAAGCCTGAAGGCTTTGTGTCTTAATGCGAGGAGCATTCGTAATAAGGTGGATGAATTAGCTGCGCAAATAGAGGTAAACGAATATGATTTGATTGGGATTACGGAAACATGGCTCCAGGGTGACCAAGGCTGGGAACTCAACATCCAGGGGTATTCAATATTCAGGAAAGATAGGCAAAAAGGAAAGGGAGGTGGGGTAGCATTGCTGGTTAAAGAGGGGATTAACACAATTGTAAGGAAGGATATTAGCTCTGATGATGTGGAATCTGTATGGGTAGAACTGAGAAATACCAAGGGGCAGAAGAAAACGTTAGTGGGAGTGGTATATAGACCTCCAAACAGTAATGCGGAGGTTGGGGATGGCATTAAAAGGGAAATTAGAGAAACGTGCAATAAGGGCACAACAGTCATCATGGGTGACTTTAATCTACATATAAATTGGGCTAATCAAATTAGTAATAATACTGTGGAGGAGGAATTCCTGGAGTGTTTACGGGATGGTTTCCTGGACCAATATGTCAAGGAACCAACTAGAGATCAGGCCATCTTAGACTGGGTATTATGTAATGAGAAAGGATTAATTAGCAATCTTGTTGTACGAGACCCCTTGGGTCGGAGCGATCATAATATGATAGAATTCTTCATTAAGATGGAGAGTGAAGTAGTTGACTCAGATACTAGGGTCCTGAATTTAAATAAAGGAAACTACGATGGTATGAGGCACGAGTTGGGTAGGATTGATTGGGGAATGTCACTCCAAGGGTTGATGGTGGATAGGCAATGGCAAACATTCAAAGACCGCATGGATGAACTACAGAATTTGTTCATCCCAGTTTGGCATAAAAATGAAACAAAAAGGTGACTCAACCGTGGCTAACAAGGGAAATTAGGGATAGCATAAGATCCAAGGAGAGGACATATAAAATGGCCAGAAAAAGCAGTAAACCTGATGATTGGGAGCAGTTTAGGATTCAACAAAGGAGGACAAAGGGATTAATTAAGAAAGGGAAAATAGAATATGAGAGTAAGCTTTCAGGGAACATAAAAACTGACTGTAAAAGCTTTTATAGATATGTGAAGAGAAAAAGATTGGCGAAGTCAAGCGTAGGTCCCTTGCAGTCAGAATCAGGGGAATTTATGATGGGGAACAAAGAAATGGCAGACCAATTAAATACATATTTTGGTTCTGTCTTCACAAAGAAGGACACAAATAACCTCCCAGAGATGTCGGGGAACATAGGTTCTGATGAAAGGGAGGAACTGAAAGAAATCAGTATTTGTAGGGAAATGGTGTTAGGGAAATTGACGGGATTGAAGGCCGATAAATCCCCAGGGCCTGATAATCTACATCCTAGGGTACTTAAGGAAGTGGCCCTAGAAATAGTAGATGCATTGCTGATCATCTTCCAACATTTGATGGAATCTGGAACACTACCCATGGATTGGAGGGTAGCTAATGTTACCCCACTATTCAAAAAAGTTGGTAGAGAGAAAACGGGGAATTACAGACCAGTAAGCCTGACATCGGTAGTAGGGAAAATGCTAGAGTCCATTATAAAAGATGTAATAGCAGAGCACTTGGAAAACAGTGACAGGATCGGACAAAGTCAACATGGATTTACAAAAGGTAAATCGTGCTTGACTAAGCTACTGGAATTTTTTGAGGATGTAACTGGTAAAATAGATAGGGGAGAACCAGTGGATGTGGTGTATTTGGACTTTCAAAAGGCTTTCGATAAGGTCCCGCATAAGAGATTAGCATGTAAAGTTAAGGCACGTGGAATTGGGGGCAAGGTATTGACTTGGATAGAGAACTGGTTGGCAGACAGAAAGCAAAGAGTTGGAATAAACGGGTCTTTTTCCGAGTGGCAGGCAGTGACTAGTGGGGTACCGCAGGGATCGGTCCTTGGACCCCAGCTATTCACAATATATATTAATGATCTAGACAAGGGAACTAGATGTAATATCTCCAAGTTTGCAGACGACACAAAGCTGGGTGGGCGTGTGTGCTGTGAGGAGGATGCAGAGAAGCTCCAGGATGATTTGGACAGGTTGGGTGATTGGGCAGAAGCATGGCAGATGCAATATAACGTGGATAAATGCGAGGTTATCCACTTTGGTGTCAAAAACAGGAAGGCAGATTATTATCTGAATGGCAATAGATTAAGAGAAGGGGAAGTGCATCGAGACCTGGGCGTCCTTGTGCACCAGTCGCTGAAGGTAAACATGCAGGTGCAGCAGGCGGTTAAGAAGGCAAATGGTATGTTGGCCTTCGTAGCGAGAGGGTTTGAGTACAGGAACAAGGATGTCTTGCTGCAGTTGTACAGGGCCTTGGTGAGACCGCACCTTGAGTATTGTGTGCAGTTTTGGTCGCCTTATCTGAGGAAGGATGTTCTTGCCATGGACGGAGTTCAGCGAAGGTTCACCAGGCTGATACCTGGGATGGCAGGAATGACGTATGAGGAGAGATTGTGTCGATTGGACTTATACTTGCTGGAGTTTAGAAGAATGAGAGGGGATCTCATTGAAACTTATAAAATTCTGACAAGACTGGACAGACTAGATGCAGGAAGGATGTTCCCGATGGTCGGGGAGTGCAGAACCAGGGGTCACAGTCTAAGGATAAGGGGTAAGCCATTTAGGACAGACATGAGGAATTTCTTCACCCAGAGAGTGGTGAACCTGTGGAATTCTCTACCACAGAAGGCAGTAGAGGCCAATTCATTAAATATATTCAAGAAGGAGTTGGATATATTTCTTAAGGCTAAAGGGATCAAGGGATATGGGGAGAAAGCAGGGACCGGGTACTGAATTTGGATGATCAGCCATGATCGCATTGAATGGCGGAGCAGGCTTGAGGGGCCGAATGGCCTACTCCTGCTCCTATCTTCTATGTTTCTATGTTCTATATGATGCTCTTTAAGACTGATTTATGCCCTCCCATTTTTAAACTGTGAGGCTGGGTGTAATTTTTTTTTGCTTCAAAGATCTTGGGCGTTAATCCATGCTTCTCCCGTCTTCGTCTGAAGGCATCGATTTCTTGTGAGGCACAATTGTCACATTGCTGTTTGTGGGAGCTTGCTATGCGCAAATCGGCTGCCGCATTTCCTACTTCTCTTCTTAGGCAGTCCCTCAGAACTGAGGATGACTTGCTTCCACACTAAAAATGAGTTCTCAGGTGACTGATGAGTCCAATGTGGGACCTACAGTCTCTGTCACAGGTGGGGCAGATGGTGGTTGAAGGGGCGGGTGGGTGGGGTGTTTGGGTTGACGTGTGCTCCTTGCGCTGTTTGCGCTTGGCTTCTGCTTGCTCCCGGTGAAGAGACTCGAGGTGTTCGGCGTCTTCTTGGATGCTTCTCCTCCACTTTGTGCGGTCTTGGGCCAGGGATTCCCAGGTGTCAGTGGGAATGTTGTCCTTTTTCAAGGAGGCTTTGAGGGTGTCCTTGAAGCATTTCCTCTGCCCACCTGGGGCTCTCTTGCCGTGTCGGAGCTCCGAGTAGAACGCTTGTTTTGGGAGTCTTGTATCGGGCATGCGGACGATGTGACCCATCCATTGGAGCTGATCGAGCATGGTCAAAGCTTCGATGCTGGGGATGTTGGCCTGAGCGAGAACACTGACATTCGTGCACCTATCCTGCCAATGGATTTGCAGGATCTTGCGGAGACAGCGTTGGTGGTACCTCTCCAGTGCTTTGAGGTGCCTGCTGTACATGGTCCATGTCTCTGAAGCATACAGGAGGGCGAGTATCACTACTGCTCTGTAGACCATGAGCTTGGTGCTGGGTTTGAGGTCCTGGTCTTCAAACACTCTCTTCCTCAGGCGACCGAAGGCTGCACTAGCACACTGAAGGCAGTGTTAGACTTCGTCATTGACGTCTGCCCTTGTTGACAGTAGGCTCCCGAGGTTTGGAAAGTGGTCCACGTTGTGCAAGGCCTCGTCATGGATTTTGATAATCGGGGAGCAGTACTGTGTGGCGGGGTCAGGTTGGTAGATGACCTTTGTCTTATGGATGTTTAGTGTAAGGCCCATGCTCTCGTACGCTTCAGTAAAGGAGTTGACGATGGTTTGGAGTTCGGCCTCAGAGTGTGCACAGACGCAAGCGTCGTCTGCATACTGTAATTCGATGACAGAGGATGGGACGACCTTGGATCTGGACTGGAGGCGACGGAGCTTGAACAGTTTTCAGTTTGTTCTGTAGATTAGCTCCACTCCAGCGGGGAGCTTACTGAGGGTGAGATGGAGCATTGCAGCAAAGAAGATCGAGAAGAGCGTTGGTGCGATGACACAGCCTTGCTTGACCCCGGTCCTACATTGCAACAGTGACTACACTTCAAATGTACTTCATTAGCTGTAAAGCGCTTTGAGACATCCTGAGGGCATGAAAGGCGCTATAGAAATGCAAGTCTTTCTTCCTTGCATGGAGAGCATCACCGCTGTGTTTAATCCTGTCCTCAGCCATTATCTACACTCATGCACTTCCAGCACACGTCATTAGATAGCAATTAGGTCAGGAAATTTAGAAGATTTCTCCCTTCCTAGCCGGGGGTGGGTGTGACGAATTGTCTTGTCTCTATTGTCAGTTTGGCTGTGATTGGCTAATGCAGCATAAACCAGCGATCAAACCTGGGATCATTCTGCTCTGTATGGCTTCATAATTTGGAGCAGAATTGGCTAGTGAAGATAATTGAATTTCTAATCAAGGCTGTGACGTGAGCTGGGATGTCTTCACTAGGAGTCTACAGCGAGAGTTATAGCCAGCCATCCTTTGACCGTGTATGTTTTTATAAGTGATGGAGAGATTATACAGGACTGAAAGAAATAAAAACACTTCAACATCAGGAGGCGAAAAGCATGTTTTACACCTGTATTTCATTTTTATTGTTGGCTGCCTCCGAGATATATTTGGAGCAGAATTGGCTAGTGAAGATAATTGAATTTTTAGTCAAGGCTGTGACGTGAGCTGGGATGTCTTCACTGGGAGCCTACAGCGAGAGTTATAGCCAGCCATGGACCGCTTTCCATACCTCAGGAGCCTACTGTCAACAAGGGCAGACGTCGATGACGAAGTACAACACCGCCTTCAGTGTGCCAGTGCAGCCTTCGGTCGCCTGAGGAAGAGAGTGTTTGAAGACCAGGACCTCAAACCCAGCACCAAGCTCATGGTCTACAGAGCAGTAGTGATACCTGTTAAGTCTGTGTGTTCTAGTTGTATTTAAGATTAATTACTGACACAGACTACAAGAATAACGTTTCAACAGGTCTTTACTAGTTGGAGGTCAGGGCTATACTAACAGCAATATCACTACACAGTACTTATATACCGGTGGTCACCACCGGTATTACGTATACAGCAGCCAGAGAAAGTAGTACATCTCTTAAGGTGGAACAGGTTACATACACCACAATCCTCCCTTTTTAGCTTAACAGTCATATCCCCATTTAACATAACATAATAACATATATACATAATAATAATTCAACTTTATTGTCATTGTACAATGCACAACGAAATGTGATCTTGCAAGCTCCCATGAGTCCAGTACAAATAACATTAACATTAAACGTAAATAGCACCGTCCTGGGAGAAGCAAAGCCGCTGCGTCTGCGCGTGCCGCCATTCCATTTCCGCCATTCCATTTCCACCATTCCTCCTGTCCGACAATCTTCAGCCCAATGCCTGGGCCTGCTCACCAGCCGCCCCTCCCGGGGCTCCTTCCGTGACCTTCTGCACCTGGTCTTCCCTGATGGTCACCCCTCTAGGTACTAACCAGGCCTGGCTCTGCTTAGCTTCCAAGCCTTGCCAGTGACCCTGTCCCTAGTCCCAGGAACAGGGACAGGTATAAACAGTTCAAAGGTTCAGTCTCTCAGGAGGCCTTCTGATTTGGGTTGGATAACGCCTTTCAGTGGTCTCTGATTCTTGTTGCTGAGGTGACTCCTCTAGTTGGTTTCCTATGTATTGGACGTCATCATCAGGTACATTCCCTGCCGAGGTAGATGCTTCAGGTTCATTAACGTCTTCCACAGTTGTCTCTGTCGCAACCATGGGTTCGACCCTTGCTCTCGATTCTACCAGTTGATCCGCATGACGCCTTATCACATTGTTACCAATATCTACTGTGTACATCAGAGGTCCTTGTCTGGCCTGAATTGTTCCGAACTGCCATTTTTCGTTTCCATAGTCCCTTGCCAACACTGGTTGTCCTACGTCGAAACTTCGAGTGGTCTTGTTATTAATATGCCGGAACTGTTTGTTTTCCACTTCCCTCCGCACATTTGGTTTTAACAAGTCCAACCTGGACCGCAACCTCCTGTTATAAAACATCATGGCAGGACTTTGGTTAGTTACTGCATGAGCGGCGTTTCGATATGCCATTAGGAAATTGTCCAGCTTGTGTTGTAGCGGAATCTGATCATCGTTCATGGCCTTTATTGCCTTTTTGAATGTTTGGACAAATCTCTCGGCCAACCCGTTTGTCGCCGGATGATATGGGGCAGAGGTATAATGTTTCACCCCATTCTTCTTTAAGAATTTTTGGAATTCTTCCGACACGAACTGTGGTCCGTTGTCCGAACATATCTGTTCTGGCAATCCGTTCCTTGCGAATATTGTTCTTAACACCGCAATTGTCTTTTCTGAAGTAGTGGTATTCATCTTGATCACTTCTGGTCATTTGGAATGTGCGTCCACCGCAATTAGGAACATGGAGTCCATGAATGGACCAGCAAAGTCAATATGTACGCGTTGCCATGGGGCTGAAGGCCATTCCCATGGGTGTAGCGGTGCGATCGGAGGTGCATTTTGCACTTTTTGGCACCCAGCGCAGCTTTTCGTCAACTCCTGTATCTGTTGGTCAATACCCGGCCACCATACATAAGCCCTAGCAAGACTTTTCATCTTAACTCCCCCCAGATGACCTTCATGCAGTTCCTTTAGAACTCTTTCCCTTAACTTGGGAGGAATAATCACTCTTGTCCCGTACATCAAAGTACCATGGCAGACGGACAGCTGGTCTCGCCTTGCCGAAAATGCCGGTAACAGAGGATCACCATGTGTTGGCCATCCATTCACTGTCACCTCGTAGACTCGGGACAGTGTCGGGTCGTTCCTGGTTTCTCTTTCAATACTTGCATTGGTGACTGGTAAACACTCGATGATGGTCGAATGAAATAACTCAACAGGGTCAACTTTCGTCGTCTCTTCTTCTTCAGGTAGTGGCAGGCGCAACAGCCCATCAGCATTGCCATGCTGCTTTGTACCTTTGAATTCTATTTGATATTGATGTGCCCCTAGGAAAAGGGACCATCTCTGGAGTCTCTGTGCTGTCATCACCGAAACACCCTTCTTAGGGTTAAAAATGGATACCAACGGCTGATGGTCTGTCAGAAGTGTGAATTTTTGGCCCTGCAGGTAATGATTAAACTTCTTCACTCCCCATACAAGGCTGAGAGCCTCCCTATCGATCTGCGCATAGTTGCGCTCAGCGGAGGTCAATGATCTGGATGCAAACGCGACTGGCCTTTCCGTGCCATTTGGCAACTTGTGTGAGAGTACTGCCCCAATACCATATGGAGAAGCATCGCAAGCCAACCGAATAGGCAGTGTCGGGTTGAAGTGAGCCAACACTTCCTCTGAGGTGATCAATTCTTTGCTTTTGCGAAATGCCTTCTTACAGTTTTCGCTCCATTCCCATGGTACCCCCTTCTGTAAAAGAGCGTTCAGCGGGTGCAGTACCATGGATAGATTCGGTAGAAACTTATGGTAATAGTTAATCAATCCTAGAAACGACCTCAACTGAGAGACATTATCCAGAGCGGGAGCCTTTACAACTGCCTCTATCTTGTCAGGAGACTTATGAAGCCCCTCCCGGTCAATGACATGACCAAAGTACGAGATCCGCTTCTGAAAGAACTCACATTTCTGCCGATTAACTCGAAGTCCATACTCTTTCAGTCTGTTGAGCACCAGTTCCAAGTTTGCGAGGTGTTCTTCATCACCATCTCCTGTAATCAGAATATCGTCCAGGTAACATTGTGTGCCTGGAATTCCCTGTAATACCTGCTCCATGGCCCTCTGCCAAATTGCTGGAGCCGATGCCACTCCAAAAACCAGCCTATTATACCGGTACAAACCTCTATGCGTGTTGATCGTGAGGTACTGGCGTGACTCTTCTTCAACCTCCATCTGCAAGTACGCCTGCGCCAGGTCTATCTTGGTGAAGTGTTTCCCGCCAGACAACGAAGCAAAAATATCCTCAATCCGCGGAAGCGGATACTGCACCGTGTGAAGCACCGGATTAACGGTGATCTTGAAGTCTCCACAGATGCGAACCTTCCCTGGTTCTCCTGGCTTGTTGCTCGAAGGATGTTTCATAACGGGAACAATGGGCGTAGCCCACTCACTCCAATCTACCTTAGACAGTACACCTGAACGTTCTAGCGCTTCCAGTTCCGCTTCTACAGCAGGTCGTATTGCATAGGGTACCGGTCTGGCTTTGAAAAATTTTGGGTGTACTTGTTCATCAATCTTGATGTTTGCCGTAATTCCTCTGTGTTCCCAGTCCCTGCTGGAACACCTCTTTAGCATCATCCAATATTCTGGACAATCGTTTAGGTTTGATATCTGTTTCCCCGGAATCTACCGTTAGTGCCTTTAAGGAGTGTCAGTCCATATTCATTTTCCTAATCCACTCCCGTCCCAGTAGTGGTGGACCTCCTTCAGGTAGCACATATAAGTCCATTACTTGGCTTTCTTTGCCCTTGTGGACCACTTTTACCTCTATCTTTCTGATGGGGTACACTCTTTGCCCCGTGTATGTTTTCAATATAATCTCCGTATCCCGTAGGGGAATATGTTGGAATAACCTTTTGTAATCTTTCTTATTCATGACCGTCAATGCCGATCCAGTGTCCAATTCCATCTTTACTTGGACTCCTGCTATCTGAAGAGTGACCCAAATTGTCTGGAGATCTGCATCCTTACCAACGTTGTGTACTCTTAAGCTACCCAGTTCATTACTGCTGGCGTCTGAATCTGACTTCTGTTCGTTCGAACTGTTCTTTGTCACCTTGTGTACCTTTATGTATTTTCCTTGTGGTGACTTTTTGTTGCTGGTCTTCTTTCCTGACCGGCATACTTTAGCTATGTGGCCAAGCCTACCACACGTTCTGTATTCTTGGTTTTTAAACCAACACTGGTTCTGATCGTGCATTGTCTTTCCACAACGATAACACTTTACAGTACTCAAAACCAATTGATTTGTACTGAGTTCCGGTGACCATAGCTGCATTACTGCTGTGCCTCTCGCTGCGGCTTCGTGTGATGCTGCCATAGTGACCGCTTTCTCAAGCGTCAGCTCATTCTCCTCGAGCAGTCGCTTTTGTGTATCTTCTTTTAATAATCCACACACAAATTTATCTCTTAGCGCATCTGTTAGTCCCGTTCCAAACTGACAGTATTTTGCTAGCTTACGCAATTCCATTAAATATTCAGCATTGCTTTCATCTTTCAGCTGCTTTCTGCTGTAAAATTTAAATCGTTCCGCTAGCATCAGCGGCGTGGGGTTTAGATGATTTCTCAGGACAGTAACAATCTCCTCGAACGTCTTCTCCGCCGGTTCATCTGGTGATAAAAGGTGTTTCAATTGTCCGTATGTCTTCGCACCCATTAAGTTTAATAAAGTTAGTGCTTTCTCATCATCTGGGATTTTATTTGCTTTACAATAATTTTGTATGCGTTCTACATACGTGGCCCAATCTTCGATGTCGCTATTGTTGTAGCTAATTTGGGGCTAAGCGGGCCAGGTGATATTCTAGGTCGACGCAATCCCAACAGAAGCTTTTAGAGTCAATAAAACTCTGACTACGAGTGAATGGCAAAGTAAAAGAATGCTTTATTGCAGAGCTCTGGGAGAAGCAGCTGTGCACCCCGTGTGCAATCGCCAAACTTCTCGTTTTGTACACTCAAGCCGCCTACTTTTATACAGGGGTCAAAACAACTTAGATGGTTGATTACATAATCCTAGCGACACCCCGTGACATCTAAAACGGTTATCTATTCTTAAGCAAACGGTTACATATTGTTAAACAAGCGGTGGCCACCTGTTAAAACTCCTTTGGGCCTCTGGCCGCAGACAAGATAAGCAGAAGTCCAACCTATTTTTTGTTGTAAGGTGACCACAATCGTTCAATAACAAAACTGCAGCTGGCATTATCTCATCCCAGCCTACGTGCGAGCTCAGGGGGCCCCTTTGTCAACCAGTTTTAATGTCAAGTATCCCGACAGCCTTTGCAAAGTCCTTAATACTGAAATTCTCCTTAACAATCCCTCCTTTTGGTCCTGGATCACGATCTTCTTGGTCCAGCTGACCACCAATCTTCTTTCTTCACAGTGTTGTTCCTACAACCACTGCCTCCTCCCGGGGACATCAGGCGGCTCGGATTCGTCCGCCTTGTCCTTTTCCATAAGCGATAATTCATCCGCCTGAATCGCACTGACTGGCATTGTCGATGTCATTGCCATTTTGCAACAAGCTCGCACTATAGTTAGCAAACAGCATATCGCAACACATATCGCGACAATGATAACCAATGCATGCATTATCCAGGGACCCCATCCCGTTAGTCCTAGCCACTCCAACCATCCTTCTCCCGGATTGGTATGGAATCTTTTCACTTCATCCTTCATGTGGTCTACTAAGTTTGTGATATTTTCCGAACTATCAGGGATATAAGTACAGCACTCACTTCCTATCAAGGCACAGGTTCCTCCTTGCGCTGCAAGGAGGTAATCTAAGGCCATTCGATTCTGGAGGGTTACTGTTCTGATGGCTACCATTTCGGTACTCATTTCTGTTAAAGCTTCCCCAGTAACATTGGCAACTACCTCAATTAGCCTTGCCAACCTCCTTGTTTCATCCATTAAGTTCATTATTCCATAGGGAGGGTTTATTACACCAAAAAATCTCTGATAAGCTCCTAGCTCTCTTTTAATTCGGTATTTCTTAAATTCGTGATGTTCCCCAATCTCATTCAAGAGGTGAATGTAGGGTACTACATAACCTAAGTAACACGAACCCGTCCAATTCAGGGGTAACCATGGATAGGCTCGGTGACCACATATAAAATATGTACCATTATAGGCTTTTAGACTATCTAGCCCAGGACTTGGGTTACTTGGATCCTGCTCTTGATTGAATGTGCTGGGTCCCGTTAGGATAACGGACTCCGTGTACCCAGGCCGGGGGGGGGAATCAGAATCCTATTTGCCTGGGACGTCCCGTTCGGCCCGGTGGTACAGTCAATGATCTTATAGCAGCTACTGCTTCCTACCGGGACCCCACCTTTCTTTAGGTTACGCATAATACACACTCCCGTACGTGGGTTTCCCATTCCACTGGTATTGGTTAGTACCAGATAAGGGGGGTTTACACTGGTATTATAGGATGGATAATACCATCCCTCAAACTCGGTCATTTCATAACCCGCCGTCCTGAGGGCAGAACAATTCATTCCAGTAAAAGGGTTCTGTCGGATTGCACCCCTGGTGGCCGTACGGTTTCCGACTGCCTTCTCACATGGTACGTTAGTTTGGTTCTGGTGGTGCATCCATATCAGCATTTGAGTAACATTAAAGGCCACCGGACGAAGGGGTATTCCACCCCTACTATGTATCGGGATGTGGATACAGACCCAACAGCTGGACTGCTCCCTTTTCTTAGCATACTCGTAGGACATATAAACAAAAGTATTTACGTGTAAATTACGCTTACACCGCGGTCTGCCCCGGGTTACCGTAACAATGCATATTATCGCAACTAAACCTATTACGGTCTTCATTTTCAATTTTAAGTAAGGACTGCCTGTCTGAAACTGGCTTATGTTTTCTCTGGCCCTCCCGATAACACTCTTGTAACAACACGTTAAGGTAAAAGCATACAAGCACAACCGATGCAATAAGCCACAAAATAAATGCCCACACAGGCAAACAGATCAAAGTATCAGGCATTAATCAGCTGATGTTGACCTGGAAAATAATACAAGGGCGTATTATTAGTAACTTCTATGCACACCCCTTCTGAGGTAGATTAAAGCTTAAAACTTAAAATGGTTGTTGGATGTCAGCAGGTCAGAACGATCCAAACACTATAACAGATCTCGCATAACCGCAGTCACCTTTCCAAGGCCGAGTACGAGTTCTGTAACCCCGAAGCGTAATCCTTATGCCTTAACTAAACAGTATCAATTCTCAATCTGCGTTGTACGCCCCTACAGATTGAGTCCTTAACACAATAACTTAACAACTTTAATCTTAATTTTATGCCGGTTACATTCATTTAGTCAGTCTTCTCTGTCGTGGTTACACTCTCCCCGGTAGTCTCCGTCTCAGGAGGCTCCAGGGATGACTTTGGCTCATATATCTTTAGCTGTGTCCAATGTTTCCACACTCCCTTTCCCCGTATGTCTAGACAGGCGCAAGTATCTCCGCTAATAATAACTTCGTAAGGCCCATTCCATTTGGGAGCAAAGCCTGATTTGGTTGGTAATACCTTTAGCATTACCCTAGTTCCCGCTGTAGGGACTTCTGGTAACGGGAAGGGGAATTCCTTCTCGTCCTGTTCCCTCTGGCGGTACCTTATCTGCGTCTGCATTTCTTTTAATTGTTTACTCATTTCTTGGACATATCGCCGTAGCTTGTCCTTTAAGGGGCCTACATCCACCCCTCCCGTAATTATGCCTTCTGGCAATTGCATTGCTCGTCCTGTCATAAGTTCATACGGGGCAAGGCCTGTGGTGCGATTACAGGTGGCTCGTAATTTCATCAGAATGATAGGTAACACTTCCACCCATGTTTTTCCCGATTCCTGCATGGCCTTAGCCAACGCATTTTTTAGTGTTCGGTTCATTCTTTCTACCAACCCCGAGCTCTGGGGATGGTAGGGTATATGAAACTTTTGCTTAATTCCCATTAGCTGGCACATATGTTTGACCACACCTCCTGTGAAGTGGGTCCCTTGATCCGAATCTATCTGGAGCGGCATTCCCCAACGTGGGATTACCTCCTCCGCCAAGATTCGAGCGACTGTAGTGGCCGTACAATTTCTGGTGGGGAATGCCTCCACCCATCTTGTGAATTGATCAATAATCACCAAGCAATACGTCTTACCCTTTGACATGGGTAGGGGCCCCGTAAAATCAATTTGCAAATGCTCCCATGGCCCTCGGGGCCTGGGTTGGTGTCCTAGTCTAATTTTAACTGGTCTTCCTGGGTTATGCTGAGCGCACACGATGCATCGTTGACAATACTTAGCAATATCCCGTCCCATACCCTTCCACCACCACTCCTTACCTAAGGTCTGTTGCATCGCCTCCTTTCCAGAGTGGCTTAATCCATGGTGTATTTCGAGTAGGGTATTCTGTATACACTCGGGGGCCATTACCTTGTTATTTATTCGCCATACTCCGTCTGCTGTTGGTTTGGCTCCTTGTTCTTTCCATCTTTGCCTTTCACTAGGTAATATATCCTCGTGTAGCTCGGCAATACTAATTTCATTTCCTGGGCTATCTACACTGGCTACAGGTTCCTCGGGTTCCCATTCTAAGGCTAACTCCGCGGATTGTTTCGCTATCTGCTTTCCTTCCTTCCGTTCTAGGTTTGCTTCTTTCCGTTCCAAGATCAGGGCTGCCTGAGCTGCCCTGTCAGCTGCCTGGTTGCCCATATAACCCGTCCATTCTGGACTGTCTCTGGCTGGTTCTTTTTGGTGTGCTTTAATCTTTATTACTGCGACCTGTTTAGGCTTATTACTAGCTTCCAGGAGGGCTTCGATTCTTTCCTGATGTCTTATGGGGGTTCCTCCGGTAGTTACAAATCCCCGTCTGCCCCATGCAGTCATGTAGTCATGGACTACACCGAACGCATATCGGCTATCTGTATATATATTTACCATTTTATTCTCGGACTCTTCTAGTGCTACTGTCAGAGCCACTAGTTCTGCTACTTGGGCTGACAAGCCTCCTTCAAGTCTCCCTGATCGTACAGTCCTCATCTGACTCTTTACTACAGCCCAGCCCGTACGAGGCTGTCCGTCTATATATTTTCGGGACCCGTCCACGTACAGGGTCTCTTCAGCCCTTTATCTTGTCTCCCTCTAAGTCAGCATCTACATCTCCACAATCATGGGAAATACCCGACCCCAATACTCCTTCAGCCGGGTTTTCCCCTGCGTCTCTGACTATTGTTACTGCTTTACTGGGAGGGAGGAGAACAGCCTCCCATTTCGCTCGTCTCAAGTGTGAGACTGATCGCAATTTTCTAGTGTTTAACATTTCTACTAAAGTATGCTTTGTGTGGAGAATAATATCTCCTGTCATTACAACGGGCTCGCTAATTTTTACGGCCCAAGCTGCACAATCTAGAGCGGCTATGCAGCGCGAGAGTCCCGATACTACTGGCCCTTCTGCAGTGGAATAGTATGCTACGGGTCTACGTTTATCTCCATGCTCCTGGGTGACTACGGCCGAATAAAATCCTTCCTCATTATCACAGTGTATGTGGAAGGGTTTGTTCATATCTGGGAGTCCTAGTCCTGGGGCTGATATCAGATCTCGTTTAAGTTGGGTATAAGCTTGTTCCTGCTCAGGACCCCATTCGATGGGTTCCAGGGCAGGCTTACCCCCTTTTACCAATCGCTGTATGGGTTCTGCTGTTTTTGCGAACCCCGGGATGAAGTTTCGGCTATAATTAAAAAGCCCCAGTACTTTCCTTACTCCTCTTACTGTTACAGGTCTAGGCATGGTTTGTATTGCCTCTTTTCTATCTGCGGGCATCTCTTTTACTCCTTGTGAGATAAGGTGCCCTAAATATAAGACCTGGGTTTTTCCTATCTGTGCCTTTTTGGGGCTGACCTTCATTGTTCTTACATACATAAAATCTCATGGGAATATATCGTCCGTTTATTTCTACAATTTGTGCAATACTACGGAAGGTGGTGATGTTTTCACCGCCTACCCCTATTATTACTGTACTTTTCTTTGTGGTGGGAAGGGGGAGGTCGGTTATAGATATTGCTGCTCCAGTGTCCACTAACATCCCACACTGTCGGTCCCCCTATTAGTGCAGACACATGTATTCGTCCCCCTTGGGTTTTCCCACTTACATCCCTCACACTCCGTCCGGAGGTCATCTATCTGGAATCGTTTTCCCTTAAGGCTCACCGCCGCTGCCTGTTCTATCAATCCTGCCAAATGATGAACCAACAGTACCCCTGCTTTCTTAGTTCTTTCCCTTTTCTGTGTTTCCCACCATGACCGCTGTTGGTCCAAATCTTTTGATACGTCCCACCCGTCTTTCTGCATTTTCTCAATTAGGGCACATCTATCCGTCATAAAAGTATCGATAAGGGAGCCCGGGGGCCCCTGCTTCAGATCCTTACTCGACATTATGTCCCTTGGCCACTATCTTCGGCCCCCCGATTCTGAGAACACAATACCTTTCTCTCGGGGTCCGTCACGTGTAAGTAAAGGTTGGTCCGGCTCCTTTACCTCTCCTCCAGTTCTCCTCCTAGGCTATACCTAGTTTCCCTGGAATCTCCAGTTCTCCTCCTAGGCTATACCTAGGTTCCCTGGAATCACAAGAAAAAATGCAGTCTCACGGTTGTTAGTATCCTAGCACAATTTTACATATGCCATCTCACCTCTCTTTTGTTCTTTTAGATCACTCGAGCAAGAGTCTGCTTGATCAGAACAGCCGCTCACTCGGTGACCCTGCTCGCAGCGCCAATTTGTTGTAGCTAATTTGGGGCTAAGCGGGCCAGGTGATATTCTAGGTCGACGCAATCCCAACAGAAGCTTTTAGAGTCAATAAAACTCTGACTACGAGTGAATGGCAAAGTAAAAGAATGCTTTATTGCAGAGCTCTGGGAGAAGCAGCTGTGCACCCCGTGTACAATCGCCAAACTTCTCGTTTTGTACACTCAAGCCGCCTACTTTTATACAGGGGTCAAAACAACTTAGACGGTTGATTACATAATCCTAGCGACACCCCGTGACATCTAAAACGGTTATCTATTCTTAAGCAAACGGTTACATATTCTTAAACAAGCGGTGGCCACCTGTTAAAACTCCTTTGGGCCTCTGGCCGCAGACAAGATAAGCAGAAGTCCAACCTATTTTTTGTTGTAAGGTGACCACAATCGTTCAATAACAAAACTGCAGCTGGCATTATCTCATCCCAGCCTACGTGCGAGCTCAGGGGGCCCCTTTGTCAACCAGTTTTAATGTCAAGTATCCCAACAGTCTTTGCAAAGTCCTTAATACTGAAATTCTCCTTAACACTATCGAAGGTATTAATGTTCCCATGTTTAGGCATCGTTGCAATTTTTTTTTTTTTTTTTTAGTGATTTCCCTTTTTCCAAGATGGTGGCTTCCCGCTCTTGTCTTCGTCCTCCGCCTACAAAATGGCAGTTTCCCGCGCTTGGCGGTCTTTCCCGCACTCGCCTTCTTCACCCGCTGGCTGCAATGGCGTTTGGCGTGCCGCTGCTGCTCCCCTTTCCCAGCGGTTAGTAACTCCCCCGACGCTGTCTCCGCTTCACCGCAGCTCCCTCGGGCATTCGCGCTTCCCCGATGTCGCGCCTCGCAGCCCTTCTTGCAGCCCGGTTATTAGCACCGGCTGCGTTCGCCTTCACCGCGGCTCTCGCGCCTTCAGTCGCCCCAGACGCTGCGCCTTTTTGGCCCGAATGCGGCCCGGCCCTTATCACCAGCCGCGATTGATCTCACCGCCCTTATTCCTCCGTCTTCCCTCCCCATCTGTACAGCCAACGCGGCCGACTTTCTGCTCGCGTCGCTGACCGGCTTACCCACCACCGAGGTAGAAGGAAGATAGCTGACTGCCGCTGATGGAGGCTTCGAGTTCAGGATATCTTCTGCACTCCGGGTTCTCGATGCCTGCCGCGCGACGTGTCTTCCAGCAGGGTGATGAGGGTGGATGCCTCTCTTCGACGCCCGTTCTGTGGACGAAGCCGCCGTGGATATAAACTGCCGCAGGGTAAGAATCGGACTCGTCGCCACTGTTAAGTCTGTGTGTTCTAGTTGCATTTAAGATTAATTACTGACACAGACTACAAGAATAACGTTTCAACAGGTTTTTACTAGTTGGAGGTCAGGGCTATACTAACAGCAATATCACTACACAGTACTTATATACCGGTGGTCACCACCGGTATTACGTATACAGCAGCCAGAGAAAGTAGTACATCTCTTAAGGTGGAACAGGCTTAAGTTCTCTTAAGGTGGAACAGGTTACATACACCACAATACCCGCCCTCCTGTATGCCTCAGAGACATGGACCATGTACAGCAGGCACCTCAAAGCACTGGAGAGGTACCACCAACGCTGCCTCCGCAAGATCCTGCAAATCCATTGGCAGGATAGGCGCACCAATGTCAGTGTTCTCACTCAGACAAACATCCCCAGCATCGAAGCTTTGACCACACTCAATCAGCTCCGATGGATGGGTCACATCATTCGCATGCCCGATACGAGTCTCCCAAAACAAGCGCTCTACTCAGAGCTCTGATACGGCAGGAGAGCCCCAGCTGGGCAGAGGAAACACTTCAAGGACACCCTCAAAGCCTCCTTGAAAAAGTGCAACATCCCCACCGACACCTGGGAATCCCTGGCCCAAGACCACACAAAGTGGAGGAGAAGCATCCGGGAAGGTGCCGAACACCTCAAGTCTCTTCGCCGAGAGCAAGCGGAAGCCAAGCGCAAACAGCGGAAGGAGCGCACATCAACCCAAGCTCCCCACCCACCCGCCCCTTCAACCACCGTCTGCCCCACCTGTGACAGAGACTGTAGGTCCCACATTGGACTCATCAGCCACCTGCGAACTAATTTTTAATATGGAAGCAAGTCATCCTCGGTTCCGAGGGACTGCCTAAGAAGAAGATATGTTCAGCAAAACTATCCATTTCCGATGCTAGCCAACTGTGCAGACCCTGAATTCTGATCTATTCATTGTGACATTTTAATTTATTTTTTGCTGGGGAAAATAAAGAATCGATTTTCCAAATGCACAGTGCCGTCATTGTAGCAACTTATATCAATGCTCCATCTACGTGTTGTATACAGAGAACTGTCGGATTCTGCCGTTTCTTGTCATATCAGGCAGATGTGTAGCACTAAAGTACTAATGAAGGTTCCAATGTGTTTCGTGCTGTGTTGGCGAGCAGAGGTTTGATTAATACACAAGGTGCGGCTGCATTTCCAATCTGTGCTGTTCGCTTGTCTTGCTAATAGTCTCAAGTTGAATTTTATTCACTTTGTTTTTTCTTTGCCAACTTTCAACACTTTGTGTCCTCCCTATGATCTTCTAATGTATTCAATTTAATCATTTGCCCCTTTCTTGTTGTACTGAATTAATGTGATCATTTCTCAGTCTTACCATTCCTTGGCTTTCAATCTGCCAGCTTTATTTGTGTTTCTTCTTGCTCCACATGCTTCAGTTTCCTACAGGTAGCCCTTTAGTTCTAACACTTTCTAATAATTTCCTTCTCTCCTCTCCTGAAGGTGCCGACTCACGCTGTTACACTCCCACACCTCACTAAGTGCTGTTTATCCATGTGTGAGTTTTAAGAACAAAGGAAGGAATGTAGGAACAGGAGGAGGCCATTCAGCCCCTTGCGTCTGTTCTGCCATTCACTGAGATCAAGGCTGATCTGATCTGAATCCTAACTCCGTTGACCCGCCTTGGTTCTGTAACCCTTAATACTCTTGCCTAACAAAAATCTATCAATCTCAGTTTTGACATTTTCAATTGACTCCCAGCCTCAACAGCTTTTTGGGGCAGAGAGTTCCAGATTTCCACTACCCATTCTGACATCACCCCTGAACGGCCTAGCTCTAATTTTAAGGTTAGGCTCTTTTCTTCTCTCTATCTACCCTATCAACTCCTTTAATCATCTTAAACACCCCAATCAGATCAGAGTTTTGTCAGTGAGTGTCAGCAGGCAAGTCGACCGTGTGTGTATCACAGCTGAGCCCAGCCCAGTCCTCACCCACCGTCCGCACGCACCCATTGTCCAGCAGGGGCACGGGATAGCCATTAGGACCGAGAATCCTCGGGGAATGCTGCAGGTCAGTTGAAGCATTCCTACCACCATCCCAGCTGAACTCCGCTCACTCAGCACAGACCGGGCGTCAGAATTGGGATCTTCCTGGTCTTTTCTGGATCAGTTCAACACAGGGCACTGCATTTACCACTGAGCCATTGCGAGAGCTCCGTACCTCTTCACTTTTAATGCTGCTTTGTTTCGCTTGTTGCCCTGGGAGAATTTTTCATTTACCTCTCCCTTGTTTTAAATTACTGTTGTATAATATATGCAAGAAGATCCAAGTCATGCAAGGAACAGATTTCAATCCTGTCAGTTTAAAAGATTTGGATTAGTAACGGATTAGAGTTGTAAGTAACAGCTGTTACAGTGCATCTCCGCACTGTTCTGACAGTAACACCGAGTATGAAATCCTGCATATTTCCAAAGGCTTTTTTTCCCCCAGCAATGGGGGATCAATTTGAGCAGTCGAGATTGTACACATCCCAGATTTGACTCCTGCGCCTGTGCTGAATAAGCTGATCTCATAACAGGGCACCAGAGCTGTACTCGGAAGCCTGAAGGCGGTGGGTGGGGAGGGAGACATCAGTCGGGGGCCCTCAATCCTGATTGCTAAAAAGCATCGGCGTCCATAAACTTAATTCAGAAAAAAATTCCCACTTTGGGAGGAAAAAAGCTAATCAGGAGAGGGCAAAGAGTGCCGGCATAGTTATAGGACAGGGGTGATTCTGCCAGGTTAGAACAGATGCCAGATTGAGTGGCAGAAACCCAGAATAGATGAAGGACTGAAAGCGGTGAATGAGTTGCCTGAGGCACAGCTGACAAAGATAAGACAGGCATAGAGGCACAGTCACTCTCAGTTTTATCATTGGTCCATTGTGTTAATTAAACTATTTCGATATCAGGCTCGAAGCTGTCAACTAATACAATGACACAATCTTTTTAAAGAGCACTTCCAGGCAAACCAGCAGTTAATTTAAGTAACCTTTTTTTTCAAATCCTATAGCATGCTGGGCTCCTCTGGGTCATTCACATACAGACAATTGCTTTAATCAATCTCCAGCTCACCACATGTTTTTCTGCCACATATTCCAGCATCTTTCATTAACTCACACTTCTTTTTGGAGTAAATCAAATCTGTAATGAATAAAAAGCCCACTTTAATACGAATTGTAGAAAAACACAGGATCTTAGTGCAGTATTTGCTGGAATGTTTACTGAACTGAAACTGCTCAATAAAAATAATAGATAACTTAAAAAAAGAAAGACTTGCATTTATATAGCGCCTTTCATGACCTCAGGACGTTTCAAAGGGATTTACAGCCAATGATGAAGTACTTTTGAAGTGTAGTCATTGTTGTAATGTAGGGAAACGCCGCAGCCAATTTGTACACAGCAAGGTCCCACAAGCAGCAATGTGATAATGATGAGATAACCTGTTGTTGGTTGAGGGATAAATATTGGCCAGGACACTGAGGAGAACTCCCCTGCTCTTCTTCAGAATAATGCCATGGGATCTTTTACCACCACCCAAGAGGGCAGACGAGGCCTCGGTTTAATGTCTCATCCGAAAGACGACATCTTCAACAGTGCAGCACTCCCTCGGTACTGCACGGGAGTGTCAGCTTAGATCACGCGTTCAAGCCTCGAGTGGGCTATGCTCTCTTACATTGTAGAACATTCTGCAAAACTACTTGAAGATCCCAGTTCTGTGGAGTCCAACTCTTTTATACCGTGAGATTGGTTGCACATCACCAAGCAACAATCGAACTTTGTATGGGTAGTTATTTCAAAAAAACCACAGTGCACAACTTTATTGAGTGCCAATGGACTGTCCCTGATGGTTTGAGAGAAGTCGTGTGGGCCAGTGAGAGAGGAACCACTTCACTGGCTTGCACGCTGGGGCTGAGTGCTCGGCCTGGCTGTGCCTGAAAAGGTGGCGGCCTCACTGACTGCAGGATTTATATTGGCAGTGAAAGTACTGCTGCTTCAGGAGGTGCAGGAGAAGTGTCTGCTCCTTTGGGGTAACACCAGCCTCTCGTTTACCTTACAGCAGTGGCACAGAAGCTGGGGCGACTGGACAGCAGTGATGGAAGGTAGATGGAGCTGTTGAATATTTTACATGGTGGGAAGATATCAAGGGATACAGAACCTCAAGTACTTTATCAGGGCTTTCTGTGTCTTGAGATGTGCTATTGCCATGAAACATTTTTTTTTTTTGTAAAATATAGAACATTTGAATTCTTACTCAATAAATTTACACAAAGGGGAACAGAACTGGATGTTGTTCTTGGGCATTGCTTCCGATTTACACAGGAGAATTGTCCTCCTAAATATACTACACGGGTCAGAGTGAGGTGATGTGATTCAAACAGCAACAGCAACAACAAGTTGCATTTATATAGTGCCTTTAATAGAAAAGTATACCAAAGCGCTTCCCAGAGGTGCAATCAAAAGAATGGACGCCAAGCCCAACAAGGAGATATTAGGAGGACTCCTGAAAAGCTTGGTCAAAGAGTTGGGTCTTAATAGAATCATAGAAAGTTACAACACGGAAGGAGGCCATTTCGGCCCATCGTGTCTGTGCTGGCCAACAAAGAGCTATCCAGCCTAATCCCACTTCCCAGCTCTTGGCCCGTAGCCCTGCAGGTTAGAGCATCCCAAGTGCACATCCAAGTACTTTTTAAATGTGGCGAGGGTTTCTGCCTCTACCACCCTTTCAGACAGTGAGTTCCAGACTCCCACAAACTTCTGGGTGAAGAAATTTCCCCTCAGATCCCCTCTAAACCTCCCACCAATTACTTTAAATCTGTGCCCCCTGGTTTTTGACCCCTCTGCTAAGGGAAATAGGTCCTTTGTATCCACTTTATCTATGCCTCTCAATTTTATACACCTCAATAAGGTCTCCCCTCAGCCTCCTCTGTCCCAAGGAAAACAGACCCAGCCTATCCAGTCTTTCCTCATAGCTAAGATTCTCTACTCCCAGCAACATCCTTGTGAATCTCCTCTGTACCCTCTCTAGTGCAATCACATCTTTCCTGTAATGTGGTGACCAGAACTGCACGCAGTACTCTAGCTGAGGCCTAACTAGTGTTTATTACAGTTGAAGCATAACCCCGCTGCTCTTGTATTCTATGCCACGGCTAATAAAGGCAAGCATTCCGTATGCCTTCTTAACCACCTTATCTACCTGGCCTGCTACCTTCAGGGATCTGTGGACATGCACTCCAAGGTCCCTTTGTTCCTCTACACTACTCAGTGTCCTACCATTTAATGTGTATTCCCTTTCCTTGTTAGCCCTCCCCAAATGCATTACCTCACACTTCTCCGGATTGAATTCCATTTGCCACTGTTCTGCCCACCTGACCAATTTATTGATATCTTCCTGCAGTCTACAGCTTCCTTCTTCAGAATCAACCACAGAGCTGATTTTAGTATCATCTGCAAACTTCTTAATCATGCCCCCAATTATGATTGTCGTAAAGGAGAAGAGGAGGGAGGAAAGGTGGAGGGGTTGAGGGCGAGAATTCCAGAGCTTGGGGCCTAGGCTGCTGAAGGCACGGACACCAATGGTGGGGCGAAGAGAAATGTTGGAGGGGAGTGGTGGCAGTGATGCACAAGAGACCAGAGTCAAAGAAATGGAGAGTTCAGTTGTAGGTTTGCAGGGCTGTACGTATATGAACTGTTACTGAATGATAAAATATGCATATCCTGTATAAATACTAAGGATAGAGTGTCACAAGGCAGCAAGAAATAGCTGAGCAATCTTGAACACACTTTCATAGTATCCTGGTATTTGTTCAAAATCTTAATATAGAGATGTTAGTGCAGGAGTTACTAGATGGACAAAATTAGCAAGTTGGCTCGCCACAGAATCAATATTTTGTATGTGAAACTCCGAAATAATAGATATGAAAGAACACAAAATGGTCATCAGAGGCCTATAGTTTTCTAAATAATTTACAGATATGCTTCAGTTTCACTAGAGGATATCTCGCCAGCGCATTCAGCTCTGGATGTGAAAGGCAACTGTAACTCAATTACACCCACAGCCCTCATAATGCTTACGCAATGTCTCCCTCCACTCATCCTGTTTCAGACTGGGCAGAAGGTCCCATTTAGAAATGTCTAAAATAGAAATAATGGGTTGTTTTCTAGCATTGAAGCTCCTTTTTTTTTAACATACTCTTATGTCTTATGATGCAGATACATTAATTATTAAAGATTCCAACAAATTTTCATCATTGGCAAAGCAACTACTGTAGCAGAACGCAAGCCTCTATTCCAGCCTTCATCATGTTCTCTCTCCTGACCCTTGTCCAGTTTTGGATTTGCCCCAAAGGTGACAGCCCTACCTAAAGCTCCCTCTCTCTTATCTGCTGTGACTGAACATTACCAGTGAGGTAATCTATGCGTAAACATATTTACACTCACGTTTTATATGCTGAATCCTCTTATAAACCTGTGTTCAGGGTCAAATAGTCAAAATTAAAAACAAGATATTTGTGTTAATTGGCGGATATGATTAGATCTTTTGATTTTCAGGTTTTATGTGGCTAGAAAACCGAGCAGATGAAATCAGCTACTTTGTAAACGTATGTTTCTCGAGTCAAAAATATAACCTAACTCAGAAAGCTTCTGGTTTAATTAGATCTAATCAGCAAAACAATTTTGGAAGGAACACAGTATCAATACATGCTTACAATTGTCCTGGAAAATATAATACAAAAAGGAGCTGACCTGTATGAGTAATGGAATATGTTAAACATTGTTTAATGTCAAACTTTATATTGCAGTGATTTGTGGAAGAAAAAAATATTCAGTTTCCATGGAAACCGCTCATGTATTGCAAACATTTGACTCAAACACCACAAGATGGCAGCACTGTCTTCTTATTTAGTTTTGTAAAGATTGTTGGCTCTTGTGCTGACCAACTCAGTCGTCGTCATACGTTTCTTCACACTGTTCCCTTTGGGGAACTGTATGAAGTGGTGGAAGGATTTCTGGCTGCGATTAACGCTCCTTCCATGACCGTAACCATCTTCTTACCAGCCATTAGGGTGGTTAGTCCTATGGCGGGAGGGTTTTACGGGCTCCCACAACCCATACGAGGAGGGGGGCCACCCACACCCACGGACGCAAGTATCCCGCTGGATGTCAACCCAGAATTTAGAGCCGGAGCTCCGACTCCACTTGCCAGGACTGCCTGGAGCAGGGTTCGAAACCCTACGCCTTCTGGCCCAGCGGCGGGGATGCTACCGCTACGCCAAAGGCCCACTCCACCAACTCAGTGAGGGTCAATGACGACATATTTTTAATAAAGCAAAATATGATATTTTAAACTTGTGCTTGTTACAAGGAGATCTTGTTCCAATTAATAGATGCGTAAGGCTAGAAAATATTACCTTTTTAAAAAGAAAACAAACAGCTCAGAAATAGGATGAACATGATGATATTTTCTCAATTTTTTCTGAAGTGATGGTACTTTTTTTGGTATATTAATTCAATTAAATGTCAATATTTGTTTTGGTTCAAGAAGAAAATGAATCAAAAGTTCAAAGTGATCACATCAAAGGACTTGATCACATCAAAGGACATTATTGCATCAAAATTAGTTCCTTATCCTTTAGCAAGCCATTTTTAAACACGGTGCCCTAGTTTTAGTTTGGGCCAATGATTGCCCAGTGCTTTTATATTGTATTGGTAAGCTTACACTGCTGAACAATTGTTTTTAACACCGGTATTTACATTTACTTTTGGCGGTGCTGATATGACTGAATTTTACCAACACATGTGTTCACAAGGATAAACCTGGTTGAGTTACAAAGCTGTAACAGAATCATGACATTCACCTGATGTAATGAATTGTGACAGCCATTTGTTCTTTCTTAAAATATCTGTAGGATTTCATTTATTGCTAAGTGTTTACAAAACCCCCCAGCTGCCCTGATGATTTAGTGTGGTTGAGCCACTAGGCAAGTAGCTGGTGTGAGACCCTGATGGTACGCTGAATTAGCTGACCTCAGCTGTGGGGAGCAATGGGAGATCTACAACTGGCCTAGGTGGCCCTGAGTTAAGAAGGGATAAAATCAGGTTGGGTTTATTTTCAGTGACTCCTGCTGAAGAGTGTGGCAGTCAGGTGTGGATGGGATCAAAGCTAGGCTGTGGTTCATCACCCGCTCCTTCTACACACACAGGGAGCTACTGCCTTAACTCACTGGGGTCGATTTTCATTGACCCGTGGAGTCAGGATTGGAGGCGTGCGGGGGGTTAAAGTCCCGAATTCGGGGGTCCCGACCCCATCCCGCCCCCAACCCACCTCCATGCCAGTTTCAAAGGAGGCGGGTACCCACCCCGCACTGGGACCCGCCTACCTGAGGCGGGAAGGGATTAGTGCCAATTAACTGCCTGTTAACATGTAGTTAACAGACAGTTTTTAGCCTAATCCCTATTTTTAAGGTTGAAGTGTGGGATTCCCGATGGCTCCAAACCACACCAAGTTAGAGGCGGGCCGTCAGGTTGAAGGACTTGGAGGGGTCGAGATGTCGGTGTTCAGGTGAGTGATGGGTGCATGAGTGCAAAGGTAAGTGTGTTTGGTGTGTCTAAAGTGTGTAAAGAAGTTTAAATTATCTGTACTTACCTTTTAAGCCTTCATTTAGGTTTCGGGAGTCCATCATCTAACCGGCACAGAAAGCAGAATGGTTGCGATCTATCAAAAGTGACAGCCTGCAGCTTTCTGTGCCGGTGAGATTTCTAACTGAGTCTGTGTAGAAGGACTCAGGTTAGAAGTAAGACTGTCAGTATTTGACAGCTTCAAACAGCTGTGAAACGCTGATATTTCATCTGTCAAAAGCTCTTGACAGATGACATTTCAGTCTGTGATGTCACCTGTTGCCGGGTGGCCCTTAATTGGCCTGCTGAGCCTGCTGGGCGGGCTCAACAAGGTCAATCAAATTAAAATTGCGTGGATTGGCCGCATCTTGATGGAGACGGGACTACAACCCCGAAAGTTGTAGTCCCGCCTCCTTCCCGACTTCTGAATGAAAATCACCCCCACCATCTTCCAAATATTAAAATATGCATTTTAAATCTTAATTTTGACTTGCTGAAATTGGAATTGTCTGGATTTTTTCTTTTAAGCAATCTATTGCAGCAGTAGATTTCACTGAATGTACGTGTTACCATAACTATTATTAAACAAATTGGACATTGTTAACAAACAGTTGGGCTATTTTAGGATTATTTAGGCCCGGTTAGCTCATAACTCGAACTGGGTAAGCTATTCTGATACAAGGAAATATATGGAATAAATGACTTTTGGGGTTCGCCAATATCTCAGAGAGATCTGTCATTGAGGTAAACACCTCAATGTAATGCTGCAAGGGGAAGAAAAAAAGCAACTCACAACAACAACTTGCATTTACATAGCATCTTTAATGTAGTAAGGCATCCCAAGGTGCTTCACAGGAGCGTTATCAAACAAAATTTGACACCAAGCCACATAAGGAGATATTAGGCGACCAAAAGCTTGGCCAAAGAAGTAAGATTTAAGGAATGTTTTGGTGGAGGAGAGAGAGGTAGAGAGAGTTTTAGGGAGGGAATTCCAGAGTTTAGGGCCTAGGCAACTGAAGGCACGGCTACCAATGGTGAAGCAATGAAAATTGGGGACGCGCAAGAAGCCAGAATTGGAGGAGCGCAGATATCTCGGAGGGTTGTAGGGGTGGAGGAGGTTACAGAAAGACATGTTGACATTAGATGAACAAGCATTGAAGAATGACAACAATGCCATTTATATTTGAGAACCAATTCTTTTTACTGTTCTCGTGGAGCCTTGTTGCAAATATGCACATGCAAGATATAACCCAAATTTGAACCCAAGTTAAACAATCATTTTCATTGCATTGCTAAATAAAAGTAATATTACCTGCAGTCAGTGATTTGCTAGTTATAGGTTTGTTGTGAGATTCTTACTGAATCATAAGGTGCATTGAAAATACTTTCCACTATAATGCGCCTTTGAGCTGCAACATGAGGCAAAGTGCCACCTCAATAATAGCTGTGGATTTTATGGAAGTGGTAGTATGTTAGCTACTCAAGGTAAATTGAAGATGAAGCAAAACAGAATGACACAGCTATGGTATGAATGGTTAGCCACAGTTCCCTCTAATCATAGCGTCACAAAGGACAAAGCTATTACTATGGCCCTGAGGTCAATCTTGTAATAGTGACGTACAGATGGTGTCCCCAACTCTCCATTATGGTGCTGTGAGTAGAAGGAATCACTGGCACCATCATTGCTTGTGTCCTTTGTCTGCTTGGTGCCATTCTACATTCATGTCAAGTTGTCCCAAACAGAGTGAACGGGAGCTCACTATGCACCGTGGTGTGTTGCAAGGTAAAGTGATTTGTGTTCTTCCCTCGCCAACACATCTTTTTTTTCTATACAGCTCCAAATGATTCTCAATTCATTAACAGTGTAAGTAGTCCTGTTAATTATACTGCTCTTCTTTGAGCAGAAAATGCGACTTGTCTATCTTTGCATCGTGTTTTGTGGCGAAGGTGGTGTGATAAGACTGATCTTCATTTACCCTCATCATTTGCCGGCTCACCCAATTACTCTATCGGCACAGCTGGTAACCAATTATTACCCATGTTGGCACAATCAGGAAAACACTTCTACCTGAAGTAAACCGTTAGAAAATAGGGTAGAAACAAACATTACTGGCTATTAAAAAATCCAGCAATCCAGGCAGTTTAAGTGACAGGAAGTAGACTAGATTTATACAACTTTATATTGCCGCATTCTGTTGCTACACATTAATTTGGAGTGTTTGTTATTTTGGTATCTACATTGGCCTCTGTGTGGTTCAATGCACAACACTCAAGTTGTCATCTTTACCCCACTGTGTTTTGGGGGGAGTTCCAATATTTACATGCTGATACATCAACTTATTATTTTAGTCAATTTTCACATTAAATTCAGCCTTTAGCATTTACAATGAATAGTTGACTTAGCACTTTGAATGCTCTCTCATAGTTCTGGGCAAACATAGTTTACATGAACTCATTTACATTAGAAAGCTGTGCCTCCCACTCATTTATCCCTATTATCTCCTTTAAACAAAAGAACCCACAAGAAATTACAACTGTACTTTGTTTTACTGCATTGATGTGTTTATATGAAGCTTAATTACTTTAGCATTTAACCAACCTTACTTGGTGTGAATTTACCTCATGATGCATATATATTACATATTTGCTTGACGTTGCAGTTTATAATACAGATCAAGGATGCAATGGCTATGGAATCCATTCCATTTATATTGCAGGGTGGATTTCACAGTGCCTGAGTGACCATGCATGAGGTTCCAGCTGCTATATATTTCACGATTAGTTGAGGAAAGTGTGTAAAGGCGGGCAAATGGCAAACCTTGGGAACCATTAAAAAAAAAACTTCTTAATTCATTCACGGGATGTGGGCATCGCTGGCAAAGTCGGCATTTATTGCCCATCCCTAGTTGCCTTTGAGAAGGTGGTGGTGAGCCACCTTCTTGAACTACTGCATTCCATATGGTGAAGATACTTCCACAGTGCTGTTAGGTAGAGAGTTTCAGGATTTTGACCTAACAACAATGAAGGAATGGCCAATATATCTCCAATTCAGGATGGTGTGTGACTTGGAGAGGAGCATGGAGGTAATGGTGCTCCCATCAACCTGCTGCCCTTGTCCTTCTAGGTGGTAGAGGTCACGGGTTTGGGAGGTGCTGCCGAAGAAGCCTTGGCAAGTTGCTGCAGTGCATCTTGTAGATAGTACACACTACAGCCATGGTACGCCGGCGGTGGAGGGAGTGAATGTTTAAGCTGGTGGATGGGATGCCGATCAAGCAGACTGCATCACTTAGTTTATCTTACAACATTGCTGTTAAAATTGGGACTTGAGCCAGTGTAAAGTAGTGCAGCACTACATGTAACTATATGCAGAAATATAGGCAGAAAATACTGGCATTACATTGCAGGTCAGTCAACACAGACATGTGTACAGCACAGTGAGTAGCACCTCCAATTCATGGTGTCAGCACGTGAAGATGGGAGTCTACTTCAATGCCAGTTGCCACGTTGGCTTCAACCACACATTTTGAAGCATAAACCAGATGACTAATAAAGAACTGATAAATGCAAGTTCAATTATCTCAATTTTTAATCTGTTAAGATAAATGAACTTTGAGAAACAACTTGAGCCTGAAGAGATGGCTCAGAAGGCACCCTATAGATTTATATAAGGTACTTCTCCAAAAGTGTCATGGGACCTTTAGGCCTAGAAATTGGGTTTTGGCTTAGCCAGGGCTTTAGCGCCGGAAATTAGTGCCGGCGCTAAGTCCCCTGCGCGCGCCAAAAATTCAGTGGCGCCGCGTCTAAACGGCTGCCGGCGCTACTGAAGGGTCTTAGCGCCTGGAAAAGGGCGCTAACTGCCGTTTCGCGCCGGAATTCCGGCGCTGCGGCACCCGATGCGGTGCGGCAGGCTGGGGAAGTGCAGGCCTCCTCCTTCCGTTAAGGAGGAGCTGCCTGCACCCGGCCGCGGCCCGCGCAAATCTGCTTAAAAATGAGCCCGGCACCTCGGACAAGTGCCGGGCTTGCATCTGTTCCGGGGGGGGAGAGAAGTCCGGGGAGGGAGCTGCGGGCAGGCGGCCGGCGGGAAAGCGGCCGGCCGCCGCGGGGCCTTTAATACGCCGGCGCTAACTGCAGTAAGGCACCTCTGACAAAACGCTGGTTGCGGCTGCCACGGGCGAGGCGGCCGCAACTCAATTTCGGAGTTCGGGCGGGTTACCACGGCAACCGGGACGCTGCGCACACCGATGACATCATCGGTGCCGGCGCAGCGCTACCGGAGCAACGCCGATTTAGGGCCCCAGGGAATTTCACTACTGGCCATAACTCCGGCGAAAGGCCCTCTAGCGCCTCAAATGAGGCGCTAAGGCTACTGAATTTTCAGCCGTTAATGTCCAACTGAGCAAGCAGATGGGGCCTCTTCCAAAAGATGGCACCTCCAGTGCCCCCTTTGATGCAGAGGCAAGAGTGCTACCACTGAACCAAGCTGACAGTTTTAACAGGAAACCGGTGTCATTTTCCATGAGAAGATGTGCATACAAAATTTTCAGTACCAGTCTGTGTATAATGGATTATGCTGAAGATTTGGAGCAATTGATGTAATTTCTTTCAGCTCAACTTTAAACAGTAGTTTTTTTTAAATGAGGTTCTGAGGTCAGGTAGGCAGAAAATGAAAAAGAAGAGAGCATTTTTCTCTAATGACAGATAAGGCACAAAAAGGCATTTATTTTGAATTGTATTCTGTGGCTGTTGGGCAATTTGCAGATTTTCTTCTAATAACATTCAATAAAATAAAGATTGCTAGTCTCTTTGTTTAGCAGCTTCTGAAATACTTCAGAATTACGAAAATACGAGTGATGTTCTGTCACTGTTCAGAAAGGTCACAAATGCACAGAGAAAACAAAATAGTTTTCTGTTTTGTATTCAGTGACAGCACCAGACACTCTCAAGAATCCTCGTTAAGCTGTGTGTGAAGTCTGCATCTATTCAATGTATTTCCATTCCTGATATATTTACACCCAAAAGTGTTGCTTTATGGCTTCTTGATATTGCAGTGAAAGAGGCTCTACAATGTGTTTAACTGCTGGTTTGCACTGCAGGGTATAGGTCAGGGTGCTGTTGGTGACACTGATGCAATCTGTTGTTGTTCCCAAGTCATCTTCCTAACTTTATGTTTCTGACTTTGGAGCTTCCACAACATCATGGGATGGTCTCTACTGACCATCAGTGTAAAATCTGCTGAACTAAAAAAAAGCAACTCATGTTATTGCAACCAACCTCGGCCTCAGATCCCATAGAGCCCATAAAGGGGGGAGGGGGGAAGGCTTCAGCTGTACCTCTTCCATCTCTGACCTTTCCTGGCATATCATCTCTGAATATCCTCCTGAACTGAGGTCACTCTAAACCCCTTCCTTCTTGCTCCCTGCTTATTCTATGGCAATTCCTATATTTTTTATCCCTCATCACTCCAGCTCCATATCAGTCTCACTCTCTCACTTATTACTGGGCACCAGGGTTATCTTAGGATCCTCAGTACCAATGAAAGTGGGATTGAGCATGTCAGAATGGTGTTGTTCCATAATGCCCACTGTTGGTACAAAAACAATTCTGGGAGGCAACAGGAGAATAGTCATGGAGGGAACAGCAGGGGCAAGTGAGAGAAAGGGGCTGAAGTGGGCGTGGAGCACACAGGAGGAATTGAGATGCAGAACACATAGGCAGGAGGCTGTTTAAGATGGACATTAGATAGACCAGGAGGGAATAGGGTGGAGGGAAGCCGAGGGCCAAACATGAACCCAACGTTGGGATGAAAACAGAATTGGACTGACATTAGGCAGGTGACCAAGTACATTTGCTTACAAAATGCCCTGTCAACTGCTCCTGAGGAACTTGTCCACTTTACATTGGAAAACAATCATTAATAATGAGGATTTTGAACAGATGTTGCACAATTATACTTTAGATAGTTTTATTATGTTGCAAAGTGAGCACATTTTCTTAAAACAACACTTTCAATCACTTTAAATAGTCTCTTTTTTACTCTATTTCCTTGCTGAGCTCCTGAGGTTTCTGGGTAATTGGAACATTTTTCTCACAGCCAACCACTTTTGCTATAGCAACCAAAGATTCCTTCATTTTTCAACAACTGCTAAAGTTATCGCAGAATTCAAGTTATCATGTTGAGTTATTTTTATATCGACATTTTTTCAAACAATATACAAATTGAATTTGCAATATAAATTCTGGGATTTTAGCCAATAATAGTAAATAAATAAAATGATCATTTTCCACCTTAATGACATGGACACACTTATTTTACTTGGTTTGGGCCTCATTTTCAACATTTAAAATTTATTTCTCACCCACTCAATTTTCTGCGTTCCTCCGCTGAAGGCACTGTCTCACTCCAGTGTTGGTTTAGTGGGCACAAGCTGCCTCTGATACTTTACTGTCCCTTCTTTATGTGAAAGTCTAAACTAGAAGGGATACAAAATCAATTTGCATTGCACCAATTTTTCGGGCGTAACACAGGCGCAACGCATACGAATTTAGCAGTGGGATGGCTGGCGCAGGCATTGGTCCATGTTGGTACAAACGACGTAGATAGGACAAGGAAGACGGTTCTGTTAAAGGAGTATGAGCAGCTAGGGGTCAAATTAAAAAAACAGAACCTCAAGGGTAACAATCTCTGGGTTATTACCTGAGCCACGAGCAAATTTGGCTAGGATAAATAAAATTAAAGAGTTAAATGCGTGGCTCAAAACTGGTGTGGGAGAAATGGGTTTTGCTTCTTGGGACACTGGCACCAGTACTGGGACAGGAGGGAGCTGTTCTGTTGGGACGGACTCCACTTGGCCAGTGCTGGGACTAGAGTCCTGGCGAATCATATAACTAGGGCTGTAGAGAGGGCTTTAAACTAATTAGTGGGGGGGAGGTTTCTAGAGAGCAAATAATAGAAATGACAACAGAGAAGGTCATAGACTTAGGTAGCAGTGGAGGAATTAAAAAACAGAACGTGTCAGGAAGGGACAGAAGGTATGGAGTAAAAAGTAAAGTACTAAAAAGGGAAAAAAACAGGAACTAAGTGTTACAAAACATATTTGAAAGTTCTTTATCTGAATGCACATAGCATTCGTAACAAAATGAATGAGTTAACGGCACAAATAACGACATATGGGTATGATCTTGTGGCCATTACAGAAACATGGCTGCAGGGTGACCATGACTGGGAATTAAACATACCAGGTTATTTAACAATCAGGAAGGACAGGCAGGAAGGGAGAGGAGGTGGGGTGGCTATGTTAATAAAGGAAGGAATCACTATAATACAGAGAAATGATATTGGGTCAAAGGAGCAGGATAGTGAAACAGTTTGGGTGGAGATAAGGAGTAATAAGGGGAAAAAAACACTAGTGGGTGTAGTCTATAGGCCTCCGAACAGTTGCAACTCTGTTGGACGGTGTATTAATCAGGAAATAGTTGAGGCTTGTAATAAGGGAACAGCTATAATTATGGGGGATTTTAATTATCATATTAACTGGACAAATCAAATTGGGCAGAGCAGCCTTGAGGATGAGTTCATTGAGTGTATTAGGGATGGGTTTCTTGAGCAGTATGTAACTGAACCGACCAGGGGGCAAGCAACCTTAGATTTGGTCCTGTGTAACGAGACAGGATTAATTAAAAATGTCCTAGTAAAGGATCCCCTTGGAATGAGTGACCATAACATGGTTGAATTCCATATTCAATTAGAGGGTGAGAAGGTTGGATCTCAAACAAGCGTGCTGAGCTTGAATAAAGGAAACTATGAAGGTATGAGAGCGGAATTGATTAGAGTGGACTGGGAAAATAGATTAAAGGGTAAGAAGGTACATGATCAGTGGTGTACATTTAAGGAGTTATTTTACAACTTCCAAAAAAAAATATTCCACTGAGGAAAAAAGGGTGTAAAAGAAAAGATAGCCATCCGTGGCTAAGTAAAGTAATTAAGGATAGTATCCGACTAAAAACAAGGGCATATAAGGTAGCCAAATCTAGTGGGAGGATGGAAGATTGGGAAGTCTTTAAAAGACAGCAAAAAATAACTAAAAGATTGATTAAGAAAGGGAAGATAGATTATGAAAGTAAATGAGCAAAAAATATAAAAACAGACAGCAAAAGTTTCTATAGTTATATAAAAAGAAAAATGGTGGCTAAAGTAAATGTTGGTCCCTTAGAGGATGAGACCGGGAAATTAATGGTGGGAAACATGGAGATGGCAAAAACGCTGAACAGTTATTTTGTATCAGTCTTTACAGTAGAGGACACTAAGAATATCCCAACACTGGTCAAACAGGGGGCTAAAGGGGGGGAGGAGCTAAACACGATCAAAATCACTAAGGAAGTGGTACTTGGTAAAATAATGGGACTCAAGGCGGATAAATCCCCTGGACCTGATGGCTGGCATCCTAGGGTCTTGAGGGAAGTGGCGGTAGGGATTGTGGATGCATTGGTAATAATTTTCCAAAACTCCCTGGACTCAGCAAAGGTCCCAGCAGACTGGAAAACTGCTAATGTAACACCCTTATTTAAAAAGGGTAGTAGGCAGAAGGCTGGAAACTATAGACCTGTTAGCCTAACATCTGTGGTTGGTAAAATGTTAGAGTCCATTATTAAGGAGACAGTAACGGGACATTTGGATAATCATAATTTAATAGGACAAACTCAGCATGGTTTCATGAAGGGGAAGTCATGTTTGACAAATTTGCTTGAGTTTTTTGAGGAAGTAACATACAGGGTGGATAAAGGGGAACCAGTGGACGTAGTGTATTTAGACTTCCAAAAGGCATTTGACAAGGTGCCACACAAAAGATTATTGCTCAAGATAAAAAAATCACGGGATTGGGGGTAATATTCTGGCGTGGGTGGAGGATTGGCTCTCTAACAGAAAGCAGAGAGTTGGGATAAATGGTTCGTTCTCAGATTGGCAACCAGTAACTAGTGGTGTTCCGCAGGGGTCAGTGCTGGGTCCCCAACTCTTTACAATCTATATTAACGATTTGGAGGAGGGGACCGAGTGTAACATATCAAAGTTTGCAGATGATACAAAGATGGGACGGAAAGTAGTGAGGAGGACATAAAAAACCTGCAAAGGGACATAGACAGGCTAAGTAAGTGGGCAGAGATTTGGCAGATGGAATACAATACTGGAAAGTGTGAGGTTATGCACTTTGGCAGGAAAAATCATAGAGCAAGTTATTATCTTAATGGCAAGAAACTGGAAAGTACTGTAGTACAAAGGGATCTGGGGGTCCTGGTGCACGAAACTCAAAAACTTAGTATGCAGGTGCAGCAAGTGATCAAGAAGGCCAATGGAATCTTGGCTTTTATTGCTAGGGGGATGGAATATAAAAACAGGGAGGTATTGCTGCAGTTGTACAAGGTATTGGTGAGACCGCACCTGGAATATTGCATACAGTTTTGGTGTCCATACTTAAGAAAAGACATACTTGCTCTCGAGTCAGTACAAAGAAGGTTCACTCGGTTAATCCTGGGGATGAGGGGCTGGTCATATGAGGAGAGGTTGAGTAGATTGGGACTCTACTCATTGGAGTTCAGAAGAATGAGAGGCGATCTTATTGAAACATATAAGATTGTGAAGGGGCTTGATCGGGTGGATGCGGTGAGGATGTTCCCAATGATGGGTGAAACTAGAACTAGGGGGCATAATCTTAGAATAAGGGGCTGCTCTTTCAAAACTGAGATGAGGAGAAACTTCTTCACTCAGAGGGTGGTAGGTTTGTGGAATTTGCTGCCCCAGAAAGCTGTGGAAGCTACATCATTAAATAAATAAATTTAAAACAGAAATAGATAGTTTCCTAGAAGTAAAGGGAATTAAGGGTTACGGGGAGCGGGCAGGAAATTGGACATGAGTCTAGGTTCGGAATGGTCATGGCCCTGTGGGTAGTGGAGTGGGCCCAGGGGCCGTGTAGCCTGGTTCTGCTCCTACTGTGTTCTAATTCTGTGTTAGATTTCAGGAGATGGTTTTATTCCTGTTCCTGGCTGGGGTGGAGATCGCCTTTACAGAAGGTAAGTACTGTAGAAAATATAGGGACAGAGTGATTGCCTGGAAGAATTTCGATCGCCTAGATGGGTCGGAGAGGAATTTTCCAGATTTTTTTCTCCCAAATTGGCCATTGGGTCTTTTATCTGGTTTTTCGCCTCTCCCGGGAGATCACATGGGTTCGGGTGGATGGAGAGTGATAGAAGATTTGAGGTTAGGATCAGATCAGCCATGATCTTATTGAATGGTGGAGCAGGCTCGAGGGGCCGATTGGCCTACTCCTGCTCCTATTTCTTATGTTCTTATGTTCTTATGCCAAATTCGGGGGGGGCCCATTTCTTTAGGCCCCTCGAGCAGATGCCAAAAATAGGCATTAGGCACTTCAAATATGTAAATTAGGGACCTAATGCTTGTTACAGGACCCCTTTGACAAATTGGTCCGGTTATCAGTGGGGTAGGCATTTTATTTTTATTCACTTATGGGATCTGGGCATCACTGGCAAGGCCCAGCATTTGTTGCCCTTGAGAAGGTGGTGGTGAGCTGCCTTCTTGAACCGCTGCAGTCCGTGTGGTGAAGGTACTCCCACAATGCTGTTAGGGAGGGAGTTCCAGGATTTTGACCCAGTGATGATGAAGGATCGGCACTATATTTCCATGTCAGGATGGTGTGTGACTTGAAGGGGAACTTGGAGGTGGTGGTGTTCCCATGCGCCTGCTGCCCTTGTCCTTCTAGGTGGAAGAGGTCACGGGTTTGGGAGGTGCTGCCGAAGAAGCCTTGGCGAGTTGCTGCAGTGCGTCTTGTAGATGGTACACACTGTAGCTACGGTACGCTGGTGGTGGAGGGAGTGAATGTTTACGGTGGAGGATGGGGTGCCAATCAAATGGGCTGCTTTGTCCTGGATGGTGTCGAGCTTCTTGAATGTTGTTGGAGCTGCACTCATCCAGGCAAGCAGAGAGTATTCCATCACACTCCTTACTTGTGCCTTGTAGATGGTGGAAAGGCTTTGGGGAGTCAGGAGGTGAGACACTCTCCGTAGAATACCCAGCCTCTGACCTGCTCTTGTTGCCACAGTATTTATGTGGCTGGTCCAGTTAAGTTTCTGGTCAATGGTGATCCCCAGGATGTTGATGGTTGGGGATTCAGCGATGGTAATGCCGTTGAAGGTAAGGGGAAGTGGTTAGACACTCGCTTGTTGGAGATAGTCATTGCCTGGCACTTCTGTGGTGCGAATGTTACCTGCCACTTATCAGCCCAAGCCTGAACGTCATCCAAGTCTTGTTGCATGCGGGCATGGAATTCTTCATTATCTGAGGAGTTGTGAATGGCGCTGAACACTGTGCAGTCATCAGCGAACATCCCTATTTCTGACCTTATGTTAGAGGGAAGGTCATTGATGAAGCCACTGAAGATGGTTGGGCCTAGGACACTGCCCTGAGGAACTCCTGCAGCGATGTCCTGGGGCTGTGATGATTGACCTTCAACCACCACAACCATCTTCCTTTGTGCTAGGTATGACTCCAGCCAGTGGAGCGTTTTCCCCCTGTGATGTGCCAAATAAATGCCTGAATCCAAGAGGTTAAAGCTTAAAACTAAAGGCTTTTATTAAGTAAGAACATGGCATCGAGTTAACACAAGGCAGCCATTATTCACCACCGACCCAGCCCTTATGAGTAAGACTCACACCAATCTGGAGGATCCAGAGGGGCGGGGCTAGGGATGAGCATTAGTGGTTACATCTGTAGAACATTCCAGACATTAGCAAGTACAACAACAACAGACAATACAAATGCCAGAACACAGAGTTATTTCATCACATTCACCCCCTGCTATAGATTCAGTCTGTCAGGAGGTCTGATAGTCCTCTGTGAACGACGTAACTCTTGCTGAGGCTCCTCCCGGAGTACTAACTCCGGTTCATTCGAATTCCCAGAATCATCAGTGTTTTCCACACTGAGGATTTGTGTCTCTGAAGGTCCAATACCATGATTGAAAACTCTACTCTCAGAGTCGAACTCTTTTCGAGCTCCAGCAGGTGCAAGATCTTTAATAGAGACCGTATCCTCTCGCCCATCCGGATATTGAATGTGCGCATACTGGGGATTAGCATGGAGGAGTTGTACTTCCTCCACCAGTGGATCAGTCTTGTGGCCTCTCACATGTCTGCGCAACAGCACAGGGCCCGTGGTCGTCAACCATGTGGGTAACGATACTCCATTAGTAGCTTTTCTTGGAAAGCTAAACATCCTTTCATGAGGGGTGGCATTCGTCACTGTACACAAAAGAGACCTTATGGAATGCAGCACGTCTGGCAGGACATCCTGCCAGCGAGAGGTCGGCAGGCCTCGCGACTTCAGAGACAGTACGATAGCCTTCCACACTGTCGCATTTTCTTTCTCGACCTGCCCATTACCACGAGGGTTATAGTTGGTAGTTCTACTCGTTGCAATCCCTTTTGATAGCAAAAACTGTCGCAATTCTTCGCTCATAAAGGAAGAACCCCTATCACTATGTATATAGTTAGGCATGCCAAACAAGGAAAACAGTTGGCAGAGGCATTTAATTACAACAGCACTGGTCACATCCAGACAGGGGATAACAAAAGGGAACCGAGAGTACTCGTCTATAATATTAAGAAAATAGACGTTATGGTCGCTCGATGGAAGGGGACCTTTAAAATTGAGACTCAAACGGTCGAGTTGCTTTAATAAGATGAGCTGGCTCGGACGGCTTATAGAAGCGGAGTTTGCATTCAGCACAAACATGACAGGTTCTGGTAATTGTCCGGACCTCCTCAATAGAGTAGGGTAGATTGTGGGACTTAATGAAGTGGTTCATTCTGGTAACCCCAGGGTGACAAAGTGCGTCGTGGAGATTTTGAAGCTTATCTATACCTAGACTAGCACATACTCCTCGTGACAAAGCATCCGATGGCTCATTGAATACTCCAGGCCTGTACTGAATATCATAGTCATATGTTGACAGTTCTATTCGCCATCTTAAAATCTTATAATTTTTGATCTTGCCTCTCTGCTTCGTATTGAACATAAAGGCCACAGATCGCTGGTCCGTAATAAGTGTAAAACGTTGGCCAGTGAGATAATTTCTCCAATACCTGACTGCTTCGATAATCGCCTGTGCCTCCTTTTCCACTGAAGAATGTCGAACTTCTGGTCCTTGCAATGTACGAGAGAAGAAAGCTACTGGTCTACCAGCTTGGTTAAGAGTTGCTGCCAACGCAAAATCAGATGCCTCACTTTCCACTTGAAAAGGGATCTTCTCATCCACGGCACATACCACTGCCTTCTCAATGTCCCGTTTGATATTAAAGAAAGCCTCCTGAGCTTCCGCCGATAGCAGAAAAGACGTCGACTTAATAAGAGGTCGGACTTTATCTGAGTAGCTAGCCACCCACTGGGCATAGTACGAGAAGAATCCCAGACACCACCTTAAAGCTTTTACAGTGTGAGGTAAAGGTAATTCCTTAAGTGGGCGTAATCTTTCAGGATCTGGCCCGATTACCCCATTCTCCACAACACAACCAAGAATACACAAACGTGTAGTATTGAAGGTACACTTGTTTTCGTTGTAGGTCAGGTTTAACCTCTTTGCAGTCTCTAGGAATTTCGCGAGATTTTGATCATGCTCCCGTTGGTCGCGCCCACAGATAGTAACATTGTCCAGGTACGGGAATGTTGCTTCCAACGCGTATTCATCCACCATACGATCCATCTCCCGTTGGAAGACGGATACCCCATTCGTCACTCCAAAGGGCACCCTAAGGAATTGGTACAGGCGCCCATTAGCTTCGAAGGCCGTATGAGGTCGGTCTTCTATTTTGATGGGGAGTTGATGGTAGGCAGACTTTAAATCAATGGTGGAGAACACGTGGTACTGAGCTATCTGGTTCACCATCTCAGAAATACGAGGCAAAGGATAGGCGTCTAATTGGGTATACAAGTTTATAGTCTGGC
Organism: Somniosus microcephalus; assembly: GCF_052327205.1. Taxonomy (NCBI): domain Eukaryota; kingdom Metazoa; phylum Chordata; class Chondrichthyes; order Squaliformes; family Somniosidae; genus Somniosus; species Somniosus microcephalus. The sequence continues at coordinate 64,722,901 of NC_141006.1, read as the reverse complement.
TATAATCGACCACAAGTCTTTTCTTTTCATTAGTTTTAACCACCACCACCTGGGCACGCCACGGGCTATTACTGTGTTCGATGATTCCCTCCCGTTGAAGCCTTTCCACTTCCTCTTTTATAAATGTTTTATCTTCTGAACGATACCGTCGACTCTTAGTCGCTATAGGTCTACAATTAGGAGCAAGGTTCATGAACAAAGAAGGCGGACTTACTTTTAAAGTAGAAAGGCCGCAGACTGTGAGTGGAGGTTGAGATCCACCATACTTAAGGGTAACGCTCTCATGCTGACACTGGAAGTCCAAGCCTAAAATTAAGTTCACACACAACTGAGGTAATATGAGGAGTTTAAAGTCCTTATACTCCGTATCCTTAACGGTCAATGTGACTTTACAATATCCAGTTACCTCCGAAGTAAGGGACTTGGACGCCATCACAATTTCACTTCAAGTAGGATACACCTTCAATGAACAGGAGTTAACAAGGTTGGGGTGTATAAAACTTTCAGTACTGCCACAGTCTATCAAACACCCAGTAGGACGACCATTAATCTTGATGTCCATCATAGATTTCGACAAGGAACACGGTATGGTCTGGTCAACCGTAGCCGAGGCTAGAGTAAAACGATAGGCGGCAGCAGAGAAGACATCGGGTACAGGATTACCCTTACACACTTTACTAAAATGTCCCCGTTTCTTACATTTAAAACAGGTAGCTTCTCTGGCTGGGCATCTTTGCCTGGGGTGTTTAGATTGGCCACAAAAATAACACTTAGACCCATGGGGTACAGCCGCAACAATAGGATTAAGTAGAGGCTCCATTGGTGTTATGGATGCCTCCATACTCAGAACACACGAGGCTGAGAGAGACGCATGGGCTGATGCATACACTTCTAAATCCTTCTGGGCTACATCTAACGATCGAGCAGTAGCGACGACCGTTTTTAAAACTAGCGAGTCGTTCTCGAGGAGTCTCTGTCTAATATAATTAGATCGGAGGCCAGATATGAAAGAATCACGGATGGCTTCTTCCTGATACACTATGGCAGAGACAGCCTTGTAGTTGCAATCCTTAGCCAAAGCCTTAAGGTTCTGCAGGAAATCGCCCAGGGATTCCTTGGGTAATTGCCTGCGAGTAGACAAAAGATACCTGGCGTATACTTCATTAACCGACTTAAGGTACTGGGCCTTAAGAGCTGCGAGGGCCTCTTCATATGTAGTAATATCTTCAATTATAGAGTAAGTTTGATGACTTACCAAGTTGGTTAGAAGACCCAACTTGTTAACCGTCGGATCGATCGATGCGATGAAGTGTTCAAAACATCGAAGCCAATGCGTAAATTTCTTCGACGCATCTGCCGAATGGGGATCGATATCCAGACGCTCTGGTTTCAAAAATCGATCCATCTTCCAAAAGTTGTTACTTAATAAAATTGATGTGCCAAATAACTGCCTGAATCCAAGAGGTTAAAGCTTAAAACTAAAGGCTTTTATTAAGTAAGAACATGGCATCGAGTTAACACAAGGCAGCCATCATTCATCACCGACCCAGCCCTTATGAGTAAGACTCACACCAATCCGGAGGATCCAGAGGGGCGGGGCTAGGGAGGAGCATTAGTGGTTACATCTGTAGAACATTCCAGACATTAGCAAGTACAACAACAACAGACAATACAAATGCCAGAACACAGAGTTATTTCATCACACCCTGATTCCCATTGACTTTAGTTTTACTAGGGCTCCTTGATGCCACACTCAGTCAAATGCTGCCTTGATGTCAAGGGCAGTCACTCTCACCTCACCTCTGAAATTCAGCTCCTTTGTCCATGTTTGGACCAAGGCTGTAATGAGGTCGGGAACCGAATGGTCTTGGCGGAACCCAAACTGGGCATCAGTGAGCAGGTTATTGATGAGTAAGTGCCGCTTGATAGCACTGTCGATGACACCTTCCATCACTTTTCTGATGATTGAGAGTAGACTGATGGGGCGGTAATTGGCCGGATTGGATTTGTCCTGCTTTTTGTGGACAGGACATACCTGGGCAGTTTTCCACATTGTTGGATAGATGCTAGTGTTGTAGCTGTACTGGAACAGCTTGGCTAGAGGCGCGGCTAGTTCCGGAGCACAAGTCTTCAGCACGATAGCTGGGATGTTGTCAGTGCCCATAGCCTTTGCTTTATCCAGTGCCAACTAAAGGTAAGTTTATGACATTTAAAAAAACCTCATTCCTATGGAGCGAGGAGGAGTGCTCCCCAATTCTATAGCAGTCGTGATTGCCCAGTCCAAATTCTATCCCAAGGTGTCCAAACTATGGCCTGTGGACCAATTGCAGCCTGTGAACTCTGGCTACTTGGCCTTCAAAGAATCCTGATATCATGGTTTGTATTTGCTCTCATTTTACTTACGCCACTGATTTCTCATTTGGATTTTGCAGGCTTGATGATTTGGAAAGGCCTTCTCAGTACAGTTCCCTTGTTGTTGGATAATCCATAAAGCCACAATGTTAGCAGTGCTGAAAAAACTTTCAAAACCACTAGGTCCAGTAGGAGAAGCCAGAGGAGCATGAAATATAAGCAGACAATGCCAGTGAGAGCAGGGACCAAGAAACTGGGGTTAGCATATCAGGAAGAACAGAGCTAGGAGGGACAGCTTACATGTGGGAGAGAGAGAGAGAGAGAGCAGATCAGGCTCTCAATATCAGGGCTGAACAGATCAGGCAAGTGCACAGGGGAGGGACACCATTCAGTGGACCAGCACAGCAGGGAGACAGCAGATCAGGCTAGCACATGAGAGAGGGAGAACACACTGGGACGGAAAACACAGCAGGACTCGCATCTGAGAGAAATAGAGCAGATTGGGGCCTGTACATCGAATAGGAGAGCAGATAGAAGCCAACACAAGAGGGAAGCAAATCAGGAAGGGAGAGCACATTGCGGATGAGCAAGTGAGGCTGGCACATGGGGTCCTGCACTTTGGAGAGAAAACACAGACCGGGGATGTTCCTGCACTGTTTATCTAGGCTCTACACTCTGCCATGCATTTACCAACTGAACCTTCAGGGGATTCTTGTGTGGTGTTTATGAATATTGTTCTTCCTGAACGCACACTACAATAAAGTAGATTAGTGTAACAGATAATACAGATGTAGAGACGAAAGGTCATCAACCTGAAACGTTAACTCTATTTCTCTCTCCACAGATGCTGCCTGACCTGCTGAGTATTTCCAGCATTTTCTGATTTTATTTGTAGGGATTACATCTTGCCTTGTAATGATTTACAGAAAATTACTATGTCATGTGGGACTGCTTAACTCATAGTAGTCACAGATGCAATTGAGTTGTGTTAATCAGGTTATCATCCACCAACGTATAATTTGCTGTTAAAATGCATAGTTTATTTATCCCACAGTATACAATGGGACCTCCATTATCTACCATTATGCAGGATATCTCCCCCACCCCACCCCTCCAAAACTGGTTGATTTAGGAAAATTGTCAGATGATTAAGAGTCATCAAATTCTTGTCATACATGTGTACACAGCAGTAACCTAGGCAATGGAATAAGGACAAGTACAAAGAACAAACTGGATTTAATGTTTCTTGGGCTGTGAGGTTGATTTATGTGAGACAGGAGGAGATTAGTGTTTGCTGGCCATGGAACAAGGCAAAGCCACATGCAAGGCTTTGTCCCACGACAATTCCAGCAAATAATCAGGAAGATGGATGATTGAAGCATGGACAATGAAGGTTCTACTGTATGTGGTGGCATCTAACTTTAATACTAAAAAAAAAATTCATAATTATATATTCTTTACAGAAACATTGTGGGGTTCTTTGAACAAATACTATAAGTATAGACGTTAAATGATACTGTTTGTGCCACACCTGCTATCGAATGATCGTCGGGAAGCATTAAAGGCAGATGTGAGAGAAATTCATGGCCTGGGTCGTCCTGTTCCTCCTGAATAAAAGAGATTACATGGAAGCGAACAACATCTTTGGGTGTCAAAATGGGCAAACAGAAGAGAAAAAAAATATTAAAAGCATGGAGCAAATGACAAAGATCTACCTGGCATGGCCAATGGGACTTTGAACAAGAAAATATTGACATTATGGCAGCGGATGGAATGGGAATATTTGTCAGTGAAATAGCGCTATCAAAAAAAATGCCAGCCACCAAGAAGAAAAGCTTAAACTAGATAACCTGGATTTCTATTGCTGTTAGGTTGGACTCCTCCATCAGATACAACAACAATTTGAATTTATACAGCGCCTTTAACATAGATGGAATATAATATGGAAAGTGTGAGGTTATGCACTTTGGCAGAAAAAAATCAAAGAGCAAGTTATTATCTAAATGGAGAGAAACTGCAAAGTGCTGCAGTACAAAGGGTGCATGAAACACAAAAAGTTAGTATGCAGGTGCAGCAGGTGATCAGGAAGGCCAATGGAATCTTGGCTTTTATTGCAAGGGGGATGGAGTATAAAAACAGAGAAGTCTTGCTGCAGTTATACAGGGTATTGGTGAGGCCACACCTGGAATACTGCGTGCAGTTTTGGTTTCCATATTTAAGAAAAGATATACTTGCTCTTGAGGCGGTTCAGAGAAGGTTCACTCGGTTGATTCCGGGTTGACGTATGAGGAAAGGTTGAGTAGGTTGGGCCTCTACTCATTGGAGTTCAGAAGAATGAGAGGCGATTTTATTGAAACATGTAAGATTGTGAGGGGGCTTGATCGGGTGGATGCGGTGAGGATGTTTCCACTGATGGGTGAGACTAGAACTAGGGGGCATAATCTTTGAATAAGGGGCTGCCCTTTCAAAACTGAGATGAGGAGAAACTTCTTTACTCAGAGGGTGGTAAATCTATGGAATTTGCTACCCCAGAGAGCTGTGGAAGCTGCGACATTAAATAAATTTAAAACAGAGATAGACAGTTTCCTAGCAGATAAGGGAATTAGGGGTTATGGGGAGAGGGCAGGGAAGTGGACGTGAGTCTAGGTTCGGATCAGCCATGATCCTATTGAATGGCGGAGCAGGCCCGAGGGGCCGTATGGCCTACTCCTGCTCCTACTTCTTATTATGTTCTTATAGTAAAACATCCCAAGGCTTTCACAGGAGCGATTATCAAATAAAATTTGACACAGAGATACAAGGAGATTTTAGGACAGGTGATCAAAAGCTTGGTCAAAGATGTAGGTTTTAAGGAGAATCTTAAAGGAGGAAAGAGAGGTAGAGAGGCTGCGAGGTTTAGGGAGGGAATTCCAGAGCTTAGGGCCTTGGCAGCTGAAGGCATTGCTGCCAAAGGTGGGGTGATGAAAATCAGGGATGTGCAAGAGACCAGAATTGTCGGAGTGCAGCGATCTCAGAGGATTGTAGGGCTGGAGGAGGTTATAGAGATAGGGAGGAGCGAGGCCATAGAGGAATTTGAAAACCAGGATGAGAATTTTACAATTGAGGCGTTGCTGGACCGGGAGCCAATGTGAGCGCAGGATTTTTCACTGAAGAAATTAGAAATGTGCTTTTTGCATGACTATGTCAAGTTTGCTGCGATAAATTGTTGGACAAATATTCCTCCCCACTGAAAAAACATGCGCAATATGAATTGAAGGGCCCTGATTTAATACAAGCACAGCTTGAGACCAGCATCTGTTTAGAGTTGAGTTATACTGTCGCTCTCTAGCTGGGGAAATCAGAGCTCTGCTCACGTGTACTTACACAGTTCTATCGTTGGCATTTGAATGCTGATTAAATTTTAATGTCAGTGAAGTCACCTACCTACTAACACTATAAATCAGTTACAAGCCCTTGTGTATCCTCCTTGAAGTGGTGTCACAATTCAACTTGGGTGACTTTACATCCCGGTTATTCCATATATTTTGTGTCGATGAAAAAACTAAAACTGCTGGCGTGTCTCACTGGGCTGGTGTAACAGGAAGTTCGTATAATACCTGTGCAGAATTGTGGTTAGTTTCTGCAAACCCTAGAAGATTTGTACAAACCTGTAAAAACCTACACCTTCTGTACTATTTCCTGCCCCACCAGCTTTAGGCTTATACGATAGCAAAATACTGCGGATTCTGGAAATCCGAAATAACAACAGAAAATGCTGGAAAAACTCAGCAGGCCAGGCAACATCCGTGGAGAGAAAATAGAGTCAACGATTCGGGTCGAAACCCTTCTACAGAACTGAGAGAAAAGGCAGGAAATGAAACAAAAGGCAGTTTGGGGGCTGGGAAATGGGGGAGGGGATGAAAGAAGAGACATTAAGAGATATTCAAGGTGAGATGAGAGAGTAATAGGACAGGTAAAGAAACAGACAATGGCTCTAGATGAAGTGTGAAATGCGCTGGCAGAGTGAGAGACAGCTGCCATGTAGGAGAGAGAGAAAAAGGAAACGTCACAAACCAAAAGTGTGGATAAAACATATAAAAATATAATAGGGGCCGAGGTTATGATCTGAAGTTGTTGAACTCGATATTGAGTCCGGAAGGCTGTAAAGTGCCTTTAGGCTTTAGGCTTATGCTTGATTTATGGTTGCATAGGACACCACAATTCAGAGTGACTGTAGATATATCTACATACTTACATGTACACACATACACATACTTATACACATATACATACACCTACATGTCTATATATGCATACATGTACACACATATACATATATCTATGTTTCTTTACTTGTCCAATTACCACCCCCCTTTGCCTTGCACCATCATCCCGTTTGTCATTTAATCTCTCCTGCCTTCCACCCTATCACAGACCTTCCCTTTTGTTCTTCCCTCCTCTCCCCACCTTCACCTCCCTTTCCCTGGTTCTGTACTAGCTTAAAATCTGTTACATCTCTAACTTTTTCCAGTTCTGACGAAAGGTCATTGACCTGAAATGTTAACTCTGTTTTCTCTCTCTCTCCACAGATGCTGCCTGAACAGCTGAGTGTTTCCAGCATTTTCTGTTTTTATTACATATACCCATGTGTGCAAACATTCCAGCCTGTATATTGTTCTGAGTGATTGCTGGATCAGCAGTATAAAGTATGACTAGGTCTCTATGCTGAATGACACAAAGCATCATTCTGAACCAAAGAACTGTTTAGGGATTTGCCAGTTGTTTCATATACTTCATTATTGTTTTTCACTTAGTGCAAAGACCCAATCAATCTGGCTGCAGCTGCTGTGGAACTTACAGTGCAGCTTTAATTAAAAAAGTAATCATTGCAAATTTATAAAGCACAGAGAGGAAGTGATGGAGTACAATGTCAAGAATGTGTTATGAGCATGCAACAGTCATAAAAAGATATGTCACATATTTTCATGTAAATTGTGTATATCATAAACTTTGCAGATCAAGACATTTAAAATTACGCATAGCTCTTCACAAGTCTTAAGGGAAACAATACCCCAATACAAATGTTATAGACTTCCGAAAAACTTAAAAAGGTGCGGGGAAAGGGCTGGGAAATGGGACCAAGTGGCTAGGACTTTCAGAAAGCTGGCAGAGTTCAATAGGCCAAATAATGGCCAAATTTCTAAACTGTAAGATTCTATAATCCAGATCTGTTCTGCAGCTCGAGCTTTTGCCCAGCACGTTTTCTCATGTTTATGGTAATGACAGTTTCCGTAAGCACACCAAGGGATAGAAACTCATCTTGGGCAGGAGCGCAAAACAGGCAGTATCGCATGGGCTGCCCATTATATGCCCCGCCCGCTATTCATTTCCGTTGGTCAGTGGAACTGACTATCAGGTGGAGTGTATAACAGGCAGCCCATGCGATACCGCCTGTCTTGCTCTACCGCCCAAGCCAAATTTCTACCCACGAGTCTCTTACGAAAGAAAGGGCGAATTTGCATTTACACAGCATCTTCTCACATCCTCGGAGTGTGACAAAGCAATTCACAATCAATAGATTACTTTTAAAGTGTAGTTACTGTTGTTATGTAGGTAAACACTGCAACTAATTTATTCACAGCAAGGTCCCACAAAATAGTAAATGAATGGATGACAATATCATTTATTTTTTTGGTGGTGCTGGTTGAGTGAAGAGTATTGGTCAAGGCAGTGGAGGAATTCCTTGCTCTACTTTGAATAGTATATTTCTATCTGTTACATCCACCAGAACAGATAGATGCGGTTCTGATGGAAGGTCATTGACCTGAAACGTTAACTCTGTTTCTCTCTGCAGAGAAGCTGCCTGGCCTGCTGAGTATTTCCAGCATTTTCTGTTTTTATTTTAGGCAGATGGTGCCTTGGTTTAACACCTCATAAAAAAGCAACACCTCCAACAATGTAGCACTCCTGCAATACTGCACTGAAATGTTAAACTAGCTAATTATGTACTTAGGTCCATAATGAGGCTTGAACCCACAACCTTCTGACTCAGAGGTGATACTGCTCCCAATGGGGATGGATCTAGTGTGGATTAGTATAGCCCTGGTTGAACATTTAAACCTGAAATATGGTAAATAGCTTGATGGAGAATACATTGGATACCCACAGTGTTCTCTGGTCACTTCAGAAGATGGAAAATCCCACGCTGCTAGACCACCGAGAACAGGCTAAAAATAACTCTCCAGATTTATTTACAGACATAAGAATAACAGAAGCATTTTCCAATCTACTCTGGCTACAGGTGTGGTGCTGGAGGACTGGAGGATTGCTAACGTTGTACCATTGTTTAAAAAGGAAGAAAGGGATAGACCGAATAATTACAGGCCAGTTAGCCTGGCCTCCTTCTGTGCCATAAATTTCTATGATTCTATGAGAAGCAAATTGGCAAGATATAATGCTCCTTGGGCATTATTTACTCTTCTTTTCAAAACTGCCTCCTGAGCTCCAACTGATCCCAATGCACCAACAACATTCAATCCCACTCACATGCCAGCTCAGTCCTTGCCAGCCTTCTTTGACTCTACAATCCTCACCTACAAATCCCTTCATGGGCTCTGTTCGCTCCACATCTACAAAAGAAATAGGAGCAGGAGTAGGCCATTCTAAATAAAAATATGGTAAGTATTATTCTTTGTGCTCTTGTTTGTTACTCTGCCGGTGATCTGTGTCTCTGTTCTGGTAGTCTCTGTATCTATCCTTGTGATCTGTTTATCTGTAATGATGATCTATCTCTCTGAGATGGCAGCTTGTGTCTCTGTCCCTTTAACCAGGCGGTTAAGAAGGCAAATGGTATGTAGGCCTTCATAGTGAGAGGATTCGAGTACAGGAGCAAGGATGTCTTGCTGCAGCTGTACAGGGTCTTGGTGAGACCAAACCTTGAGTATTGTGTGCAGTTTTGGTCGCCTTATCTGAGGAAGGATGTTCTTGTCATGGAGGGAGTGCAGCGAAGATTCACCAGACTGATACCTGGGATGGCAGGAATGACGTATGAAGAGAGATTGGGTCGATTAGACTTATATTCGCTAGAGTTTAGAAGAATGAGAGGGGATCTGATTGAAACTTATAAAATTCTAACAGGACTAGGCAGACTAGATGCAGGAAGGATGTTCCTGATGGCGGGGGAGTCCAGAACCAGGGGTCACAATCTAAGGATAAGGGGTAAGCTACTTAGGACTGAGATGAGGAGGAATTTCTTCACCCAGAGAGTGGTGAACCTGTGACATTCTCTACCACAGAAGGCAGTTGAGGCCAACTTATTAAATATATTCAAGAAGGAGTTAGAAATATTTCTTAAGGCTAAAGGGATCAAGGGATCTGGGGAGAAAGCAGGGACAGGGTATGGAATTTGGATGATCAGCCATGATCTCATTAAATGGCGGAACAGGCTCGAGGGGTCGAATGGCCTACTTGTAGGGGTTCGCAAAATCCCCTCAGCCCCCAAAGATCGGGAAATATTAATCCACATCGTGGACGAAGACTTTGTGTGATTTAAATTGTCTCTGGGTTGGACAATGTTTTAAAACGTGCCCAGAACCTCAAAAGGCTGCGTTAAGGAGCCCGTGAGCTAAGCAGCACTTGGACACCGGAATCAAAGGACTTTGTAAAAATCGCACACTTTAAGACATTTTATTAAAAAAAAGAAATGTACTCTTGAGTTTTGAACCTCATGGAAACAGAATTTTCAGCAGGAAAAAGGACAGACAGGTCATTAGCATTTGAATGGAGCCTGAGCTGTCAATCACCCTGTGGTATTGGGCAGGTCAGGTAACCTACAAGCTGTTTGTTTACACTGGGCAGTAGCCCGTTTGAACCTGCCAATCAAAGGCAATTCAGGGAGTTTCCCCACCCTGCAGCAGATGATCAATTTGTTTACTGAAACTGCTGCCTTGTTGACATAAAGGATTGAACCACTTAGGCTGCGGTTTCAGTGACCACAGACAATGGGTTTCTGTTTACATAGTAATACAACTCCATTCATACCCATCAGGATGAATGAAGACACATTCAAAACTGCAGCTATCACAGAAGAGACACTTAAACTGAGAAGAGGAACAGTTTAAAATTGAATGGGTTTGAATCACCCATTACTGGACAATGGGGACAGTTGGATCCCTTTTGTTTTAGCCCAGAAACTTCTGGATCTGGGCGGGAACATTTCGGCCCCAAAACTGGGGTATAAGAGATAGCTTCTGAGAGGCATCTCTCTCTCTCTGGCTTGCCTCCGTGTGCCCTCTACAGCGTGGGAGTCTGTCTGAAGAAGTAAAAACACCAGCAGTTTACTTTTAAAACACTGGGGTGTTTCTTTACTTCAGGACAGTGAAGATCTCGTGGGGCACGGAGCTGGCATTATAGTGGTGAGCATATATTTTTCTGGCCTTCCACAAGGCAACTTAGGGTAGGCTTAGGGGTGGGGGTAAAGTGGGGATTTTGTTAGAATTGTATTTTAGGCGATTTCCCTCGTTGTGTCCGTTTTTTTCCTCCCCTATTTAAGCAATTTTACCGCGATTACAAGATCGTGTGGTGTAGTTTCTTAGTTTTAATAAAGTTTGACTTTCTTGCATCCAGATCATTTGTCCGTTTTAATATATCATTAATTATAAGTTCCTCCAGTCAGAACTGGAAGGAGGGGTTTAGCGATTCGAAACCGCTGATTAGAGCTGGTTAAAGTGCAGTGGCAAAAAGGCTGCCTGACTAGGTAAATTACCGTAAACCAGGTAGAGGAAGGTAAATTACCGTAAACCAGGTAAAGGATGCCCCCCTACAAATTGGCGACCGCGGCAGGACTGGAGGCAGTTTTTGATATGATAAGTGGTTTGGATCTGGAGAAAGCATCAGCTCTTACTTTTCCTACTTTTAGTCTGTGGGTAGCCCTGCAGAAGTTAGCAGCAGCGTGTAAGCTGACCTATTATGGTATAGGTGGCTGGGTTAAGAAGGGTGAGATGAGGGTGTGGGAGGAGGTTAAAGAGGCCAAGAATCGGGAGTCAGAGTTTGGAAAATGCCAGGCGGAGGTAGAACGCCTCTTAAGAGAGGTGAATGAGGCCAGAGATAGTGGGATGAGGGTGCGGGAAGAAAATGCACGCCTCACCCAAGAGGTCACAAAATGCCAGGCAGAGATAGAGCGCCTTGTGCTGGAAGTCACAGAGGCTAGGGACAGTGAGATGAGGCTACAGGAGGAAAATGCACACCTCACCCAAGAAGCTAGCGAGGGCAAAAGCCACGCGAGGCACAAGATAGAGTTCCTAAAGTGCCAAATTACAGAAGCTAAGAGTAACGAGATGAGACTGCGGGAAGAGAATGCCCGCCTCACCTTAGAAGTAACAGAGCAGGAGGAAAGGGTTAGGGAGGTAAAGGCAGCTTATAAGCTGGCCTGCGACCAAAAGTTTAGTGGAGCAGATCATACCCCATGTAACAGAAAGATAGAGAGTTTGGGTATGGAGTTATTAAGGACTAAAGGGATGATATGTCTCATAAGTCCGAAGGGAAGTCCGTCGGACAGTACCAGCAGCCCAAATCAAACCGCCCCACAGGCAGCACCCAGAACAGAGCTGGCTAGGGAATTAGAGATCCCAAGACAGCAGCCCACAGCTCCGAGTTTCGAGGAGCTCTGGCAGCAAGAAGGGGTGGACAATGGGGTGGTAGGAGAATGCCAGCAGGTCCCGCTAGGCAGGCGGGGACCAGGACCAGTGTACCCCCTCCGACAATGGAGGTACGGTCCGCCCGTGAACGATAATGACCATGGGGCTGTTCAGCATACCTATCTGGTACCCTATGATACCCCACAGCTCAGAGGCCTGGTGAAGCATATTCCCTTGCTCTCCGAAAAGGGAGACCCCTCAATGCACTTCCAAGGGATAGAACAGGCAGCCTGTGTTAACGGCTGTAATGACGAAGAGAAAGCCAAAATGTTGCTTTTCTCTGTAGATAGTAAGCTCTATCAGACCCTTTCAGATGAGGCTAAGAGAGGGCAGAAGGGTTTTGAGGACCTAAAGAAGGAAATACTGGAAGCCATGGGTGCGAATGACGGCAGTCCGTTCGATTGCATAGGGAAAACACTGCAGAAGGAAGGGGAGACCCCACAGGCATTTGCAGACAGGCTGTGGCCAGTCTACAACAGCGCGTGTACAGGGGGACAAAATAGGGCACACCTGAACCCGCAGCAGCGGACCCAATGGCTTCGTTGCCTGGTGTCCAATTGCCTGCCCCAGATAAAAGCAAAGGCTGATACTTGGTTTGACCACCGAGACCCCCTAGCAACCGAAGAGACTGTAATTCAGCAGCTCACGGTAGCATATAGGAACGGTAGGAATAGTGGGACCCCCCAGCAAATGGGTAAAGTCCACGTGGTTAAACCTGGGGCTCAGTACAAGAAAGAGTGGCGCCAGGAGGGGAGCCGTCCCTCCCAGAACAAGGTCACTTGTTACAGGTGCGGGGAGGATGGCCACTGCCGCAGGGATTGTAAAAAGCCTGGGAGAGACGATAAAGCCAGGACCCCCGCAGCCCCAACTCAGAAGGCAGAGACAGAAACTGCTCCCGATACAGTCTAGTCCATCATGGAGGCGATAAAATCTTTCCTCAGGGCCAATCAGGGAAAGGTAGCAGCCATCAGTGGTGCTGCAGCCCCCTCGCCCACCTCTGCCTCCCCACAATGACTGGAGAGAAAGGGGTTTAAAGTCAACCCCAAGCAGGCAGCAGACAGCATGGGGAAGCAGCATCGGAATAATCGGCTGCTGCTCGAGCCTAGCAAGAGCCACCAGTGGGAGATAGGAGACCTAGTGATGGTAAGAAACTATGCCCGGGTGGGAAGTTTAGAGCCACTCTACATGGGACCCTATAGTATAGTTGATAGGGCCAGCCCCATGGTCTATGCAGTAAAACTACCCCGGTGCACAAAGTGGTTCCACGCCAACCAATGTAAATTGTATAAATCTGACCATACAAGTTCAAGTTCACAGGCTGTAAAGACAGGCACTGTGGCTTGTTTCAAGGGAAATGTTGTCCGGCCCACCAATGGGGACACTTCCCCACCCCAGTGGGACCTAAGTTTTGGCCAAAGTTTAAATTTGAACCAGTTATCTAGTTCAGAAACAGAGAAACAGCCACCTGAGAGTAGAAATCTGTAGGCTGCTGCGAGTTCATTCACAAAAGAAACTGCCCACGCATGCATAGTCGCTGGTCTGGAGACAGGGATTCCCCAGTCTTTTGAACAGGAGGTTCACGCAGGCGCAGTCGCGCGCCTGAGGGGAGAGGTTTCCCAACACTGGGTTCGCGCAGGCGCAGTTCCCCAGCCTGTGACCCCAGCGGCTCCTTTTCAGTTTTCCGGCGCAGGCGCAGTCGCCTGTTTGAAGACAGAGGTTTCACAGCCTCTGCCGGGGGACTCTGGGGAGGAGGTTCATGCAGGCGCAGTTCCCCAGCCTGTGACCCCAGTGGCTCCTCTTCAGTTTTCCCGCGCAGGCGCAGGCGCAGTCGCCTGTTTGAAGACAGAGGTTTCACAGCCTCTGACGGAGGACTCCGGGGAGTAGTTTCGTGCAAGCGCAGTCGCCTGCTTAAAGGGACAAGCTTCCCAGCCTGCTTCTAGAGTGGTTCCCCCTATGGTGTGGGACTCTGGGGAGGAAGGGATAGCAATTCCTCTTGCAGGGGACAAATGGGAGGAGCTGGTACCAGGTTTTGGACCTGGAGAGGAAGATTTTCAGCCACCAGCAGTGGGTGGTGAGGGGATACCTGCCCCCAGTACAGGAGTGGGTAGGAAAAAGGAGACATAGAAACATAGAAGATAGGAGCAGGAGTAGGCCATTCGGCCCTTCGAGCCTGCACCGCCATTCAATGAGATCATGGCTGATCATCCAAATTCAGTACCCTGTCCCTGCCTTCTCCCCATATCCCTTGATCCCTTTAGCCTTAAGAAATATATCCAACTCTTTTTTGAATATATTTAATGAACTGGCCTCCACCGCCCTCTGTGGCAGAGAATTCCACAGGTTCACCACTCTCTGGGTGAAGAAATTCCTCCTCATTTCAGTCCTAAATGGCTTACCCCTTATCCTTAGACTATGACCCCTGGTTCTGGACTCCCCGGCCATTATAAACATCCTTCCTGCATCTAGTCTGTCCAGGCCTGACAGAATTTTATAGGTTTCGATGAGATCCCCTCTCAATCTTCTAAACTCCAGTGAGTATAATCCCAATCGACACAATCTCTCCTCATACGTCATTCCTGCCATCCCAGGTATCAGCCTGGTGAATCTTCGCTGCACTCCTTCCATGGCAAGAATGTCCTTCCTCAGGTAAGGTGACCAAAACTGCACACAATACTCAAGGTGCGGTCTCACCAAGGCCCTGTACAACTGTAGCAAGACATCCTTGTTCCTGTACTCGAACCCTCTTGCTACGAAGGCCAACATACCATTTGCCTTCTTAACCACCTGCTGCACCTGCATGCTTACCTTCAGCGACTGGTGCACAAGAACACCCAGGTCTCTTTGCACTTCCCCTTCTCCCAATCTATTGCCATTCAAATAATAATCTGCCTTCCTGTTTTTGCCACCAAAGTGGATAACCTCACATTTATCCACATTATAGTGCATTTGCCATGTTTCTGCCCAATCACCCAATCTGTCCAAATCGTACTGGAGTTTCACGACATCCTCCTCACAGCTTACCCTCCCACCCAGCTTTGTGTCGTCTGCAAATTTGGAGATATTACACCCAATTCCCTCGTCCAGATCATTAATATATATTGTGAACAGCTGGGGTCCTAGGACCGATCCTTGCGATACCCCACTAGTCACTGCCTGCCACTCAGAAAACGACCCGTTTATTCCAACTCTTTGCTTTCTGTCCGCCAACCAGTTCTCTATCCAAGTCAATACCTTGCCCCCAATTCCATGTGCCTTAATTTTGCACACTAATCTCTTATGTGGGACCTTATCGAAAGCCTTCTGAAAGTCCAAATACACCACATCCACTGGTTCTCCCTTATCTATTTTACCAGTTACATCCTCAAAAAATTCCAGTAGATTAGTCAAGCATGATTTACCTTTTGTAAATCCATGTTGACTTTGTCCGATCCTGTCACTGCTTACCAAGTGCTCTGCTATTACATCTTTTATAATAGATTCTAGCATTTTCCCCACTACCGATGTCAGGTCTATAATTCCCCGCTTTTTCTCTACCACCTTTTTTGAATGGTGGGGTAACATTAGCTACCCAGACAAACCCGGAGTACCGGCAGGCTGCCAGGTATATTAAGCAGTGTGGGCTGTTTGCATCAGGGGGAGAAGGTTCTGAGCCAGCTAGGGCTGTGACCCAGGCTCAGGGTCCGTCAGCCAAAGTTTCCCCCACAGAGACACCCTCAGAAGGTCTCTTCGGGTGCCCCAGCCCAAGAAAGCATGGTCACCCACTTTACAGTGGAGTAGGGCGGACTCCCGAACTGGGGAGAAGCCAAAGGGCAGAGGTCCCCAATCAGCAGCCATAAGCTGCCAGGGACCAGAAGCAGGAGGCAGTCCAGCTTCGCTGCAGGCAGCAGTAATCTGCGACAGTGACACAAGAGATTAGCCTGGCCGTCCGGAGGTGGGCGGCATTTGTATTATAGCTTTGTGTTAAGTAACCAATGTTTATAGCTTGCTTTTAAGGTGTTTAAATTTTAAGTTTAGAATGTAACTAGTAGTTTAAAGTTTAAGTTTATAAGTGTGCCAAATGCTTGTATTTTGGTCCAAGGTCGAGGGACCCGACCATGTCTCCGCCTAAGGCAGCAGGTCAGTGAGAGACCTGGCTGCATGTCCTTTTAAGTTCTTTTGCAGGAAAGTGGACAAAGGAGCAGCCCTGTTCGCCCAGCCCGAGCTGGGCATCGAATGAAGATATGGATACAGAATGTTGGGGATCACCTCGCCACTGGACAAATCCAGGAGGAGACCCCGCAGCGACCTTCGGGAGAAACCGGACAGGGTCCAGAGGAACTTGCCTACTCATCCTACGCGGAAGAGATGGCCCCAGCTGAACCCAGCACTATCCTGACCGAATTTCGCTTGCGGGAGACCTCGTTATTGAGGAGTCACGGTGGGGAAGCACGGGTGCCTTGTCAGATAGGGACGCATTCCCCAGGAGTGGGTGGTGATGGCCCGGGAAAGATTGTAAAGGGGAGGGGGAGACCCAAGAGTCACGTGGGTGCGTTCGGGGAAGGGAGGAACTCACCCGGGGCCCACGGGCAAAGTTAGAGTGTAAGTGTGGCTGGGAAGGATGAGTGGGTGGCCGGACCTGGGATCCAAGTTTGAGTGTGGGGCCAGTGAGAGCCGCCACACAGGCACCCATCATTTTCTCCAGCCAGTCGAGGGCAGACGGGAGGGGGAGGGACTGGGAGTCGCGATCCCATACTCCCCGGTCTCGGTCAGTGAAACATGAGGGGTACCCCACCTCCACAAAGGGACAAGGGAACGGCTCGGGGCTGGCGGAGCAGACTGTCCTGTAAAATCCATTCTGTATGTTTTAAAGGTTTAGGACCATTAAAAGGGGGGGGGGGTGGAAGGAACATTTACTGCCCGGGTGGGAGGAGCAATACCCACTCGAATTTTGCGACCCATCATTGGCACGTGATGGTCGGGGTTTATTTCAGCATTTTGTTTCAAATGTTTAATGGACATTTTTGTATTTTGTTTTACAGTTCCAAGTGGTGCAGAGGCGTAGGACCCTCTCCGTGCTTGGAATCATTTTGATTACATTGTATAACCAAGATTGCAACATTTTGTAATATGTTATAATGTAACAAGTGGTGCAGGGCTATTAGACCCCTTATTGTAACATTTTGTAATTGATGTATCTGTAGATGCCTACCGTACCACGGTTTTTCTCGGATTGGAGGGAAATAGACGGGTCGGGGGATCAGTGATAGGTAGCTATAGGTAAATACAGGGGATGGTTGTTTGTCGGGGATCAGAAAATTTTGCTCACTTCTTCAGGAGGATACTACAAGCAAGGGAGGAATGTAGGGGTTCGCAAAATCCCCTCAGCCCCCGAAGATCGGGAAATATTAATCCACATCGTGGACGAAGACTTTGTGTGATTTAAATTGTCTCTGGGTTGGACAATGTTTTAAAACGTGCCCAGAACCGCAAAAGGCTGCGTTAAGGAGCCCGTGAGCTAAGCAGCACTTGGACACCAGAATCAAAGGACTTTGTAAAAATTGCACACTTTAAGACATTTTATTAAAAAAAAGAGATGTACTCTTGAGTTTTGAACCTCATGGAAACAGAATTTTCAGCAGGAAAAAGGACAGACAGGCCATTAGCATTTGAATGGAGCCCGAGCTGTCAATCACCCTGTGGTATTGGGCGGGTCAGGTAACCTACAAGCTGTTTGTTTACACTGGGGTGTAGCCCGTTTGAATCTGCCAATCAAAGGCAATTCAGGGAGTTTCCCCGCCCTGCAGCAGATGATCGATTTGTTTACTGAAACTGCTGCCTTGTTGACACAAAGGATTAAACCACTTAGGCTGCAGTTTCAGTGACCACTG
Organism: Somniosus microcephalus; assembly: GCF_052327205.1. Lineage (NCBI taxonomy): Eukaryota > Metazoa > Chordata > Chondrichthyes > Squaliformes > Somniosidae > Somniosus > Somniosus microcephalus. Next base: position 64,705,008 of record NC_141006.1, on the reverse strand, counting down.
ACAATGGGTTTCTGTTTACATAGTAATACAACTCCATTCAAACCCATCAGGATGAATGAAGACACATTCAAAACTGCAGCTATCACAGAAGAGACACTTAAACTGAGAAGAGGAACAGTTTAAAATTGAATGGGTTTGAATCACCCATTACTGGACAATGGGGACAGTTGGATCCCTTTTGTTTTAGCCCAGAAACTTCTGGATCTGGGCGGGAACATTTCGGCCCCAAAACTGGGGTATAAGAGATAGCTTCTGAGAGGCATCTCTCACTCTCTGGCTTGCCTCCGTGTGCCCTCTACAGCGTGGGAGTCTGTCTGAAGAAGTAAGAACAACAGCAGTTTACTTTTAAAACACTGGGGTGTTTCTTTACTTCAGGACAGTGAAGATCTCGTGGGGTACGGAGCTGGCATTATAGCGGTGAGCATATATTTTTCTGGCCTTCCACAAGGCAACTTAGGGTAGGCTTAGGGGTGGGGTATAGTGGGGATTTCGTTAGAATTGTATTTTAGTCGATTTCCCTTCGTTGTGTCCGTTCTTTTCCTCCCCTATTTAAGCAATTTTACTGTGATTACAAGATCGTGTGGTGTAGTTTCTTAGTTTTAATAAAGTTTGACTTTCTTGCATCCAGACCATTTGTCCGTTTTAATATATCATTAATGATAAGTTCCTCCAGTCAGAACTGGAAGGAGGGGTTTAGCGATTCGAAACCGCTGATTGGAGCTGGTTAAAGTGCAGTGGCGAAATGGCTGCCTGACCAGGTAAATTACCGTAAACCCGGTAGAGGAAGGTAAATTACCGTAAACCAGGTAAAGGATGCCCCCCTACATACTCCTGCTCCTATCTTCTATGTTACTCTATGTTTGCTCTTTTTGTCTCTGTACTGGTGGTCTGTGTCTCTATTCTGATGCTCTATCTCTTTGTAATAGTGATCTGGCTCTCCAGCCTGGTGATCACTTTCTCTCTCTCTTTAATGGTGATTTGTCTTTTTGTCCCAGTGATTCATTTCTCTCTAATGTTGATCTGTCTCTCTATCCTGCTGATCTGTGTCTCTGTGCCAGCGATGGGCCTAGGGCCCTAAATAACCAACACCCACAGTGATAGATTCAGTAGCACACAAAAAAATATCACCAGACGAAACTGAATAAAACCACCCATAAAATGAACAATATATATTATATTAAAAATATCCTCAGGTGATTTCAAACTTCTAATCCAATCTTGACTTTTTACACATCAATAAAAGACTCAGGCCTCAAGTCATGAGAGCACAGCACTGTGAGAGCTTTGACAGTTCCCTATAAAAATACTATAATTTGAAGGGGATTCAAAATGTCTGCTGCTTGAGGCCTCTCCGTGGCCTTGATGTAGCAGCGGCAGTGAATTTCTCTACAGAACAGGATACAATAAGTAACAATTAATGGGCCAGTTCACTGGGGAGTAAATATTCTAATTGTTTAGTCCTCAAATAAATAGGGCCCATCAACAAAGGATACACCTGCACAGAGCATTATTATAAATTAATACTTTGAGACACTACTACAGTTTTAACTTATTTGTATTTAATGAGTAGCAGCAAAGAATACCCATCATTTCATGTCATTACATTGTACATAATAACAGCAAACATGCATCATTAGGCCTGTCCAATTGTCATTAAACACTCATTATACACTCATTGCATTAGCACAGTTTGCTTAAATCAGCTTTTTAACCATTAAAAATACAGCTGAAAAGGTGAATTTATGCTTTTTGTGATGATTTTCATGTATAATTAATTTATTCTAATGCCATAAAGTCTAGGATTAGGGGGCATAGTCTAAAAATTAGAGCCAGACCTTTCAGGAGTGATGTTAGGAAACACTTCTACACACAAAGGGCGGTAGAAGTTTGGAACTCTCTTCCGCAAACAGCAATTGAGGCCAGATCAATTGCTAATTTTAAATCTGAGATTGATAACTTTTTGTTAACCAAAGGTATTAAGGGATATGCGGCAAAGGCGGGTATATGGAGTTAGGTCACAGGTCAGCCATAATCTCATTGAATGGCGGAACAGGCTCGAGGGGCTAAATGGCCTAATCATGTTCCTATGACAGCTGATAATGTAAGCTGTCATGATAATACAATGATGCCACTCACTGGACAAAATGGGAGCAAAATTTTGGGCCAGGCATTTCCAACTGACATTTCCGCTGTTAGAGGGACAGCTTCAGAGATGAAGAAATTTAGCGGTGAGGGAGTGAGGGGGAGACAAGCAATGGACCATTACTGTTCAGTGTCAGGGTAGCGAGGCAGCAGGTTTGATCCAATTGCCTTGCTCCATTCCTGACCTGAGCTGTGCAGAGCCAGAGGTTCCCAACCAAAGCCTAGGCCTTGTCGTGGTAGTGAGGAGGTGAAAGCGGACTGGGCAGTTCAGCTTGAGCAGTAATTCGTGCTTCCAGGTGGTGAGTTTACACAAACTAGGGTTGTATTCCCTGGAATTTAGAAGGTTAAGGGGTAATTTGATCAAAGTTTTCAAGATATTAAGAGGAACTGATAGGGTAGATGGAGAGAAACTATTTCCGCTGGTTGGGGGGTCTAGGACTAGGGGGCATAGTTTGAAAATTAGAGCCAGATCTTTCAGGAGTGAAGTTAGGAAACACTTCTACACACAAAGGTGGTAGAAGTTTGGAACTCTCTTCCTCAAACGGCAGTTGATGCTAGGCCAATTGTTAATTCTAAATCTGAAATTGATAGATTTTTGTTAACCAAAGGTATTAAGGGATATGGGGCAAAGGTGGGTATATGGAATTAGATCACAGATCAGCCAAGATCTCATTGAATGACAGCATAGGCTCGAGGGGCTAAATGGCCACTCCTGTTCCTATATTCCTATGAGAATGTAGAACACACTGGTCACAAATCGTAGACACAAATTTAGTTCAGGTGTTTAAAAGGCAGAAGAGGGATGTTAAGGGAAATGGGCAATAGGTGAGGAATTAGAATTGAAAAGATAAAGAGCTACCTTGGTTTACCGAGCCAAAAGGCCTCTTCCTGCTCCCATGTTTCTATGAGCCAGCCAATGGGAACTCAGGCAGTGGTCTAGAACAGGCTGCCCACTTGCCAGTAGAAGCAAGCACAGGAGACCTGAGAATAGAGATGATTTACTTTTGATGTAAAATTTCGAATTAACATTTTAAAAATGTTTGTTGCATTTTCCCTCATTTGTTTGAAAACACACAGCAATTTGTGAAAATGACATTGAAATTCATCATCCTATCACTGGCACAGGTTCTTGCATTTCTGTAACACCTTATCTCATCATTCAAATATTTCAAAGTACTTCACACAATAAATGACCTTTGAAGTACAGTGACTTGTGTAGGCAAATTACCTCATGCCCTTATGTCAAAAAAAAATTGGCATATGTGTCTGTTACTTCAAACAATCAAAGATTGGTCAAACACTACTTTCATGAAGATAGTGTCCCTTTAAATGACTTCACACATTTAAATCCTATTTTAGTTCTTAAAATACACAAGTGCAAAGAACCAAAGGTTATTAATAACCAAGCATAACCAGGCTGCCGTGCTCCACAGACCATTGACTCAGCGTACCATGCTGACAGTAACAGCATGATGCCAGCAACAAATTGGAAGCAACTTGCAAGGATCTGCTCTGTGTCCCCTCCAGTGATGTAAATGAGACGCCCAGTTCTAACAAACCCATTTCTGTCATTTTATTTCAGGTTGAGGCTTCGTATAGATCTTTTTTAGTCATCGCATTAAAAAGAAATGAAATCGCTCTGTTAGTGTTTGAAATTGACAGGTAACTACATTTAATGTTTGCAAGTTAGGCACCACATTACCATTACTTCCTGATTTACCTCATCTGCTTCATAGGAACTTTTATACGGACCTTATTTGGTCCCAGTCTTGAGAGAGGAGCTTCCATTGGACACCATTGGATTTGTCTTTGGATCTCGCTTTCCTTAGGTATGCTAAGTTTCTCTGTGTAACACAGAGACCTGATTATATGTGAGCGTAGATGCACAGGAGCTGCACCCACAATTCAATTACGAGAAACTTGGTCCGATGATAGTTTTGTAAACTCATTTTTGTGGGTCTGTGGTTCCCTGGAGGTTTGATGGTTTGAGCTATTGGCTCCACCCCTCTAACATACAAGTGTCTTTTTTGTTCTGTTCAATCTTGGTATTGCCCTGCACCATTGGCTTTGGCCCTTCACCTTGTTATCTCAATAATAAATATCACTGGTACAGGAGATTGGAATATGAAAATGCCCAAACGCCAATTCCATTCTTGACCTTCCTCCACCATATAAAGTATTTTTGACTTATTTCAGTTCATTACCGGTTTCTATGTATCGTGAAGTGACTTCACACATTGTGTATAATTACAGTGGTAATGTTAAAGAAAGGAAAGACTTGCATTTATATAGTGCCTCTCACCGCCTCAGAATGTCCCAAAGTGAATGAAGTATTTTTGAAGTGTAGTCACTGTTGTAATGTAGGAAAAGACAGCAGCCAATATGCTCACAGCACAGTCCCATAAACAGCAATGAGATAATGACTAGATAACTTGTTTTGGTGGTGTTGGTTGAGGGTAAATATTGGCCAGTATTAACTGTACTAGTTACCCTACTAGTTAATGCTGCACGTGTATATTTACTGTGGGAATGTACTGCCTAGTAGTAACTATAACTGTATTAGTTAATGCTGTACATGATGTGAAAAAGAGCCTGATTCTGGATTGTTCAATGTTCAAGCTATTCGTGCTGGTACAACAGGAGGGCTCCTGCCCATGTTTATATGTTCCCTCCCTGTCCGCCACTGAGGCTCAGGTAGTTTGCTACATGACCAAAGGGTCTCTAGCAACTGGCAGGAGTGCCCTCATCCTGGGACAGATCTGCTTAATACCCTATTTGGTTTTCAGTCAAGTTAGCACAGTGAAAATGTTGTGAAGTGTGATAATAAGGTCATTGGCCCAGAAGGTCCCAGGTCTGATGCCTGTTAGACATTCAGATTGTTTTGAACTTCTGTCTGACAGTTTCTAGAGTTCAGACCCATGGAACAGACAACTTGAGACAAAGATTTCAGGGTAAGCTATTCTTTACTTAAAATCAACAAGAGGTTACAAGTAAGCGCACAAAATATTACATGACAACCCATACTCTATCCTTTACTCATTACAAGTAAACACGCACGGATCTGAATACTTGCAAGGAACATAAAAGCGGACTGTGAAAGCTTCTACAAGTATGTAAAAAGAAAAGGATTAATGAAGACAAATGTAGGTCCCTTACAGACAGAAACAGGAGAATTTATAATGGGGAACAAGGAAATGATGGAGCAATTAAACAAATGTCTTCACGGAAGAGGACACAAATAACTTCCCAGAAATGCTTGGGAACCAAGGGTCTAGTGAGAAGGAGGAATTAAAGGAGGTTAGTATTAGTAAAAAAAATAGTGCTGGAGAAATGAATGGGACTGAAAGCTGATAAATCCCCAGGGTCTGATCATCTGCATCCCAGGGTACTAAAAGAGGTAGCCATGGAAATAGTGGATGCATTGGTTGTCATCTTCCAAAATTCTATAGATTATGGAACAGTTCCTGCAGATTGAAGGGTGGCAAATGTAACCCCACTATTTAAAAAAGGAGGGAGAGAGAAAACAAGGAACTACAGATCGGTTAGCCTAACATCAGTAGTAGGGGAAATGCTAGAGTATTATAAAGGACGTGATAACAGGACACTTAGAAAATATCAATGGAATTAAACAGAGTCAACATGGATTTATGAAAGTGTTTGACAAACCTGGAGTTTTTTGAGGATGTAACTGGTAGACTAGATAAGGGAGAACCAGTGGATGTGGTGTATTTGGATTTTCAGAAGGCCTTTGATAAAGTCCCACAGAAGAGGTTAGTGTGCAAAATTAAAGCACATGGGATTGGGGGTAATATACTGGCATGGATTGAAAATTGGTTAACAAACAGGAAACAGAGAGTATGAATAAATGGGTCTTTTTTGGGGTGGCAGGCGGTGACTAGTGGGGTACCGCAGGGATCAGTGCTTGGGCCCCAGCTATTCACAATATATATCAATGATTTGGATGAGGGAACCAACTGTAATATTTCCAAGTTTGCTGATGACACAAAGCTAGTTGGGATTGTGAGTTGTGAGGAGGATGCAAAGAGGCTTCAAGGCGATTTAGACAAGTTAAGTGAGTGGGCAAATACATGGCAGATGCAGCAAAATGTGAATAAATGTGAAGTTATCCACTTCGGTAGAAAAAACAGAAAGGCAGAGTATTATTTAAATGGTGATAGATTGGGAAATGTTGATGTACAAAGGGACCTAGGTGTCCTTGTACACCAGTCACTGAAAGCAAACATGCAGGTGCAGCAAGCAGTTAGGAAGGCAAATGGTATGTTGGCCTTCATTGTAGGAGGATTTGAGTACTGGAGCAAGGATGTCTTACTACAGTTATACAGGTCCTTGGTGAGACCACACCTGGAGTACTGTGTGCAGTTTTGGTCTCCTTACCTAAGAAAGGATATACTTGCCATTGAGGGAGTGCAGCGAAGGTTCACGAGATTGATTCCTGGGATGGTGGGACTGTCGTATGAGGAGAGATTGGGTCGACTAGGCCTGTATTCTAGAGTTTAGAAGAATGAGAGGGGATCTCATTGAAACGTATAAAATTCTGACAGGGCTAGACAGACTGGATGCAGGGAGGAAGTTTCCCCTGGCTGGGGGGTCTAGAACGAGTGGTCACAGTCTCAGGATACAGGGTAGGACATTTAGGACTGATATGAGGAGAAATTTCTTCACTCAGAGGGTGGTGAACCTGTGGAATTCTCTACCACAGAAGGTTGTGGAGGCCAAGTCACGGAATATATTTAAGAAGGAGATAGATAGATTTCTAGACACAAAAGGCATCAAGGGGTATGGGGAAAGAGGGGAAATATGGTATTGAGATAGATGATCAGCCATGATCATATTGAATGGCGGAGCAGGCTCGAAGGGCCGAATGGCCGACTCCTGCTCCTATTTTTCTATGTTTCTATGTTACATATAGTAAAACAACCCACACATCAAGTCATTTATTTATTACAAGTAAGCACGCACGAACCTAATCATTTACTTTAAGCTCAAGTGATCATAAGCAATCACATACATACTAACACCAGTGAGAGGTCAGCTCAAGCTCAGTGGTGACTAGACATATGACTTTAACTGGCAACTGACCAAGTTGCCCTCGACTGCAGCCTCGAATGTCTTCTAGTAGTACTTTTTAATACCAAAAACTTAGCAACTCGCCCACAGCATTCATGCCCCGAACTGTGTGAATAGCGTTGTTTTCTCTCTCTCACTTTCCTGTCTGTTTTGAGGCTTGGTCAACCAAGGCCAGTTACTTCACGGGTTGAAGACGTCCTTGATTTTGCCCCTGAGGGTTGACTCCTTGTTCTCACAGAACTTTCAAGGTCTTATCTTCTGGAGAAAAAAAAACCAGCTTGCAAGCGCATTTTACAAATGTTTAGCCAAGAAGCCTCTAGCCCTGAAAGCCTGTCGGTACATTTAATTTGGTCACTTTAGGTTCAGTCAAGTTTACCGTGAACGGTGTATTCTTACAGAGTCCACCCTCAAGTGGTTGTGTACCTGAATTTAAGGTCAAAGACACTTATACTTCGTCGTCGTCTTCTTTCCGTGTCTTCTGTAACAGCCTGACCAACGCTTGTTGCTTGTGGCGGCTGTTGACTCGACAAGTTATTATCAGTAAGTATAACACAATCACCAACTGAACAATGACCAAAACATGGGAGATAATTCTTGTCCAGGGGTGAACCTCGATATTCATACCGATATCCCACCAAGACGAATCATCCCCAATCTTAGATATTTCTCTGCGCAGGTTCTGGTTTTTCTGGGCCAGGGCACAATAGTGCTTTTGAGACTGACTAACATGTTTCATTAACTCTACCAAGTGTTCTGGCAGAGGTGGAATGTCATAGCCGAACCGAGTCACATACTGGTGTAATTGCTCTTTTAATTCATCTTTTACAGTTATATCTACTTGCCTACGCGAATAAATGCTTAATAAAACCCTAGCCCCAAGTCTTACAGGTTGGACTGGGGTAAAACAAAAAGTTCCCGCTGCAATAGGACAAGTCAGGTTGTTACCGTACTGGTGCTCCCAGTGCACTGTAGTGACACAATATTCACCCTTCCCGCAATACGCAGATCATGGTGCAGTTTCATTCTATCCCATCCCAATCAAACCCACACGCAGGGGCTGCATGTTCTACCATGTCATAAGGGCTAATGAATGTGTCCTGAGCTTACGCACACACCCGGTAAGATCAGGGGCCACCCTTGTGGTCCCATCCACTCGGGTCACGTACTTTGGGGGTTCATCATACCTTATTAAGTGATCTCCCTGACATGCTCCTATATTCTCCACGTAGGACAGAAGATTTGGGGTTACCTTTTCAGGCAAAATGGGATCATTATAACACCATCCCTAACAGGGTGATGTTTTGTTCCTGCAAATGGCATTCATGTTTCACCGGGTACGCCTGTACTAACCCCTCTGACTTGGCACATAGTTGTGGCAAATTGATAAGTGGACATTGCCCTTAGATGTCGATCAATCACCCACGAGGGAAGCTTCCTCTCAGCTATGATATACAGGTTTTCACGGGCTTGTTCCACTAACCAAGATCCATACATTACACACACATCACTTTGCGCGGCCTCACTAGATTCTCCTTTTAAAATTTGATTTAACTTTTTAGCATGGGATTCTAAATATTTAACCACATCCTGCAGATGAATGGTCATAATTTGGTCCTCTTCCAATTCCTCCTGTTCTAGACTATTCATTTTATTCAAAATTTCCCTTAAATGATTTCTAACCGCCTTTATGGATTGATCCAAATTAGCTAAATCAAGGGAGATTCCAGTATTAACAGTTGCTGCATCATTTATCAGGCCCTGTCGCCTTCTGATATGGTTCCTTTTAATCCCGTAACCGATATTGTTTTCTTCAATGATCTCGGTACTATTTTCCCCAAAGTTATTATTAAATCTATTACCATCCCCTCAGCCCTTGTGTTATAACGGTTCTAATTCCAATTCTGCCAGTTTTGTGCTGGCCCTTTCCCAAAATCCCTCTATTATCTCCCGCATCATCCGCCCATATAACTGCGCTGTCTCTGGCTTGCACCAGTTCGGTAGTCCCACCTCAGTCAGATTCAATGTTACTGGCACCACCTCGCGATGCACATCATGGTACAATATCATTCGAGTTGGGATTACCACTAACACATTTGTCGGTCCCGGGGTATGTTTAGGGCAAATGACCTGGGTTGTATGTTGTCCTTCCCGTGCTTGTGTTTTATTCATAGGGGGAGGGTTTTTTGGTCGAACTTTTAATTCTATTGCATGTATAACCGCACTTCCATTACCACATCCCCTTACGTGATAGGTGCTAATACCGGTACCATTGCTATACCATTGATAGAGTTCCTTGGCTCTATTGTGGGCAAACATCATACAACTGGTCACACAGGAGTGTTCCCTCCCAGTCGGGGAACACTTCAGCAGTCAAGGACATTCAGCCTCTGATCTTCGGGTAAGCATTCTCCAAGGCAGCCTTCGAGACACACGACAACGCAAAATCATCGAGCAGAAACTGATAGCAAAGTTCCGCACCCATGAGGACGGCCTCAACCGAGATCTTGGGTTCATGTCACGCTACATGTAACCCCAGCTGACGCAGGGTCATCCAGACTCGAGTCGACATTGGCTTGTTCTCTCTACACAGATGTGGCCGGACCTGCTGTGATTTCCAGCAAAAAATAAATAAAAAAATGTTTTTTGTCTGTTATTTTGTTTTTCATACAGACCCCAGCATCTGCAACATTTGACCCCTTGTGACCCCACCTCATCGTTCTTTGATGTAATGTTTTCCTGACTGACCTGTTTGGACACCACTCACACCTTTGATTGCTGTGATTATCTCTCTGCCGAGGTGTGATAAATGGCAGTTGGCAAGATTACCTGTAAACATCTGACATTATTCTCTGACTATATAAGCTGTGTCTTTATGCATTTCTCCACTTCACCTGACGAAGGAGCAGCGCTCCGAAAGCTTGTGATTTCAAATAAAGCTGTTGGACTATAACCTGGTGTTGTGTGACTTCTTACATTCCTTTCAATCATGGACAAGCTGTCCGAATCATCCGGCTGGAACATATCTGTCACCCCACTTGGGCTTACACATCCGTAAATTCCCTCATGAATTTTCCACCATCGGGGCCAACATAACAGAGTGCCTCCCGCTGCTCGGGATTGGGTCGGGCTTCCTACATTCCCCTGAGGGTTTCCTATCTGATAATACCTTGAATGGTCACCTGGTTCTGCTTGTAAGAACCACACCCTTGGCCCGGTGGGGCAATCTTTGCATTTTATGCATACCCCCCTACCTTCCTGGACCTCATACGTGGTAACCCATACTGTCCCTGAACACGCAGTTTCACAATCATCCTTGCTGTACTGGAGGGTAATGTTTCGAGTGGTGCCTCGGGGTGGTGTCTCTGGGGCAACTGCAATCAAACTATTATAGGGAAAATAGTTAGTGGTGGTCCAGTATGCCGAATAGGCTGATGTGGAATCTTCGAGATAGAGCAGAATCCTGATCATTGGCCAGAACAATTCCTTCATTTTATATATCTTCCTGCCTGTGGAGATAAGGGACAAAAACAGAGCGTTACTCCTGGCTTTGCCCCCTATGTTCACCCATTAGTTCAGGCTCTCAATACTGATTTTTTTTTAAACAAAACGGGGCTTCCTACTTTACTTTTTCTGCATAGGGTAATCTTCAACTCCTACCACTGATGATACTTCAAGAGTGTCTTTTTATTTCTTTTACTATGTCGTGGGGTAGAAGGGGTCTGTTGGACTCCTCTGCAGACAGGAGGTGGCTCCAGGCCTGGGGACTAGGAGGTTTCTACAGCTCCCATGTCCTGTCCACCTTCATTTGAATCATACTGTACCTGTGGAGGCGCCACCTCAGGCAAGGGCGCCTCATTGTGTGGGGGTTCCCTGTTGGGCATCCCCTCTGCATCATCCCACTGGAGAGGATAAATCCGGCTCACCATGCTCATAATCATGGCTTGTTGTCTTCTGGACCTGCTAGTGGGCTGAAAAAGCTTCATCTGGTTAATATGAAACTGAGGTAACTGAACCACATGCACCATGGGACTGGCTTTGTCAACAATACTATATTACCCCTTGTACAGGGGTTCAAAGACTCCCACTCTCACATAGTTTCTTACCATTACCCGGCTCCCTACTTCCCACTCCTGGGTTTTACTCGGAGCCAGGTGTAATCGGTTGCATTGGTGTGCCTTCCCAATGCAGTGGGCGGCCCTCTAGTTCAGTTCTTTTAACGTTCACCACAGGTCATTCAGGAATTTGCCCCGAGTTACCTCCTTAATTTGTTTATCGGTCAGAGTGGGGACCAACAGGTGTGTGGGGGTTTGCATGGGTCTCCCCGTTACCAGTTCATGAGGGGAGTGACCCGTTCCTTTGGATCTGTTACTACGTATCCCCATAAGGATTAGGGGAAGTAACACATCCCACTTAGTGTGCTGTTCACAGGGCCAGCTTCAACGTACGGTTCATTCTTTCCACAATCCCCGATGATTGTGGGTTGTGGGTCACATGCCATTTCCCTTACTTTCAAGCAATTTCAGAGTGGCTTGCATTACCTGACCTGTAAAATCACTTCCCTGGTCTGACTCCACCACGCGAGGAAGTCCCCATCTGGAGAATACCTCTCTAGCTAGGGTCTTGGCTGTCCACAATGCGGTGGCTGACTTGCTTCTGCCCACTGGCTAATCTTGCACCATCAACACTAATCTGGCCCCCTGCTTAAAAGAAAAAACAAACAATCCATTGTGGCTTTCCTGCCAGCTCAATGGGTTAATTTGTCAATTCCTGATTCCCTTCTGTCACTGTGGGGAAACATCCACTCAAATTAAAAACCTTGAAAATTTAACAATGCCCAAAATGTTCACAAAACACACAGCTGCTTCTGAAAAGAGTTAACTTTTTTTCAAAAGAAGACAAACCTAGCTACCATCAATCAATGTCAGCTTGTGTTACACAGCTCCTTGCAGCTTTCAAGTAAATTAAAAAAACTCGTCAATAAAAAACTATTACTTTTGCAAAATCTTTGTGCCCTTGAAACTTGCAAAGATTCTGATCAATTCAATTCAGCAGGTAAGAACATCAAACATCATAAACATTCTGTGAAACAACTCCACACACAATAGCATTTTCTTTTTATTTCCCCTGGTCTCACGTACTTGAAATTGGTCAGAAATTTTAAAAATACCAATTATTGATGCGATTGCCTCATGTCCGGAACTAGAGGTTTGCACACAATTTACACCAAACAGAATTTCATCATGGCCACAATAAAAGTCTGGTTTTAATAGGTTAATTAACCTCAATAACTCCAAATTAATTCAAACTGATATCTTAAACTAACCAGTGCCACCAGAAAATAAAAGAGGGAGGAGCTTTCCTCAGCTTGTAGCTTCGAAACAGTCATACAAGTTTTTTTTTCAGACATCACTACACTGAAAGTAGAAAAGGGACAGAACTTTTCCTTTTCTCCTTTCTTTATTTCACCATAGGCTACTTGTCAAAAACTTAGAAAGTGGGCATCTCGGACTTGCAGTAACCAAATTAAGAAGACAGTGCTTTGTAAATGTTCAAATTGATTTTAAAATAAAATCAAACAATAGCAATTTTTTGTAATCTAATTAAAACAAAGTACTTTCAAAAAGTCCAGATTCATTTTCTACCAGACACGATCAGAAACCATGGCAACCATAACTTCGAGACTGAACCTTATCTTTTGTAAAACAAACAGCCTCTGATTTACAGTTTGCTGTACAAACCATCCCAGTCAAAATATATCCACAGCAGTGTCTTTAACTTAAAAATGCAAATCACAAAAATTCTCCCACTTCTAGGTGCACAATCTTAAATTGAAATGAATATATTTAACACATTCATACTTTCTTAAAACTTCCAATATCCAACAAAGGGTTAAACGTCTTTTAGCTCTATGCACAGATAAGTGGGTGGAGTTAAAACAAACACAACAGATACTTTCTTTTAAAGACAGACTTCCAGACAAAAGGAATACTGTAACTTCTTAAAATTCATAGTCAGGGAAACTTCCACACTTTAACACACACCTTCACACAAACTGAAATTCCAGCATCCTTTAAGGTTCCTTTCACTCAGCAAATCTTGCGTTTTATTTGTCTCGGCACAGAAGCTGATAGCTTCCGTGTCGGTAAAACTTTAAGGGGAAAATATTTGGTTGCTTTGCGCTTCCCGTTAGTGTCCTAGAGGGCACTAATGGGGCACAAAGCAACTAGCCCCCAGGTGCGGCGATGTTTGCGCCACTCGTGAAATTGACCAGACATTTTGCCTCACTACCACTACGATCTCCTGCGCCCGCAGATCGTGACGTCAGTCGAGCGTGCAATGCCCCGGTAGCGCCCCAGACCGGATATTGAGTGGCACCCCCTGCCTTTCCGCCTGCCGCTAGCAATGACAGGTTGAGGGGAACGTTTTGCAGTCGGGAAGGGACTGGGGGAGCGTTATTTAAAGGCGACCGCTTCCTGCCTATTTTTGTCGGCGACATTTTTGCACCATGCATTCTGAGGGAGAGAGAGGGACTTCTGGAGAGATTCAACGCTGTGTGAAGGAGTTTTGGGTACTGAGCAGCACTTTGCAGATTCATTTTGATTTGACCTTCGTTGCATCGATTTAGAAGGGACTATGGGGGCTGCACTCTGAGCTCTCTCCCTGGGGCCTCTCCATTGTTCTTTCCAGCAGAATTGATGTACAGGTCTCTCCAGGCCGAGATTCAAGGCTGCAATGAGCAGGGTGTGGATGGAGAGCAAGATCGACCCTCCCCTTTAAGAACTGGCCGGCGCCAGTGTGTCTGTGTTCCATTGCTGACTGACATCACATGAGCTTCGCCAGCGCCTCGCTCCTCAGCGTTAGCGCCTTAAGAGAGGTGTGTAGTGCCTGATTTAGCACTCCAATCACCTCATGGTGCGATAGAAGCCAAGTTTGTAGTCGGAGGCGATAATTAGTGCTAGGTGCTAAACTTTGCGCCCGGCCGATAATTGTGCCCCAATCGGGTGATACTGAATTTCTCCCCCCTCAGTTTCTCTTTTTTTCCTTCTTTTAAATCATCGTCTCAGCAGCTTTTCTTGGCTCCCCAAATCCCTGTCGTTTTCCTTCCTTTGCTGAGTTTTCAGATTGGTTAGCCTGCAACTTAGATCTTTTCCCCTCTTTATCTCCCACTCTCTCTCCTGCTCTTTATGCTTCACCTCCAGTTTCTTAATCCGCTTATTACATTCAGTGTGGTCCCCACGAGCACTCCGCTGCTCTAGAGCCTGTTTCTGGGTGACCCTAAAAGCAACCTTCAGGTCCACAGTGACCTTTTCTGCCTGATGTTTCTGTTTGGATAGTTCTTTTAACAAGGCATCACACTGATTCTGATTATTAATACACTGGCTCTCGAGATATTGCTCTTTATTACACCACCTATCCTCCTGTTCCAACTTTTCCTCAAGCCTTTTCCTACGTTTTGTTTCTTCCTCTGTTTCTTTCCTTAACTTGATCTTTACCCTTTCATCAGATTTAACCTGCCTCTGATAGGCAAGTAACCAAACGGATTTCTTTAGCTTTGGCCAACACATGGACCATTGTGTCCACTGTTCAGCCTCCAATACTGGATCATCACCGTCTATAATGACCCGTTACAGGGCTTGTGTGGGTTACGGGGATAGGGCTTGTGTGGGATGGCTGTCGGTGTAGGGACCGGGTGCTAGGGTTTGGATGATCAGCCATGATCTCGTTGAATGGCGGAGCAGGCTCGAAGGGCCGAATGGCCTACTCCTGCTCCTATCTTCTATGTTTCTATGTTTCTATACCCACCCCTCTTGAAGGGGCAACTTCCCTGTCGCATACTTAGCGACTAACTCATCCATTGTCTTTGCCATTGTCTGCTCCGAACGGGTTCCTGTTCGTCTGCCAAAATTTGTAAGATGCTCAGATTGTTTTGAACTTCCGTCTGACAGTTTACAGAGTTCAGACTCGTGGAACAGACAACTTGAGACAAAAATTTCAGGGTAAACTATTCTTTACTTAAAATCAACAAGAGGTTACAAGTAAGCACACAAAATATTACATGACAACCTGTACTCTAATCTTTACTTATTACAAGTAAGCACGCACAAATCTATTTATTTACTTTAAGCTCAAGTGATCATAAGCAATCACATACATACTAACATCAGTGGGAGGTCGGCTCGGTGGTGACTAGACGTATGACTTTAACTGGCAACTGACCAATTTGCCCTCGACTGCAGCCTCGAAGGTCTTCTTTTAATACCAAAAACTTAGCAACTCACCCACAGCATTCATGCCCCGAACTGTGTGAACAGCGTTGTTTTCTCTCTCTCACTTTCCTGTCTGTTTTGAGGCTTGGTCAACCAAGGCCAGTTACTTCACGGATTGAAGACGTCCTTGTTTTTGCCCCTGAGGGTTGACTCCTTGTTCTCACAGAACTTTCAAGGTCTTATCTTTTGGAGAAAAAAAAACAGCTTGCAAGCATATCATTTATTTTACAAATGTTTAGCCAAGAAGCCTCTGGCCCGCAAAGCCTGTCGGTACATTTAATTTGGTCACTTTAGGTTCAGTCAAGTTTATCGTGAACAGTGTATTCTTATACGCCCATCCCATGGTGAGTTAGCTGACCTCAGCTGAAGGAGCAGGTTGGGGTGCTACAATCATCCTCAGTATTGCCGGGCATGGGAGGGAAACAAATCAACCAGGGTTCTCACTCCAGATCACTTTCCACTGACTCCTGGTGGAAACTACAAGTGTGCAGACATGAATAGCACCAGGGTCAGTTGTGGCGCCTAGTGTAATTATATTGTATGATATAACTTAGATTTTTTTTAAAAAAGCAAAGTACTGCAGATGCTGGACATCTGAAATAAAAACAGAAAATTCTGGAAACATTCCGCAGTTCTGACGAAAGGCCTTCGACCTGAAACGTTAACCCTGTTTCTCTCTCCACAGATGCTGCCCTGGCCTGTTGAGTGTTTTTATAACTTATAGATATTCCCTTACTTGATTAGTCTCAATTCTTCATATCAATTTGAGTATGAGCATTCATAAACTCTTAACAATCAGTATCAATTAGGTAGAAGCAGCCTGAAATGGAACAAGAGCAGTTGATTTGAAGCATGGAGATTGAGTGGTGAAGTGATGCAGCTTGTCTAATGGTGAAATTGTTTTCAAACCTTAATAAAAGTTGTTTTCCTATATCATCGAACAGTGGATTTTTATGGGTTCATAAAATAAGTTCAGCACATTTTCCACACTTGAAAAGCCTACTATCATTCATTTTTCAGAATGACAACTTGGCGAGGGCACTGGAGGGTCGACAGTATTCATGATACTTTAAAAAGAAAGCAAGACTTGCATTTATACAGTGCCTTTCATGACCTCAGGATGTCCCAAAGTGCTTTACAGCCAATGAAGTACTTTTGAAGTGTAGTCACTGTTGTAATGTAGGAAATGTGGCAGCCAATTTGCGCACAGCGAGATCCTACAAACAGCAATGAGATAATGACCAGATAATCTGTCTTTTAGGTGTTGGTTGGGGGATAAATATTGGCCAGGAGACTGGGGAGAACTCCCCTGCTCTTCTTCGAATAGTGCCATGGGATCTTTTAGATCTACCTGAGTCGGGGCCTCGGTTTGACGTCTCATCTAAAACACGCACCTCCAACAGTGCAGTTCTCCCTCAGTACTGTAGTGAAGTGTCAGCCTAGATTTTGTGCTTAAGTCTCTGGAGTGGGACTTGAACCCACAATCTTCTGACTCAGAGGCAAGAGTGCGACCCACTGAGCCAAGACTTGACACCTTTATACTTTAACTCGGTGTCACTCAGTGACTACAGAAGAGGATGGGAGAAAGATGCAAAAAAAACAATTTACTCAAGTTGCTCTGATATTGGGAACGTTCATGGGCAAAATGCAGGTGGGTGTTAGGATATTAATATTACTTATGTGTTTGTTACAATGCATAGAATTTTCCAAAATAAACTACTCAAATAAAAGATTTCCAGCATTCACAGTTTTTCTTTTTATTAAGACAAACAACTCTATTTATACAGGAAAAAGAAATCTTAGCATATGCTCAATCCTATAATCTAATTCCTCTTTCAGCAACTCAGAGCTGAAGCAATGATTGACTGCAGTTCTAGTAAGTACCTGTACATATGCAGAGCCATGCGTGTTTATCTTTGGCACCAGCTAAAATGGGATTCTGTCAGAATTGGCAGCTGCATAACATTTAAATTAAAGTGAATAAGATTTACTGACGTATAGATTACACAGATAAGCAGGCCATTTGATATCCCATTATTATTATTGCCCAATTCTACTTCTATTAAATTGATTTAGAAAGAAAGAAAAATCCCAGAATTGCAAACAGTAAATAACTTGGCAGATATTCGAGAGACGCTGCCACAGGGAAACACTGCTGAGGAGGGAAAGTAGATTAGACAGTGCTCTTTCTTCACTGGGAGCTAAATTTATATCCACCCTGCACCAATGGGTTGAAAGTCTTTTCTCTCTGTTGACTGTGAGGGCTTTATGTCAACTGAGCGTAGGGAGTCTCACCCCAGTTCCGAGTGGGCGCAGTCCCATAACACAAAGCTACCTATAATTGGAAATCTCACACGCAGAATCCCTAATGATGTCTTGGGGCGTTTTACTACTTTAAATGCAAGTTGTTGTTGTTATGTGGAACAGAAATACCATGCTGATACAATAGAGAGTACTCTTTATACAGGAAACTTTATGGAAGAATTGCTCTGGTAAAAGAAAGACTTGCATTTCTATAGCGCCTTTCACGACCTCAGGACGTCCCAAAGCACTTTTCAGCCAATGAAGTACTTTTGAAGTGTAGTCTCTGTTGCAATGTAAGAAACACGGCAGCCAGTTTGTGCACAGCAAGGTGCCATAAACAGCAGCGTGATAATGGCCAGATAATGTTTTGAGCCTGCACTTGGAGATTGGAGCAACTCTTTCCTGATTGTTGGGATATTTGGGTTGTAGGTGATGTGGGAATGTTTGATCCTTATATTGTGTGACAAAAGCTGCTTGCATATTGTGTGAGACCTGCATTTGACCTGCCATTCCTGGAAGTGTGGGACTCGGGCAGATGGCAGCAAGCTGAATGTAAAAGCAGTAGAGTTCATTGCGACTTAGGGAAGACTTGAGTTTTTATCAGGTTGGGCCCGTCTTAGCTCCTGTAATATAAAAGCAGCTAAAGATAGTGTGAAGGCACTTAAGATTCAGTTTGCCAGCACTGACATCATTTATCTTGACCAGCACAAAACTTTACCTAAATTATAAATTAAAATAAAGAAATTAGTTCTTTATGCAGATACTATGCTGTCACAAAATGTTCTGTTTTGAGATGAAGTTGCTATGGTTTACTGAAGTTGCTTTTCATTTTTATAAAGAAAAGCAAGCTAAGGTCTATTCTCTCTGTTCTTTTTAAACTTTCTCTCCGAGTGTTTGACTCAGTTGTTACAAGTTTAGGATCTTGCCTTAGATATTCTTTTGGATACAACAGTGCTAGTTACTCCCATCAGTGGTCGGAATGTCTTGTGATTAGGGGTGTGCCCATGCTACTCAATGTAGAATAGGATAGCCCAGGGCATTTTACCAACAGTATCCCTTGTGATAAAAACAGAACATGTTGGAGACACTCAGCAGGTCAGGCAGCACCTGTGGAGAGAGAAACAGAGTTAACGTTTCAGGCCGATGACCTTTCGTCAGAATTGGAAAAAAGCAGGAAATGGAACAGGTTTTTAAGCAAGTGTAGGGGCTGGGAAAGGGGGGAAGGGATGAAAGAACAAAAGGGAAGGTCTGTGATAGGATAGAAGGCAGGAGAGGTTAAGAGACATTGAGAGATATTCAAGACAAAAGGAGAAGGTAATGGGCAAGTTAAGAAACAAAGGATGGCTCGAGATGAAGTGTGAATTGCGCTGGCAGAATGAAAGACAGCTGCCACGTGGGAGAGAAGAAAAAAGACACAGAAAAAAAAAAAAAAAAAAAAAAAAAGACACAGACAAAAAGTGTGGATACAAATTCCAGCATCTGCAGTATTTTCTTTTTGTATTAGTATCCCTCGTGGTCTGAAATGGGTTTTCATGTATTTTGCAAGTGTGCTTCTTTAAAGTTTTCGAAGCAGACCGAGCAAATACTTGGCAAGGCAAGGCCAAATACGAATTGTTAAGCTATTTTATTTCACAGCGAGTGAGCATACAGAGCAACAGCTTTTTATTTTATTTATTCATTCACGGGATGTGGGCGTCGCTGACGAAGCCAGCAGTTATTGTTCATCCCTAATTGCCCTTGAGAAGGTGGCGGTGAGCCGCCTTCTAAGTTATGATCAGATACACTTAGTTCGAACAGTACGCAGGGACAGAAGTAAGTGTTCAGCTCCTCGAGCCTGCAACGCCATTCAGTTAGATCGTGGCTGACCTGTATCTCCCCACCCCACCACTCCTGGGAGAGGCGAAAAAACAGATTAAAAACTCAGGTCAATTAGGGGGAAAAAATCTGGAAAATTCATCTCTGACCGATTGTAGCTGGTATTACATCCCGCCAAATTTTCTTGACTATTACCAAAGACCAATTTCACCCCTTTAGATTCAATGTAAAGCACAAATCACGGTAAGACCAGTAATGGTAAAGCACAAGCTATACATGCATTAAAATGATGCTTCTGCTAGTACAGAATGTGAACAGAATTGTCAGACACTGAACACACAATAGATTGAGGGAGAAAATTCCACCCTGAACAGGAATGGATGAATCCTAGGGCTTGAGTTGTCAGCCCTGCTGTACAGCTGCAGGGTGACGGATCGCTGCTGCATGTTTGTACATTGACTGGGAACTCCAGATGTTCCTTCCCTTTTAAGAAAAAAATCAATGTCACATGTATACTGCGACAAAAATAGGAGATTTTTGCCTTTTGTTTGAAACAGTTAAGGGAGCCCCAATTAAAACTAGCAGCATCCAGCTGCGTTTCTAGGATGTTTTGTGAAATTTGTTTTTGTTTGGTGAATGCTCACCACAGCAGGCTGCAGTGCAAATAGGCTCTGTCACTGCCTGATTGATTCAGAGCATTTGATGTCAAATGTTTAGTTGAACCAGCTGTCAATTGAATTTATCAAACCATTACCTCATCAATTCATTCTGTTTGGATGCCAGACCTACATGTATTTTTGTTATTATTCCGTATCCATGTCTTGCTGTCCAAAACACAGCCCATTGCTTATAGGATCCTCCACGAGCCTATTTTATGTGAATTCAACCTGGTAATGGCAGTCTAAAACATTACGCCCCCTGTACCGCCCAATGAAATGCCTTGAATTTACTTGTGACTTTTGCCAGACTTCTGCTGGCAGCAGTCAGGAGCCTCAACCATGTCCAGTGACGCCAAGGAGTGAGGTGGGAAGTGGGAACCCCTCCGTTCGAAGCTCCTACTTTCCTGGGACCCAGCACAGGACTAGAGACTAGCTTGGCAAAACAGTTGAGGCACACCAGCCTCCAGAGGGCACAAGTGGGCCCCACCGGGTGGGAGGGGCGAAGCGGGCTGGACGCCCAAAGATAAGGCAAGTATTTATCATTACAAATTCCAGAGCAGCCCCTCCTTGCACAGGGGATCGAGGGAGAACTCTACAGGGTCTCTGGAAGAGAAGAGGGGCTTGGCCATCCTCCTCCCTCCTCCCCCCGATTGCGGCCAGCTGCCAAATTTTCCTGGCAACAATGGACCGGCAGGCACTGGAGATGCGGACTTGGTGGCGTGAGTGCCTATTGGATTAACTGTTTCAAACAAAAGGCAAACATCTCCTATTTTTGTCGCAGTATACATGTGACATTGATTTTTTCTTAAAAGGCTCGTGTGGAGCATAAACACTGGCATAGACCTGTTGGGCTGAATGGCCTTTTTCTGTGCTGTAAATACTACGTAATACTATGTAATGCAAATGAGGTGCCCTCACACCAACCCCCCCCCCCCGCCAGAATCTGGCAGTGCCAAAACTGGAGGGCAGCAGTGTGCCAATCGCAGCGATCATGCCAGGATGAAGGCCCAAGGATTTACCAGGCCATAATATCCAACATTGCTTGTTGAAAAGTGTGAATGCCGCTGAGAAGAAGGACAAGGGTTGATTTCCCTGGCAGTTTCTCCCCATACGGAGAGGCACTTACAGGGGAGTATTCGTTGGGAAGTCACAGGACCGGCAGACCATAATATTCAAATGCGCACTCAGGTGTGGGAGGTACTTTGGCAGAAGCCACGGCTCAGAAAATCTGCCCCACTATAACAGTAATGAACCGAGAGTTCAAGTGGCTTCGTGTTTGATTATGGTCTGATGCCACCTTACGTCTTAATCTCACCTCTTCCAATGATGAGCTGCTGCCTGTGGCTCTGAGGCATCCATTCATCTCTTGGCTTTTCCATCCATTTGTAGCCACTTCTCTCTAGGACTTGAACCTTGACCTCCTTCACACCCTGTCGGTGTTTTTTGTTGGGAGGGTGGATTCGAAAGATCTGAATTGCAGGGACCAACTCGAAATTGGAATTGAAACTCTGAAGAAATGTGATTGGTCATCCCATGCCTACCGTACACATACAGTTGCTTAGAACTTTTAAACTCTTGATTTGTGATATGCACTGATTAGTCATTTATCTTCCGGAAGGTAATGCTCTGGGACAAGGGCAGCAGGCGCATGGGAACACCACCATCTCCAAGTTCCCCTCCAAGTCACACACCATCCTGGCTTGGAAGTATATCGCTGTTCCTTCATCGTCGCTGGGACAAAATCCTAGAACTCCCTCCCTAACAGCACTGCGGGAGTACCTTCACCACACAGATTGCAGCGGTTCAAGAAGACGGCTCACCACCACCTTCTCAAGGGCAATTAGGGATGGGCAATAAATGCTGGCCTTGCCAGCGACGCCCACATCCCATGAATGAATTAAAAATTTCAGTTGATAAGAAGGGACAGGGCACTCTGTTACTTTAGAATTTCAGAAACTGTGCTTCTTAAACTGTAATGAAACTGCATCAAGTGTAAACTTTCAAAGGCCACAGTCATTATCCAGCAACACAACTATGAACAGCATAAAACTGCCTGCAATTTGGCACGAATTGGAATGCAATTCAGTGGATTGCTAAGAACAGAGATGTTAAACTGTACAGTAAAGGCTGGTGCTGATTTAAGGAATAGGGAGTCTGTATTGCAACTGCCATGTACAATTGGACTGGAAAAGCTTAATGCTTTCAATCACTGTGAAATGGGGGAAAAATCCGCATTCCCAAAACATTTCTTTTCATTTTAAGGAACCATACAAATACAAACTTCTCAACGCGAATATTCATGGTTTAATTATAATAGTTCAATTCTAGGATTTGAAGGCATGATCAGTACAATAAACATATTCATATTGCCAAGTGTTTTTGTCGATGAGCTAATAAATTACTGTTGCAGCCCTGCTAATTAGACACATTAATATTTATCAATATTTATTTCTTAGCTCGGGTTTGAATTGAAGTCAGGCAGATTACATCGAATTACTGATACCTGGGATGGCAGGAATGACGTATGAGGAGAGATTGGGTTGATTGGGCTTATACTCGCTGGAGTTTAGAAGATTGAGAGGGGATCTCATTGAAACTTATAAAATTCTAACAGGACTGGACAGACTAGATGCATGAAGGATGTTCCCGATGGTCGGGGAGTCCAGAACCAGAGATCACGGTCTAAAGATAAGGGGTAGGCCATTTAGAACAGAGTTGAGGAGGAATTTCTTCACCCAGAGAGTGGTGAACCTGTGGAATTCTCTACCACAGAAGGCAGTAGAGGCCAATTCATTAAATATATTCAAGAAGGAGTTAGATATATTTCTTAAGGCTAAAGGGATCAAGGGATATGAGGAGAAAGCAGGGACAGGGTACTGAATTTGGATGATCAGCCATGATCTCATTAAATGGGGGAACAGGCACGAGGGGCTGAATGGCCTACTCCGGCCACTGGTAGGCAATGCAAGGCAGGGGCCATTGAAGTGCTTCTCCTGGAACAATGCACTTGCCTCCCTCCCATATTCAAATGACCCCCATCCCTGTAATTTGGGCTGGTGTCTGGGACAGTCCACTTGGGCAGATGTCGGGCCTACTCCACCACCGATGGAGCAGCCCTACAGGAATTATGGGCCCCAATTGTCTTCCCCAGTCACATTAAAGTACACCTGTATGTTTGAGAGTCTAATACACCTCTTTGTAGTACAGCGCTATAAAACAAATGAAGCCGGACTATTACCACCAGCATACCTCGCTCTTAACTGTCCCATTTTAATTGGAACACCCCAATATGGCAGCTGAATTTCCTTGTTTTCTTCTTGCCATTTTATTCCGGGGGTGGCTTGATCCATTTGTATGGGCCTGTAGCCCAGCATTAGTCACTGGCTTTGGAGAGAGAGGTGGAGGAGAAAATTAATGATTGACATTAAGCTATTTACTCCAAGTTTTAAAGTATGCTCCTGGTTTCCAAAATACAGAACAGTCCAGATACTGTTGGCACTACACCTATTTGAACACTACAGGCAGACTGCACTGTGTACAGAAAGAAAGGCAGAGTCTTATCATGGCTCTCCAAAATGCCTTCAAAGCACTTTACATGCAGTGCAATGACTGTGGATGCTGGAGATTTGAAATGAGATGTATAGCCAGTTATTCTCTGCTGGAGATTTGAAATGAGATGTATAACCAGTTATTCTCTGCTGGAGATTTTGAAATGAGATGTATAGCCAGTTAATGTTTTTTGGTGGTGTTGGTTGAGGGATGAAGTTTAGCCAATGCACTGTGATAATTCGCTGCTCTTATAGTGTCACGGGATTTTTAACATTTACCTGACCAGTGAAACAGGCAGATGTTTAATGTCTCATCAGAAGGACAGATGGGACGATGTACACATTGATGTTCTATGCAATTACTAAAAGGATTTCTCTATTTCTAACAATAAAAGATGTAATCCTCAGTAGGGCTGGAGGCTGGTTACTTTTATTACTCCTACCCAATAGTTATCCCTTAACCAACACCACCAAAAGCAGATTAACTGGCCATTCCTGTTTAAGCACAAAGTGGCTTCAGCACTTGCTTACAATACAACAGTGACTAAACGTCAAATGTAATTCATTGACTGTGAAATGCTTTAGGACATCCTGAGCACACAATGAGGTCTTTAGCCCCGATTTCAACCTAACCCGTCTGGCGGGAATGGAGCGGGTTCGGGTTGGAAGCCCCATTTACACTCCATCCAATTTTACTCTCCGCCATTGATGGAGTGCAAACGAGCATCTGACCCGTTCCTGTCCCATTTGCACAGGGCGCATCAGGTTAAAATCAGGCCAACATTTCTTTCTGACTAACACAAATATTGATGACCTCCCTATACACTGAGGACATCCTTTTATTTATCTGTATACCCATCTATCACCCAGCGAGGAATCAGCGGCAGTCAGGCTGAAGGATAAATTGTCACAAATATGATATGATGCCAGTCTTTCAAGCTGGCTCGTCCTAAGCTGCAAGTGCCCCACACTGCGCGGTCTTCCTCCTCCTTGCCTTCTCACTGGGTTGAAATCGAAACTAGTTCCACATCTCCTAATCTGACTCATTCTGTGTAGCTTCCAAGTGAAGGATGGAGGTTTCAAACATTTTCACATCCCTTTTATCCTAATCCATTTGTCTCTTTTACTATAATCACGTACGCTGATTTTGACCTAACTAACTTATAGAGAACCGAATCAAATAGCAGAGTCAGTGCTTGTGTTGCCTGGTGATGCTGTGGAATCCAACCTGTTTATGTTTTGAGGCAGAATCTAGAGCTCTGGATAAACATAAACCAGCTGTGAATGCACTCTCCCCAAGGACAGTGCACCTTTAGTGAGGTCAATTAATTCCATCCACCTCTGATCTACAGACGGGGGTAAATTTACCGATCTACCTCTCCCAGCGGGGAGCCAAGCTCAAGGGGAGCAGGGGTCAGAGGATCAGTGCTACAGCAGTGTAGCCCGTGCGTTGTACTAATGTTCCCTTCAAGTCCCCACTGGAAGGAAGCACAGACTCTAATTTTATCACAATCGCCCATCGGGAAACCGACGGGATCAGTGGAACGCTGGTTTTACACCCCGCTCGATATTGAATTCAATGGGGAGTAAAATCAGGCGGGGCGTAAAACCGCCGCTCCTCACGACGGACGGGCTACGTTGAAATTGCTCCCAGTGAGTTTACTTTACTGTTGCATGACTACAAAGTATTCAGGTGCTTTGAGAAATGCAATGCTCACACATGATTTAACTGTGACAAGGCTGGTTTGTGGGATTAGGCCACAGAGTGACAATCACCCTGTCTGAATGATCACTTCCCCTTTCACTGTTCTGATGCAGCACTGTGATTTTCAATATTGTGACCGTGTGTCAGTGTGACTAAAAGAAGCAAGTGTATAATTCAGCTATTCTGTGCCTTCTCTTTTACTGGGATGTCGTCCCGGAGCAAACAGGCACGGCCCCAATCCTGACCCGCCCCACTTCCTCTATGCATACTTTAATCTTTAATGACTTTTATTTTGAATTTACAAAGTAGTTTGATCAAAGGAGGATTTCTCATGTCTAACAATTAAAACAATCCAATACGGAAGTTTGTGCGGTTGTACAAAGGTGGCTAATCGGAAATAATGGAAACTGGTTGCAGAATTAATGATGGATCCAATCAGCCAGATGCTTTAGTTTGCAAACTTGCAAGATTCGAGTTTATTCGCACAGCGCAGATGCCCATATTTGTGCTTTTATGCACATGACATATGTTTCAGAAAAGGTTGTGTTTATATATTATGAACATCTCCATGCTGATGTCAGATGATTTATTTCACTTTTAAGGTAAGCTTAAGACGTGTCAGTATTTTTTATTGTTGGATGGGTATTTGCAGGCTTTAGTATCACTAGACTACAACAAACTAAGCAGCACAATTTGTCAAGTGCAGCTGTGTGACTAACTGAGCCTCGTAATAGCTGTGCGGGAAACGTTAGGCTCCCAATACGGCTCAGTGGGCAACTGTGTCACCGAGTGTGATTCTGAGCCATACAGACTCGAAGGTGGAAGGTCTCCACCCTGATGTAGGCTGACCTTGCTAATCTCAGTTGAGGCTTCTATGATTTAGTGCCTCAGAGCTGGGAAGGGGGAAGATAGAGTTCCTGCTCCTGATTGCTATCCAGTGACTCCTATTGGAAAGTGTACGTTTCATGTGACACGGCGTTGTCCATGGTCAGGTAGCCTGCTGACACTCAGGGCTGGAATTTCCTCCGATATCCTTCCCGAGATTTGGGGGAAGTGGGGGAAGGGGAGGTCCGCAGAAAATGGAGCAAAATTGGGTGCTGAGATCAGCTATTGCGTTCATGCCCCAACATCAATTTCCTTCCTACTAGGATGGGCACTGGGCACCCCTTTCCTGCCCATCACATGCAAATACTACCACTCCATTTCCCTGCTTACTGCCAGTCCACTGACCCCAGGGACCAGCAGAAGAAAGGTAGCAGTAGTCCCTGGGGTAGCATTGGTAAGCCCCTTAAATCACTTGAGGGAGAGAGAAGGCCCTAGTCGTGGGCTCCTCTTGCTCCATATAGGCCACAACCACTAACTCTTTTAGGCCTCAGCCTTGGTTGAGGCTGGAAAAAAAAGTATTAATTTCACTTAGGGCTTCTCTGCCTCCTTTAAGTCGGTGGCTGCCCCTTCAGGTGCAATCACTGCCACACTGCCAGAATTATCCGCCTTCTCAGCAGCGGGCTTCCTCTTGGTGCTGTGGAACCCGCCAAGAGCCTGCCCTGCAGGACAAATGAGCCTTGACCCAGGAAAATGGAGCAAGGGTTACAGTGGGGTCGCTTTGGTGGGTGGCAGTCTGGCCCAGCCACCACCTTGCCAGTGAGAGGAGCAGCCACCCTTCACTGTCTCAGCCCACGCATGAAGATTGGACACTTGGGCAAGGCACCAAGATGGCTGTTGGCACCTGAGAAACTGTAACCCTGCTCAAGTCAGAGGAGAAAACTAGAAAAAGGCACCCGCAATTGTTAAGATCGTAAGGAGCAGAACGATTCCAAATGGCAGCAAATTCGGCAGGTAAAATCTATGGAATGTTTTCTCAAGAAGACTACTGTCCTAAAAGTCCATTGACTGATGGAGAACTTCCCTGAAGGGTTAAAACAAAGAGGGATGTCGGGGGAATGTCGGGGGAAGTGTTTACATAGCTTTCCAACTGTAGGCACATTCAGTGTAATGTCCTCCATCCTCCGAAACGCCATTAAGTACCCAAGCAGCACCCCTTTTGTTAATATCTAGTACATAGTTCACATACATAAACAAAGGTTGTTTCCCCTGGCTGGAGAGTAAAGAAGTAGGGGGCATAGTCTCAGGATAAGGGGTCGACCAGTTAGGACTGAGGTGAGGAGAAATTTCTTCACTCAGAGGGTTGTGAATCTTTGGAATTTTCTACCTCAGAGGGCTGTGGCTGTTGAATTGTTGAGTATATTCAAGACAGAGATCGATAGATTTTTGGACTCTAGGGGAATCAAGGGATATGGGGATAGAGTGGGAAAGTGGAGTTGAGATCAAAGATCAGCCTTGATCTTATTGAATGGCGGAGCAGGCTTGTGGGGCCGTATGGCCTACTCCTGCTCCTAATTCTTATGTACCTATAACGTGCCATCAATCTGCTTCCTCAAAATGCAGCTGGCCTGGGAACACCTATCGGAAAATCAACACCATTTCCGTTCTTGTGTAGTGCTACCCAACTGTTAGTAACTGTCTATGTGCCTCTCTGCATGTATTTATGAGTGCTCTATGATCTTCTATGTATCATAACTCGTCATGGTATGTGAACCTTTTCAACAGGTTTTTAAAATATCTTGTGGAATAGGATGTCATGTAGCCCATTAGCATCGTGGGTGATGCCACAATACCTGCGAGCTAAAGTAGGTGGGCTGGTCACTTAGTCCGAATGCCTGATTCTAGACTACCCAAGAAGGCAATCTATGGTGAGCTGAGGCTTGGTAAATGCTCTCGTCATGACCAGTTCAAAAGATATAGGGATTGCCTTAAGACCAATTAAAAAAAACGTGGCATCTCAACTGACACATGGGAGCATGATGCTTGGGACAGGAAACAGTGGCAAAAAATGATTCGCCAGCTTGAAATAAGTCCAGCTAGCTGAAGAAAAGAGAGCCTGAAGGAAACCAAGGAAAGATTGGCCCTCAGGTCAATCTGACATCCGATGTCCTGCGTGTGGGAAAACATTCCATCGTGAAATTTGGATTTTACAGTCACATGAGAACCCATAACCTATATTAATTGGAGAAGAATTAAGGAAAGCAAGACTTGCATTTATGGAGTGCCTTTCACGACCTCAGGATGTCCCAGAGTGCTTTAGAAATGGAGTAACTTTTGTAAAACAGGAAATGCGGTGGCCAATTTGTGCACAGCAAGCTCCCACAAGCAATAGTGTGTTAATGACCAGACAATCTGTTTTTAAGGGGGGGCTTGATTGAGGGAAAAATATTGGCCAGAATAACAGGGATAACTCCCCTGCTCCTCTTCAAAATAGTGCATGGGATCTTTTACATGTGCTTGTCCCTGGAGTGGGACTTGAACCCACGACCTTCTGACTCAGAGGTGAGACAGCCGACACCTGTCATATTCATCATTGACACATCATCATAATGCTTGGCGGAATATGTTCCACAAACCAAATGTCTCTGTGTGTTCTCAAGAATATAGGTCGTAAAATATTTCCTTTCCGGCCAGAGGAATGCACGTTACAACAGCATGTTTGATCCCAACATGCACATCTCCCATCACCAGTGCCCAATGGATCTGTTGGTAAATGGAAGTTCTGTCTTACAATGAAAGAAGAACTGGGATATGCCTAAATTCAAACAATCATTTGACATAGAACAGTGGCTCCAATTTCTTGCCAGCTCATTAATATTTCAGTGTACTGTGCAGTCTGGCTGCTATTCACCCTCCCTGCAAATAGGCAATTGTCTGTTCAAAGTAATGAGGTACTTTATGTCACCTTGGGCTCAAGCATTAACAGCTTTCATTATTAATTTAAACTTCACAATAGCACAGTGCTTACTCAGGGTATCTTTTATGGCACTGGTGCAGTGATGATGGAATTCTAATCTTGCAACGTGAATGTCTTTCAGTTAAAAGAGGAGATCTTGTCCTCTATAATAACAACAAAAAATGCTGGAAAAACTCAGCAGGCCAGGCAACATCCGTGGAGAGAGAAATAGAGTCAACGTTTCGGGTCGAAACCCTTCTACAGAACTGAGAGAAAAGGCAGGAAATGAAACAAAAGGCAGGTTAGGGGCTGGGAAATGGGGGAGGGGATGCAAGAAGAGACATTAAGAGATATTCAAGGTGAGACGAGATAGTAATAGGACAGGTAAAGAAACAGGCAATGGCTCTAGATGAAGTGTGAAATGCGCTGGCAGAGTGAGAGACAACTGCCATGTCAGAGAGAGAGAAAAGGCACAAACCAAAAGTGTGGATAAAAAATATAATAGGGGCCGAGGTTATGATCTGAAGTTGTTGAACTCGATATTGAGTCCGGAAGGCTGTAAAGTGCCTAATCGGAAGATGAGGTGCTGTTCCTCGAGTTTACAGTGAGCTTCCGTGGAACAATACAAGAGGCCACAGACAGTGAGGTCTGAGTGGGAATGGAATGGTGAATTGAAATGACAGGCGACCGGAAGCTGGGGGTCACCCTTACGGACTGAACGGAGGTGTTCCACAAAGCGGTCACCCAATCTGCATTTGGTCTCCCCAATGTAGAGGAGACCACATCGTGAGCAGCGAATACAGTATACTAAATTGCAAGAAGTACAAGTAAATCGCTGTTTCACCTGGAAGGGGTGTTTGGGGCCCTGGAGAGTGGGAAGTGGGGAGGTATAGGGACAGGTGTTACATCTCCTGTGCTTGTACGGGAAGGTGTCGGGTGAAGGGGAAGGGGTGCTGGGGGTGATAGAGTGGACTAGGGTGTCTCGGAGGAAGCAGTCCCTACGGAATGCTGAAAGGGGAGGGGAGGGGAAGATGCATTTGGTGGTGGGATCACGTTGGAGGTGGCGGAAATGGTGGAGGATGATCCATTGAATGTGGAGGTTGGTGGAGTGAAAGGTGAGGACAAGGGGAATCATATCGTGGTTCCGGGAAGGAGGGGCAGGGGTGAGGGCTGAAGTGCGGGAGATAGAACGGACCCGGTCGAGGGCCGTGTCAACCACGGTAGAGGGGAATCCTCGGTTGAGGAAAAAGGAAGACATGTTGGAAGCACAGGTGTGGGAGGTGGCATCGTCGGAGCAGATGCAGCGGAGACGGAGAAACTGGGAGAATGGAATAGAGTCCTTACAGGAGGCAGGGTGGAAGTGTAGTCCAGGTAGCTGTGGGAGTCAGTGGGCTTGTAGTGAATGTTGGTCAATAACCTATCCCCAGAGATGGAGACAGAGAAGTCGTGGAAGGGAAGGGAAGAGTCGGAGATGGACCATGTGAAGGTAAGGGAAGGGTGGAAATTGGAGGCAAAGTGAATGAAATTGTCTAGTTCAGGGCGAGAGCAGGAAACAGCACCGATACAGTCATCAATGTACCGGAAAAAGAGGTGAGGGAGGGGACCTGAGTAGGACTGGAACAAAGAGTGTTCCACATATCCCACGAAAAGGCAGGCATAGCTAGGACCCATGCGGGTACCCATAGCAACATTTGGGGGAAGTGAGTAGAGTCAAAGGAGAAGTTATTCAATGTGAGAACAAGTTCAGCAAGGCGGAGGAGGGTGGTGGTGGATGGGGACTGGTTGGGCCTCTGTTCAAGGAAGAAGCAGAGCGCCCGAAGGCCGTCCTGGTGGGGGATGGAGGTGTAGAGGGATTGGACGTCCATGGTGAAAAGGAGGCGGTTGGGGCCAGGAAACTGGAAACTGTTAAAGTGGCGGAGGGCGTCAGAAGAGCCGCGGATGTAGGTGGGAAGAGACTGGACAAGGGGAGAAAAAATAGAGTCAAGATAGGAAGAGATAAGTTCCGTGGGGCAAGAACAGGCTGAAACGATGGGTCTACCAGGGCAGTCCTGTTTGTGGATCTGGGGAAGGAGGTAGAAGCGAGCTGTGTGGGGTTGGGGGACGATGAGGTTGGTGACAGTCTTGGAAACGGAGGTTTGATGTTCGGTAGTGGCGTCATGGTCCAGGTGGAGGTAGGAGGAGGTGTCGGAGAGTTGGCGTTCAGCTTCCGCTAGGTAGAGGTCGGTTCGCCAAACAACAACAGCACCACCCTTGTCAGCAGGTTTAATGTTCTCTACCTCGGCCATAGATCACAGCTTTTAATATCTTGGCACTGCTTTTTGCTCTCAGTGGGTTTTAATGGGTTGCCACTGAAAGGTAAATCTCCGTACCAGCTGCTTAACATATTTTTCATGACTGCAGGTAAATATGATATCATTTTCCAATCCTCTCTGGCTACAGGTGTGGTGCCAGAGGACTGTAGGACTGCTAACGTGGTACCATTGTTTAAAAAGGGAGAAAGGGATAGACCGAGTAATTACAGGCCAGTCAGCCTAACCTCGGTGGTGGGAACATTATTGGAAAAAATTCTGAGAGACAGGATAAATCTTCATTTAGAAAGACACGGATTAATCAAGGACAGTCAGCATGGATTTGTTAAGGGAAGGTCGTGTCTGACTAACTTGATTGAATTTTTTGAGGAGGTAACAAGGAGGGTCGATGAGGGTAGTGCGTTTGATGTAGCCTATATGGATTTTAGCAAGGCTTTTGATAAGGACACGCATGGCAGACTGGTCATGAAAGTAAAAGCCCATGGGATCCAAGGCAAAGTGACAAGTTGGATCCAAAATTGGCTCAGTGACAGGAAGCAAAGGGTAATGGTCGAAGGGTGTTTTTGTGACAGGAAGGTTGTTTCCAGTGGGGTTCTGCAGGGCTCAGTACTGGGTTCTTTGCTTTTTTGTGGTATATATCAATGATTTGTACTTGAATGTAGGAAGTATGATTAAGGAGTTTGCAGATGATACAAAAATTAGCATTGTGGTTGATAATGAAGAAGAAAGCTGTAGACTGCAGGAAGATATCAATGGACTGGTCAGGTGGGCAGAACAGTGGCAAATGGAATTCAATCTGGAGAAGTGTGAGGTAATGCATTTTGGGAGGGCTAACAAGGCAAGGGAATACACAATAAATGGTAGGACACTGAGAAGTGCAGAGGATCAGAGGGACCTTGGAGTGCATGTCCACAGATCCCTGAAGGTAGCAGGACAGGTAGATAAGGTGGTTAAGAAAGCATACGGAATACTTGCCTTTATTAGCCGAGGAGTAGAATACAAGAGCAGGGAGGTTATGCTTGAACTGTACAAAACACTAGTTAGGCCACAGCTAGAGTACTGCGGGCAGTTCTGGTCACCACATTACAGGAAGGATGTGATTGCACTAGAGGGGGTGCAGAGGAGATTCACAAGGATGTTGCCTGGGCTGGGGAATTTTAGCTATGAGGAAAGATTGGAGAGGCTGGGGTTTTCTTTGGAACAGAGGAGGCGTATAAAATCATGAGGGGCTTGGACAGAGTGGATAGGAAGGACCTATTTCCCTTAGCAGAAGAGTCAATAACCAGGGGGTATAGATTTAAAGTAATTGGTGGAAGGTTTAGAGGGGATTTGAGGAGAAATGTTTTCACCCAGAGGGTGGTGGGGGTCTGGAACTCACTGCTTGAAAGGGTGGTAGAGGCAGGAACCCTAACCACATTTATAAATTACTTGGATATGCACTTGAAGTGCCGTAACGTATAAGGCTACGGACCAAGTGCTGGAAAGTGGGATTAGGGTGGATAGCTCTTTGTCGGCCGGCACGGACAAGATGGCCCAAATGGCCTCCTTCTGTGCTGTAAATTTCTATGACTCTATGATAAAATATTCAGATGAGGGCCCAGAGATGTGTTTATAATGTGAATGTCAGAGGCAGTTAAAGAAAAGGTGAAAAGCTTTGCCCTTGTGGATTGCAGGGTTGCCTTCGCGTCCTTGTAGCCCCTCAGTGCTATTTGAGCAGACCTAAACAGTCACTCCCTCCACCACTGGCGCACCATGTCTGCAGTGTGTACCATCTACAAGATGTATTGCAGCAACTCGCCAAGGCACCTCCCAAACCCGTGACCTCCACCGCCTAAAAGGACAAGGGCAGCAGGCGCATGGGAACACCACCACCTCTCCAAGTCACACACCATCACTGGGTCAAAATCCTGGAATTCCCTCCTTAACAGAACTATGGGAGTACCTTCACCACACGGACTGCAGCGGTTCAAGAAGGCAGCTCACCACCACCTTCTCAAGGGTAATTGGGAATGGGCAATAAATACTGGCCTTGCCAGTGATGCCCACATCCCAAGAATGCATTAAAAAATAGACAGGGGTCTGCTTGTTTTTATTTGCACTAATGTTAAAATGAAGAAAACTTAGATTCAGGGCTCTTAGCGCCCCTGTGCCAGAAATTGAGTGGTTGCGCCCCAAGAGGGAGGCGGGACACTACTGGAAGCGCCCCCCATCCCTCTTGGGGCACTGCGAGTCAATATCGCAGCGCTGCGGCACGTTGTGCCGTGGTATTGTCGGCCTTCCTTCCCTTCTTAAAGGGGAGGGGCCTTGCGCAGTGCTGCGATATTGCGACCTGGGGCCCAACTGGGCCCCCAGGGATCGGGAGTGCCGGCAAAAGAGCCCGGCACTCAAGAGAAGTGCTGGGCTCACGGCGCGCAGCCGGCACTCCGCGGGGGTGGGCGGTTCAGGAGGCCGGGGACGGGAGCGCAGGCAGGTGCTGGCAGGCAGACAGCAACAAAAATGGCCGCCCCGCACCTCGCCTTTAAATAGCGCCTCCCCGACCCCATCAGACATAGCGTCCAGTGGTAAGTCGGGGGCGCTACAGAAAATCGTGGCTGGGGCGCTGCGCACGGCGATGACATCATCGCCAGTGGCACAGCATCGCGGGGCGCTCCCAGTTAGTGCCGCCGCTAACCTCCCGCTGAATTTCCCTCTATGGCGCTAATGGGAGGCGCAAAGTAACCCAATTTTTCCCCCATAGAGTCATACGGCACAGAAGAAGGCCATTCAACCCATCGAGTCCGAGCCGGCTCTCTGTAGAGCAATCCAGTCAGTCCCATTCCCCTGCTCTATCCCCGTAGCCCTGCAAGTTTATTTCCCTCAGGTGCCTATCCAGTCTCCCCTTGAAAAGATTGAGAATCTCCGCTTCCACCACTTCCGTCGGCAACGAGTTCCAGGTCCTCACCACTCGCTGCGTAAAAAAGTTTTTCCTCACGCCCCCCCTGTATCTCTTGCCCAAAACCTTAAATCTGTGTCCCCTAGTCCTTGTACCATCAACTAGTGGGAACAGCCTTTCCCCATCTAGCCTATCCAAACCCGTTATAATCTTGTACACCTCTATCAAATCACCCCTCAACCTCCTTTGCTCTAATGAAAACAAATCCAGCTTCTCCAACCTGTCCTTGTTGCTAAGATCCCCCATCCCCGGAACCATTCTGGTAAATCTCCTCTGCACCCTCGCAAGGGCCTTCACATCCTTCCTAAAGTGTGGTGACCAGAACTGGATGCAATACTCCAGTTGTGGCCTAACCAGCGCTTTATAAAGGTTCAGCATAACTTCTCTACTTTTGTACTCAATACCACTATTTATGAAGCCCAAGATCCCATATGCTTTGTTAACTAGTCTCTCAATATGTCCTGCCACCTTCAGGGACCTATACACATTAACTCCCAGGTCCCTCTGTCCCTGCACACTCTTTAAAACTGTGCCATTAAGTGTATATTGCCTCTCCCTGTTCCTTCTGCCAAAATGCATCACCTCACACTTCTCTGTATTAAATTCCATCTGCCACTTGTCTGCCCATTCTGCTAGCCTTTCTATGTCCTGTTGCAGTCGATTGTTATCATCCTCACTGTTTGCCACCCCCCCCAAGTTTGGTGTCATTGGCTAGGTGCTAGCTCTTGCACCCAGAAATTGGTGTCGCCAACACCCCCCCACCCCCCCGCCACCCCACGCTAATTTTTTGCCCCAAACTAAGCATGGCAGGGACCGATTTCTGACATACATCGAACTGCCTCACGGTTCGACACATTGCGGGTGAAGTAATATTTAAATAGGCACTTCTGTAGGGCACTTGAACAAGGTTATGAATGGGAAAGACATTTCTGGTTGACTCTTTTAAAAAAGAATCATTGCCTATACTGTGATCAGTGGCTACCATTGGCAGCTCGATGTAGGGAATAATTGTCTTGCAGTCCGAGTCAGTCCCCCTCCCCCTCCCCCTCCATCAGTACTTTCATTCTAATCTGCTGGATGTGTTCTACCTGTCCCCGCTCCACCCAAGACAGGGTTGCCAACTCCGGATGAAGGTATTCCAGGAGGCTGCATCACATGACTTCACATCTCCAACCGCCCCGCCCCCCCACACTCCCGCCATTGATTGTCCGACATGTCCATCCTCGCGATGCACTGTCTTCCCCCGCCAATCGGAAAGCGAGCAGACTCTTTGTTACCCGATTGGATGATTCTTGACTGTTGGTCAAACAGCTTCACCCCCCCACCCCCCACCTCCACGAAAGTGTTCAAAGAAAATTAAAAAAAAAGACATTTTTTTATTGCCTCTGTGACTTTTCTCCTGGGTCGCTTGCAGCAGTGTCCTGGGGATTAATCTTAATGCCTGGGGACTCCAGGGCAATCTTTAGAGGGCTGGAATGGAAACCCTAAGCTATGAGTGAAGGAAGTTTCCAGTGAGTTGCTGGGACAACTAGCCATACAGTCAGGAAGCACTCCGCTCGCTGGCACTGCTTAAAATCACAGTTTGAATTTAGTGCCAGTAAGTGTGTGGCAAGTAGATGACCAGCTGTTGCTGGAAACTTCCTTGATTCTTAGGCAGAATGCTGGAACCTTAAAACACACTGCTGATTAAAATTAAAGTGGAGGTGAGTAGAGAAGCTGATGGGGAATTGCTGGACATATTGGGGGAGAAATTCATTATAGCCCCGATTGGGGCGCTAAATTTTAGAAGTTTGGAAAATTAGCGCCAGTGGCCGGGGGCGCTAACGGGAGGTGCAAGGGCACCCAATTTTGCCCCCAGGATCTTTTGGGGGAGAAATTCATTATAGCCCAGGAATGGGCGGTAACGTTTGAGAATTAGTGCCAGGTGCTAATGCTTCAGACTGTACGCAAAATTCAGTCTCATTGCACAAAGAAAGGGTTGGAGCGCTAAATCAAGCGCTAACAGCCTAGCTCAGTGGCGTTAAACTCGAAGCGCTGACCAATATCAGGTGCAGTCTAATCACAAGTCATGATTGCCACAGGCTCTTTCCAGTTCTTAAAGGGGAGTTTCATTGATGCCGCAGTACCTCATTCTCATCATTGCTGGCTGTGCAGTCATCTCAGCCAGCAGCAGCAGGTCAAGGAGAAGGAGCCGGGCGACTCAAGCAGCCGTAATGATGGCAGAGCCACGCTTTGGAGGTGTTGGTGTTCGCAGCGGAGAGACGGAGGGTGGTGCACTACCTGGCAAGTGGCAGGAGGCCCTAGCCGCAAGTCTTCCGCACCACATGGAGGGAGGTAGCCTAGCATGTCTCGGGCAGCACTGTGGTTCCCAGAACCTACACACAGTGCAGGAAGAAATTTAATGACCTCACTCAGGTGGTCAGGGTGAGTGAATGCTTCAACAAATGCTACATACCACCATCTGAACCACAGTCTTCACACACTGCCCAAAGCACCACACCCCCAGCATTCACCCACCAACAATCTCTACCTACCAATACTCACACCCACACCCTGCACACAATGACAGCTATTCAACTATGGCAGGCACATCACCCAAACACATTGCTCCACACTCACACTCACTTTCCTTTCCCTTGCAGGCCAAGGTAGCTCACAACTGGAGGGAGCAGGAGCACACAGGCGGGGGACAAGTTGACACCCAACCACTGTCTGAGCTAGAGACTCGAGTGCTGCAGATTATTGGGCACCAGGTGGTGGGCTCCATGGCCACTGGCGACGTTGACCCCCTTGGGGAGAACAACGGTATGTTCATCCATACTCCTTCCCACATCCCACTTCCCCCTCACCCCACAAGCCTTCCGCACTTCCCAGCTAATCATGCTGTATGCATGTATTTCTCCCTGCCCCCTCCCCTCACCTTAACCCGACTCTTGTGTCTTTATGCTTTCAGATAATGAGCAAGCACCTGAACAACCTGTCCCTGAGGGCACCGTAGAGAGCGAGGCGGGAGAAGAGGAGGAGGAAGAACACGCCGCGTCACTGCATGTCTCACCTGCAGGCACCAGCTCAGATACTGGCACTCCGCGTTCTTTAAAGGCTAGTATAGTAGTGGGATCTGCACAGGGTGATGCACCGGGGATGAGCAGGCTGCAGCAAGGCCAGGGGAAAAGGGTAGCTCGGGAGCCAGCTCCCCGGAGGGCGAGTTCGCGCGTGAGTTCTGCTGCACAGGACTCAGATGAGGACCTTGATGGGGAGGCCTTTAGAAGAAGGGTGATGGGATGTGAACGGAGATGTGCAATGGCAAGGGTGCCCGAGAGCCTCTCGGCAATGGTAAGGAGCATGGAGGAATCCGCTTCCAACATTGCACAGGGCTCTGCGCACACCATGGAGCCCATCATTTCCAGTCTGCAAAGGATGGTAGACTCCTAGAGAAACCGTGGCAACCCAGACCTGATGCTACGTGTGATGGGCGATCTGGCAGCTTCCATTGCAGCACAGGCGGAAGTGATGCAACGTCTTAGTGCTGTAATGCAGTCTATTCTTTGTGGCATTCAATCTCAGACTGCTCTCATGTAGTCTCAGCTTGATGCAATGCAAGCTCTGACTGCTGCCATCGTGGCTGGGTCTACCACCATCGACCGGGGCTTTCACGGTGGCGCAGCAGGCCAGCAATCTGTGCTGCAACAGATTGCTAGGGATGCTGAGGTGCTGTCCCGTGGCAGTGGGTCAGTGGAGCAGGAAGCTGTTGTCTTCTCTCAGGATGACAGCATTCCTGCTCCTACCGCTGGCACTCCACTATTGTCTTTGTCGCTGCCAGTCATCCAGCCAGCCCAGACTGTGCCGCCCATGCTGAGGTGGTGCAGTCTACACCTGGGCCTTCCAGGTCCAGAGCTGGTCTTGGAGGTCCTACAAGGCCATCTGAAGTCTCCCGCATGGACACTCAGCAGCCTTCCACCCGCCGTGCTGCAGCCACTGGGCAAACGCTTCATAGGAGCACGAGAGTAGGTA
This sequence comes from Somniosus microcephalus, assembly GCF_052327205.1. Classification (NCBI taxonomy): domain Eukaryota; kingdom Metazoa; phylum Chordata; class Chondrichthyes; order Squaliformes; family Somniosidae; genus Somniosus; species Somniosus microcephalus. Next base: position 64,666,450 of record NC_141006.1, on the reverse strand, counting down.
CAGGAACGAGAGGCCCTAAGGGATTGCACAAGGGTGAATAGGTAATATTGTTGTTGTAAATATATTTTCACTGATTATTGATAAATTTATCAATTCAATTTGGATTATTTTGTGGTATCTCTCATTTCAGCTTTGTGCTGTCATATGGCCTGCGACAGGGATGGAATGATGGGAATGTGGTGAGCAACGGGGATCTGGGGTTCAATTTATTGGAACCACAGTTTGATGAGGCGGTCACAGACCGCCCTTCCGGAAGGCTGATTGAGTGGCTGCCTCCTCCCTCGCTCCTGTTCCTCCTCCTCCTCGTCTTCCTCTTTCTCCTCATCCTCCTCCTCCTCCACCTCCTCTCCCTCTTCCTCCTCCTGAGGTGGTCCCGCAATCGCTGGTGGCACGGGCTGGGCCCTTATGATGGCCAAGTTGTGGAGCATGCAGCAGACCGTGACAAAATGGAACACCCGCTCTGCTGAGTGCTGGAGGGCTCCTCCCCAGCGGTCAAGGCAGCGGAACCGTTGCTTGAACACCCTGTTGGTCTGCTCGATGATGTTCCTGGTGGCAGCATGGCTCTCATTATATGAGTGCTGAGCAGGAGTGTTGGGGTTGTGGAGGGGAGTCATGAGCCAGGTGGAGAGCGGATAACCCTTGTCTCCGACCAGCCAGCCTCGAGCTTGATGTGATGGCTGGAAGAGTGCTGGCACACCGGTCTGGTGCAGGATGATGGCATCGTGGCTGCTGCCAGGATAGCAGGCATTCACATTGAAGATTCGCTGTCTGTGGTCGCACACCAACTGCACATTACGTGCGTGGTAGCCTTTGTGGTTACGGAAGATCTCAGGATTGTTATGCGGTGCCCACAAAGCCACGTGGGTGCTGTCAGTGGCGCCCTGCACCATGGGGAAACCCGCTATCCTGGCAAAGCCACATGTACGTTCATCCTGCTTCTCTCTGGTGATGGGAAAGGAAATGTAATCCCTTCTCCTACTGTAGAGCGCCTCTGTGACCTCCTGGATGCAACGATGGATGGCGAACTGTGAGATGTTAACTAGATCTCCTGTTGCAGACTGGAAGGATCTGCTGGTGAAGAAATTGAGGGCAACGGTGACCTTGACTGCCACTGAAAGCCGTGGTCACCCTGACCTGATGCTCGAGGTCTGGTTGCAGGAGGTGGCAGTGTTCTGTGACCACCTCCTTGCAGAAGCAGAGCCTTCTAATATCACTGCTCCTCACTTAATTGAAGGTAGAAGTGCTCTCGGAATACCCTCGGAGGGTAAGGCCTCTTGTTGAGAGCCCTGATGGCCCTTCTCCTCCCTCTGGCCACATTTCCAATCTTTCTCGCTGCCTCCGCTCCCTCCGCCATAGATCCTGGAGGGCGAGATCAACCGCCAGTGCAGCCCCCATTAATGTAACCAAGTGTAGCACTTTGATATGTTGTGAGAATAAATGTAACAAAATATTAGTAGCCACAACTCTCCTGATACTAAACAACCTTTAAATGACTGAATCAAACTGTTGCACAATGTCAAACTGACAAGGAAGCAGTGAAACAGCACTAACCTGAGAGCTGCAACTCATTACTCATGATCGCTTTAAGTAGCACCCCTGGAGCTGGCATCCGCCTGCTTGACACCTCCTTTCCCTGTTGCCGTCGGGCCAGATGATAAGGCAGGCTGCGACAATGAATTTTGCAGATCGAGCACACAGTGAGCATTGCACGCTCACTGACGTCACGATCTGCCTGGCGTTGTGGTCTCCGGCAGTAACTCGTATCGGCAGCGCTACGGGGTGGGGGGGCAGATTTGGCGTGCGTCGCTGGATTCACCTTGCTCTGGCGCTACTGCATCAGTACCCCTTTAGCGTCCCTGCCAGGCGCTAACAGGAGGCGCTAACCAACTGAATTTTCCCCCCTTTATATCCACATGAGAGGGCAGACAGGAGTTTTGGCTTAACATTTCATCCGAAAGATCAAACTTAACATCTCATCCGAATTGCTCAATACTGCACTGAAGCTGTCAGCCTAGATTAACGCTAAAGTCTCTGAAATTGAGCTGGAATCCACAACCTTCTGACCCAGAGTCAAGAGTGTTACCCCACTGAGCCGCGGCTGACACCAGGTTGTCATTAGAGGCGAAACTTGATTTTCCACAAGAGCTTTAGGTTTTCGAGATCCAGTAAGATCTTCTGGGGCCATTTCACAATGCTGCAGGATTTGTGTATGATGATCCAGTTCTTTGACTGCAACCTCAGACCTGCTTGGGATGCGGAGCTTTGCAAACTAGACAATTTGTTTGAGTTGCTCTGAATACCTGCTTTTGACTAATTCCTATGATTGTTTGAGACTCTCAGTTCAGCTGAGGGCTTGGAGCAGTGCAGGAACAGATGGTGGTGCCTGATTTTTGTGATGTTTTAGATTGGGGATTATATCTTGCCTTGATTTGATTACCTAGTTCCTTCCAGGCCCTTAGTGTAATAACAGTCAGTCTGTATGGCAGTACATCAGCACTGTCCTTCATCAGCATAACACTGTAGAAAACACTAATCAAACTGCACAGTTTGGGATAATCTCTCAATGCAAAATAAATGTCTTTACCGCTCTCCTCTCTGCGCAAGGAGAAGGTTAATAATTCTCAAAGACCAACAGACAGGAAAGGAAATTCATAATCCCCAAAGACTTTACGTGAAGGATTACAAGATGAACCCTCAAACAGATACTAGCAACGTAATTATTCGCTTCGGATAATCTACTTCAGAGCACAAAATACATTAAAGATTCTCCCACAGAATTTTGTTTCTTACCGTGAGTTCATTTGGAATGTTTTAAGTAATGATGTTCTAAAAATAATTTTTCATCTTCTTTCAATTTTAATTCTCCTTCACCAATGAGATTAAAGGATTGAGCAATAAACAGAGGAACGACGGAGAAGGAGGGTGAATTAGAGTGGGTGAATTCAATGTCAAATCAGGTACAGAAAGAGAGGGAAAGAAAGACTAGCTTAAGAGAGAGAGAGAATAAAAGACAGAAAGGAAAAGTAAGAGAAAAAATAAAAAATAAAAAATTTGACATTTAAAAAATCTCCAAGAACAATTCACAACCTGAAGGAATGAGAATCCACACTTATAATTGTTTGCTTTCTGGATAGTCATTAACAGCTATCACATCGTTAAAAAGGTACTTATGCTATTAATTACTAGACTTAACTTTCTGTGGCGCGTTTAATGGGCAATTAATGTGCAAATGCAGCAATTTCTTGAAACTCACAGGGTGATTAAGAGCGAGATGCCATTTTCGCGAGGCTAATGGCAGAACAGTGCAAATTGTCCAGCACCTTGTGGCAATTCACAATTCACGGGGTACCTCTTCCTCGCCACAAGTTGCTGGACGATTTACATGTTAATAACGTCAATCACACGCTGTTATTTTCTCAACAACTTCTGTCCCATTATTTCAATGCTCAGCAAACTTTCTGAGAGGATGGCTGCGGTTTTGCCAGTGCTCAGAGGGCAGGTTTGGAGGCGGGTCCAGCGTTAAAATCAAAATGATTGACGGCGGGTTGCGAATCTGCTGCAACCCCGCCTCCACGCAACTTTACAACATGTCGGGTCTGTGAGCTCCAATCAGACTCAACACCAAGCGGCGGGAGAGCCACTTAACGCAGTTAACAGCTGCCTGGATAATCCGATTTTATGAGGCTCTTCCCATTTTGCTACATTTTTAGCGTGTTGCCCGTCGTGCGACCAACACGGCAGCTGATTGTGCCAGGTTCAGTAACTAGCTGAATACCTGACAGCTGCACCTGCAGCATAAAAGCTGACCTGTAACATGGCTGACTTTCAGATGCCAGAACTTTGTGTTGAGCTTTTGGAACACATTTTGCAGGTCTATTGATCTTGTAGGTGTTTAAGCTGAGATCCATAGGCACTGTGACCTCCTTGGAAATCTCTTTCCCCACATTAACTGAGTGCTTATAACATCTATTCCTCAACTGAGATATATACCAGCGGAATGGGAACCATTTATACCCTCTCATCCTGGTCCTCAGAATCGGAGGAAGAGCAGCCGCGGCAGCAGCAGAACCAGGCACAACAACAGCAACAACAACAGGAGCGCCAACCTTCTCCTCAGCCACCTGATGCTGCACAGGGCAGAGGACATCAGCGCAGGGCTGCATTGTGCCGCAGAAGATAGAAGATAGCAGCAGGAGTAGGCCATTCAGCCCCTCGAGCCTGTTCTGCCATTCAATGCGATCATGGCTGATCATCCAAATTCAGTACCCTGTCCCTGCTTTCTCCCCATATCCCTTGATCCCTTTAGCCTTAAGAAATATATCTAACTCCTTCTTGAATATATTTAATAAGTTGGCTTCAACTGCCTTCTGTGGTAGAGAATTCCACAGGTCCACCACTCTCTGGGTGAAGAAATTCCTCCTCATCTCAGCCCTAAATGGCTTACCCCTTATCCTTAGACTGTGACCCCTGGTTCTGGACTCCCCCGCCATCGGGAACAGCCTTCCTGCAGCTAGTCTGTCTAGTCACAGAATCACAGAATCACAGAAACCTCACAGTGCAGATAGAAGCCATTTCGGCCCATCGAGCCTGCACCGACACATATCCCACCCGATCCCCGTAACCCCACCTATTTAATCCCCCTAACACTAAGGGTCAATTTATCATAGCCAATCAACCTAACCCGCACATCTTTGGACTGTGGGAGGAAACCGGAGCACCCGGAGGAAACCCACGCAAACACGGGGAGAACGTGCAAACTCCACACAGACAGTCGCCCGAGGCCGGATTCGAACCCGGGTCCCTGGCGCTGTGAGGCAACAGTGCTAACCACTATGCCACCGTGCTGCCCTGTTAGTCCTGTTAGAATTTTATACGTTTCAATGAGATCCCCTCTCATTCTTCTAAACTCTAGCGAATATAAGCCTAATCGACCCAATCTCTCGTCATACGTCATTCCTGCCATCCCAGGTATCAGTCTGGTGAATCTTTGCTGCACTCCCTCCATGGCAAGAACATCCTTCCTCAGATAAGGCGACCAAAACTGCACACAATACTCAAGGTGTGGTCTCACCAAGGCCCTGTACAACTGCAGCAAGACATCCTTGCTCCTGTACTCGAATCCTCTCGCTACGAAGGCCAACATACCATTTATACCATTTGCCTTCTTAATCGCCTGCTGCACCTGCATGCTTACCTTCAGCAACTGGTGCACAAGGACACCCAGGTCTCATTGCACTTCCCCTTTTCCCAATCTATTGCTGTTCAGATAATAACCTGCCTTCCTGTTTTTGCCACCAAAGTGGATAACCTCGCATTTATCCACATTATACTGCATCTGCCATGCATCTGCCCAATCACCCAACCTGTCCAAATAATACTGGAGTTTCTCTGCATCCTCCTCACAGCACACACACCCACAAAAACTTGGAGATATTACATCTAGTTCCCTTGTCTAGATCATTAATATATATTGTGAATAACTGGGGTCCTAGCACCGATCCCTGCGGTACCCCACTAGTCACTGCCTGCCACTCGGAAAAAAAACCCGTTTATTCCAACTCTTTGCTTCCTGTCTGCCATCCAGTTTTCTATCCAAGTCAGTACCTTACCCACAATCCCATGTGCTTTAACTTTGCATGCTAGTCTTTTATGCGGGACCTTATCGAAAGCCTTCTTAAAGTCCAAATACACCACATCCACTGGTTCTCCCTTATCTATTCTACCAGTTATATCCTCAAAAAATTCCAGTAGATTAGTCAAGCATGATTTTGTAAATCCATGTTGACTTTTTCCGATCTTGTCACTGTTTTCCAAGTACTCTGCTATTACATCTTTTATAATGGATTCTAGCATTTTCCCCACTACTGATGTCAGGCTATAATTCCCCGCTTTCTCTCTACCACCTTTTTTAAATAGTGGGGTAACATTAGCCACCCTCCAATCCATGGGAACTGTTCCAGAGTCTATAAAATTTTGGAAGATGACCAGCAATACATCTACTATTTCTAGGGCCACTTCCTTAAGTACCCTAGGATGTAGATTATCAGGCCCTGGGGATTTATCGGCCTTCAATCCCGTCAATTTCCCTAACACCATTTCCCTACAAATACTGATTTCATTCAGTTCCTCCCTCTCATTAGACCCTGTATTCCCCGACATCTCTGGGAGTTTATTTGTCTCCTCCTTTGGGAAGCCAGAACCAAAGTATGTATTTAATTGGCCTGCCATTTCTTTGTTCCCCATTATAAATTCCCCTGATTCTTACTGCAAGGGACCTACGCTTGACTTCACCAATCTTCTTCTCAACACGGGGTTTACAGGCCGAGGATGAGCTTCCACAACAGGAGTGAGTAGCACTGCCAAAGGAGGCAAACTGGATTTGGAGAATGTAGTTTGTATTTAAAAAACACGTCAATTGACCTGTCTGATTTGATCAGTTATTGTATCTTAACATAACTGACTTTACAAAAATGATTCTTTAAGTCATTAAGCCCAATGAGCATAATCCCTCTTTGATAGATCAACCCCACCATATCCCTCAATCCTTTCTTTCCTCAAAAATACATATAATTGTCTACATCAGTAGCCATCCCTGGTAAATTATTTCCCAAATTTACAGCCCATATTTGCTTCTGACTTTGCCTCCGAACCTCAACTTGCTAATTTTTAACATGGGCCCCCTAATATTTATATCCCATATTCCCGGTTCAACTGTATCAATTCCTTTCAAAGTCTAGAAAACCTAGATTTAACTAGTATCTAAAGGTTCTTTTTACACTCCCCTCCCCTCGCACCTTCCCCTCCACATATCAAGTCTAAAAGTATTTGATTAACATGGTACCAGGGATGAGGGTCTTCAGTTATCTGGAGAGACTAAGAGATGCTGGCATTGTCCGCCTTAGAGTAGAAAAGGTTAAAGGGAGATTTAATTATGAGATGTTTGTAGATGGGGAGAAACTGTTTCCACTGGCTGCAGGGTCAGGAAGCAGAGGACATAGATTTAAGAAAATTGGCAAAAGAGTCAGGGGAAAGATGAGGATAATTTTTTTTATGCAGTGAGTTGTTATGATCTGGAATGCATTGCCTGAAGGGGTGGTAGAAGCAGATTCAATAATAACTTGCAAACGGAATTCGATAAATACTTGAAAAGGAAAAAATGTGCAGGGCTATGGGGAAAGTGCAGGGAGTGGGACTAATTGGATCGCTCTTTCAGAGAGCCGGCACAGACCCAATGGGCCGAATGGTCTCCTCCTGTGCTGTATGATCCTATAATTCTACGGTATGCAGCTGTAAATGTTCCTCCAAGATGTCAACCATAGTTCAGCCAAAGGCTTGGAACCTTTGAGACTGTCAGAATTATGGCCTGAGGGCTCAGTATAAAGTCATCCGTTCCTGACAGCGAGTTGTGGAGCAGCTAATTGGCTCCAAGAAGACTTTAAAGGGGCCTAAATTCAGCGCAGGCACGCAGGGTCGAATGACTTTTTTGCACTAAAGATTATGCCGTAAATGTGAATGGTGTTTCCGCCTAATTTTCCGGGGTTTCCGCGGCTGTTCTACTGAAGTTACAGCAGGTGAGAGGGAAAAACCCCTCCCTGGGGAAACTCACCCCCAGGCTTCTGTGGTCTAGAACTGTGGTCATTCTGCAACAATAAGGCAATAAGGTTATATCATCATTTTCACTGCCCTGAACAGAATCACGTGTTAAAAAGAATCTTACGACATAAGATGGTGCCAAATATTGCTAATTTGTGGGTTAGAGTGGTAAAATATTGAGACAATTCTGAATAGGTCGGATAATTCTGTCAATTTTTGAAGAATGTAGCATAAAATCTAACTTAATGGCCCAGTTAATGGCACTCGCCGTTATTAATGTGTAAATCATCCCGCAACTTGTGGCAAGGAAGAGATAACCTGTGAGTTGAGAATCGCCACAAGTTGCTGGACGATTTGCTTCATGAAAACCGCAGCTCGCCTTCAAACTCCCCGTGATTTTCATGAAGTTGCTGCATTTGCACATTAATTGCCCATTAAACTCGCTGCAGAAGGTTAGGGCTGGTACTTAACAGCGTAAGTACCTTTCTAATGACGAGATTTATGTTCCTGCAATGCCACTCAGCTGCTCCAGCCCAGAAAGGGAACAATTTAAATTGTGGAGTCTCATTCCTACAGGTAGTAAATTGTTGTTCAAGAATTTTAAAATTTAAAATTTAACATTTTTAATTTTATTCTTTCTTTTCCTTTCTGTCTCTTTTTTCTCTCTTAATCCAATCTTTCTTTCCCTCTCTTTATTTTTCTTTCTGTACCTGATTTGACTCTAATTCATCCTTCTTCTCTATCTTCCCTCTGTTTATTTCTCAATCCTTACAACTCATTGGTTAAGGAGAGGTCCCAAATGCCCCATTATCAGCTCGCACTTCCAGTAATTTGCAGGGAAAACAATTTCTGAGCTGAAGGATGAGGGAAAAAGTCTAACTAACAGAGCACGTCATGAGATGCCCCACTCCAGCAAAATCTGGGCCAATATATCTTACTTTACCCTTTCACTATCGTCATTCAACTGTACTTTGGCTACACTAAATTACAGTATAGTTTGTACCTCTGGGAGAAAACTTCCTTTGACCTCCTGTGCCTCTTGCCTTTTTCGTATTAATCTGTGCAATCAGATCATATAAGTGCACTGTTCCTTCCAAACTGATGTTTCACATTTTTGCAAGTGCAAAACTCTCCTGGACAAGGTATTTATTTTAATGAATCTGTCAGAAAATGACTGATTTAATATTTAGTGAAACCTGACAGCAGCAAACCATTTGATGAGATGCCGCAGCTAACATGAGCAGAGACAGCGGGGGCATCTGTGTGCTTGGGAAGCACAACGGCCTGCTGCAGAGAAGGTGTTTTATTTTGCTAATTATCTCCCCTTCTCACTGCCCGTTGCTGGAGCACGATTCTACAGCCAGAGTCAGCCCTTTGGTGCCTTCCCCATTTGGCAATTCATCATCTGGGAGCCTAGGCGGTGAGTATCATCAGGGTGCATCGCTACAATCTTCACATATGCGCTTTCCAACAGGCTTCATTGAGTAAGGAGCAGGTGCAAGAACATTGCCTGATATTTTATCCCCCTCCTGGACAAGCTTATAAAAAAGAGCTTTATATCATCCTTAGAACGTTCCAAAGCTCTTCATAACTAACAAATTACTTTTTCGAAAGAGCAAGTGTACTTGCAATGTAGGCAAACACAGCAGCCAATATGCACACAGAAAGATCTCATAAACAACACATGAATAAATGATTAATTACTTCATTATTAATGGTGTTGTTTGAAGCCAAGACAACTCCCTGTTCTTCTTCGAATGGTGCCGTGGGATCTTTTATATCCACCTGAAGAGGCAGACGGGACTTGTTTAAGTTCTGATCTGAAAGATGACACCTCTGATGACGCAGCCCTCTACTGGAGTGCCAGCCGAGATTGTGTGGCCAAGTCTTGGAACGGTGCCTGAGCCCCGACTCAAGGGGCAAGAGTGCCACCAACTGAGCCAAACTGGCATTTGTAAAAATTACCCACTAGAAGGAATTCAATCAACGTTAACACTGGGTTAGCTCACTGAATCAAAAGATTGCCTTGGCAACACAAGGCAAAGGTGATAAATAAAAGGGCTCTATCGTGGAGGCAGTAAACAGTAGAGTAAGTTCAGTTTCATTAGCAAATGTTATAATAGGAGTAAAAATACTCTCTTCCATATCAATTATGAATAAACAGCTGCTCTGGAACTCCACCAGCTAATATTCCCCAGACAGAGCTCCCTTCCATTCACCATTTATCACTAAGGTCATTTTCAATCCATTTCACTAATTTGCATTTAATCCCATTAGCCTCAATCTTCAATATCAACCTCACATGCAGAGCTTCATCAAATGTTTTCTGAAACTCCAAGTCAATTATATCCATTGGCAACCAATTGATTTATTGTCCTCAAAGACTTTTGATAGATTTGAGAATATAGAAAGAAAGACTTGCATTTATATAGCGCCTTTCATGACCTCAAGATGTCCCAAAGTGCTTTATGGCCAATGAAGTACCTTTGAAGTGGTCACTGTTGTAATGTAGGAAACACAACAGCCAAATTGCGCACAGCAAGGTCCCACAAACAGCAATCAAATCAAATCAAATCAAATCAAATCAACTTTTATTGTCATTGTTAGTGCACAAGTGCAGTACAATGAAATGTAGGCTTGCGGCTCCCTAGAGTGTACATTTAGATTAAGACATTTAAACATTCAACATTCATTTGGCTTGTAATACATTAACATAAACATAACCATAATAAAGTGCATTGGCAGATGTGCAGGCTTTAGAGTTTATTTGTGGAATTCAGTAGGATGACAGCCCTGGGAAAGAAGCTGTTCCTAAATCTGGTCGTACGGGTGCGAATGCATCTGTAGCGTCTCCCAGATGGCAGGAGGGCGAACAGACTGTGGCTGGGGTGGGTAGGGTCTTTGATGATGGACCGTGACCTCCGTAAACAGCGTTTCTGGTATATGTGCTCTATGGTCGGTAGATAATGACCGGATAATCTGTTTTAGTGGAGTTGGTTGCGGGATCAATATTTGCCAGGACGCCAGGGCGGACTCTCCTGCTCGTCTTTGAAATAGTGCCATGGGATCTTTTACATCCATCTGAGAGCAGACGGGGCCTTAATTTAACATAGGAACAAAGAAACAAGAGTAGGCCATTCGGCCTATTTAACCTGCTCTGCTATTCCATTAGCCATGGCAGCTCTTCATCTTTTTAAATCCCAATTCCCTGCATTTTCTCCAAATTCATTTATAACTTTAGCATGGCCTGCTGCTTCTGAAACTCATGAAGATCGCTCCAAATAGCCTCGCACTTTTTTAATGTCAGGTTAAGACATAAAGTGATTGAATTGATAGTGTTTCTTATTTAGCCCTGTAGGCTAGAAAATACTTTTAATTAAATTGTGCAGAGCTTGTTATTTTCTTAAAGCCCAAGTAACGCAACTACTAACCACACAAAAACAGTTCTCATGAAGCAAAGATTAACCTATTCAGAGAACTCCACAAACAAGAAACTACTTTGTCAATGTATGTGGAAAATTGTCAACATTAACCATTTTTTAAATGCATTATTCATCCAGGGGCTTACCCAGTACAGGATCGACAAAGGGAAGAGAGGTCTGTTGCTCACTATCTTCTAAATTCTGAACTATTACTAGCTGGCTAAATGTTTGAACTGCCTACCTGCTGCTGCTGGGTGTCTTGATCATGAGCCAGTGTGGGAACCAGGAGATTGTAACAAGTGGACACAGCTCAAGAAATGCTATGGCTGTCATGTATTTTTAGATGAACAAGTGTTGGGGATAACATTAGCATTCAAAGAGCTCTCTACAAATTAAGTAGTTGGATTAAAGAATGACAGATGTAATTTAATGCAGATAACAGTAAGATGTTAACATATGTTGTCAACAGGGCTGATTAAGTCCTCATCTGCAGTATCAACTGCTGGTGTTTCACTGACAAGACTGAGAATGGGAACGCTTGAAAGCTTCATTTTGGCACCCACATTTTTTATTTATTCCAAGGTAGACAGTAGCCTTGATATATGCCTCAGATTGATTGGTGTTTGATCTCTATTTTTCACTCCAGTTTCCTCACTTCCTGCCTTGAAGGTGCTGCCTCGTGCTGGGTTCCACTTCTGCAACCACTGGCAGCCCATGTGGCGATTCTTCATGTTGAGTATTGGTGGACTATAAGAGTAAGGAAGTTTTACTGCAATTAAATAGGGCTTTGGTGAGACCATACCTGGAGTATTGTGTACAGTTTTGGTCTCCTTACCTAAGGAAGGATATACTTGTTTTAAAGGGAGTGCAACGAAGGTTCACCAGATTGATTCCTGGGATGAGTGGATTGTCCTATGAGGAGAGATTGAGTAGATTAGGCCTATATTCCCTAGAGTTTAGAAGAATGAGAAGTGATCTCATTGAAACATATTCTTAAGGGGCTTGATAGGGTAGATGCTGAGAGGATGTTTTCCCTGGGTGGGAAGTCTAGAACTAGGAGTCACAGTCTCTGAATAAGGGATCGACCATTTAGGACTGAGAGGAGAAATTTCTTCACTCAAAGGGTTGTGAATCTTTGGAATTCTCTACCCCAGAGGGCTGAGGATGCTGAGTCGTTGAGAATATTCAAGACAGAGATTGATAGATTTTTGGATACTAAGGGAATCAAGGGATATGGGGATCCCAGGTGCCACACACAAATTGCACAGTCTTTTAGGTTAATATGCTTGGACTTTGAAATTCAGGCAAGCTAATCTTAAGGCGTTGCTAACAAAAGAGGAGGGGCAGATTTCCCTTGTCCCAGCGCTGGACAGAAGCAAAGTGCACTGCTCCTGTCTAGGCCAAGAAGCATGGCGATACTCTGTCCTGGGACGTTACTCGGGTTCGAAGGCACCCCTGTGCTGGGTTGCACCTTGGCAATGCCTTGCGTCAACTGAAGGGGCTGGAAATTGAAGCACTGCGGCTGCGTATTGCGTCTCCAAGATCAAGGCCTCTGGCTGCTGATCTCCATCAGCAACCAGGATGTCCCGATTAGACCTAAACATTGGAGGGGGTTAAAATGACTTTTCTTGGCGTTTTTGCCCTGTCCCATACCCCCGCAGATCCTTCAGTTGAGTTTGGGGTCAGGCCACAGCGCCTTATGTCTCCAGATACCCCTGCACTGGGTCACCAGCCAGTGATCCTGTGGGAAAATGAGGCGGGACAACATAAAATGGGTCTCCTTTTTGACCTCAGCCCCCGGGGAATATGGCATTTCCCGGGTGCAAAGGTCAGGAAAATCTACCTTCTAGTATTTTTCTTGCCTACATTTGGCATGGTTGCTGTTTCTTTATTAATGTTTCCTCCATTACAACAGTGACTACACTTCAAAAGTACTTAATTGGCTGTAAAGTGCTTTGGGACATCCTGAGGTCGTGAAAGGCACCATATAAATGACAAGTCTTCCTACCTACCTATAAATTACAAGTCTTCCTTCCTACCTATAAATGACAAGTCTTCCTACCTACCTATAAATGACAAGTCTTCCTACCTACCTATAAATGACAAGTCTTCCTACCTACCTATAAATGACAAGTCTTCCTACCTACCTATAAATGACAAGTCTTCCTACCTACCTATAAATGACAAGTCTTCCTACCTACTTATAAATGACAAGTCTCACTTCTTATATATGTAGTGTCCGCACCTTAATAATACACGGACTGCAGGAGAACATTAAACAGGTATTTACTGAACAGGGGGGGTAACTTAAGACTGAAATACAGAAGCCTGCTATGGCTTTATATACAGGGGTGGTCACTGCCAGTACTGCAGTATAGAATCAGTTCTTCTCTTAAAGGTACATACACAACAATATAAATGAAAAATCTTCCGTCTTATATAAATGACAGGTCTTCCTACCTATCTATAAATGACAAGTCTCCCTTCCTACCTATAAATGACAAGTCTTCCTACCTACCTATAAATGACAAGTCTTCCAACCTACCAATAAATGACAAGTCTTCCTACCTACCTATAAATGACAAGTCTTCCTACCTACCTATAAATGACAAGTCTTCCAACCTACCAATTAATGACAAGTCTTCCTACCTACCTATAAATGACAAGTCTTCCTACCTACCTATAAATGACAAGTCTTCCTTCCTACTTATAAATGACAAGTCTTCCTACCTACCTATAAATGACAGGTCTTCCTACCTACCTAAAATGACAAGTCTTCCTATCTACCTATAAATGACAAGTCTTCCTACCTACCTATAAATGACAAGTCTTCCTATCTACCTATAAATGACAAGCCTTCCTTCCTACCTATAAATGACAAGTCTTCCTACCTATCTATAAATGACAAGTCTTCCTACCTACCTATAAATGACAAGGCTTCCTACCTATCTATAAATGACAAGTCTTCCTACCTACCTATAAATGACAAGTCTTCCTACCTACCTATAAATGACAGGCCTTCCTACCTACCTATAAATGACAAGTCTTCCTACCTACCTATAAATGACAAGTCTTCCTACCTACCTATAAATGACAAGTCTTCCTACCTATCTATAAATGACAAGTCTTCCTACCTACCTATAAATGACAAGTCTTCCTACCTACCTATAAATGACAATTCTTCCATTCTGCCTATAAATGACAAGTCTTCCTACCTACCTATAAATGACAAGTCTTCCTACCTACCTATAAATGACAAGTCTTCCTACCTACCTATAAATGACAAGTCTTCCTACCTATCTATAAATGACAAGTCTCCCTATCTATCTATAAATGACAAGTCTCCCTTCCTACCTATAAATGACAAGTCTTCCTTCTTATATATGTAGTGTCCGTGCCTTAATAATACACGGACTGCAGGAGAACAATAAAACAGGTATTTACTGAACAGGGGGGGTAACTTAATACTGAAATACAGAAGCCTGCTATGGCTTTATATACAGGGGTGGTCACTGCTGGTACTGCAGTAAAGAATCAGTTCTTCTCTTAAAGGTACATACACAACAATTCCTCCCCTTTTAGATAAACAGTACATAACATTCATTTAACAACTAAAAAATAATTAATTACAATTACAATTTTCTCTGTACTGTATACATCAACTGAAATAATCATTTATAAGTTCAGTCTTTGAGGAGGCTTCCTGATCCTGACTGGATAGCGCCTTTCTCGAGTATCCTGTTCTTGTGGCGGAGTTGATTCTGGCTCATTGTCATTGGTTGGTTCGTCAGCTTCCAATACCACTGCTTCTGAGGTAGACGCAATCTGTACTTCGGGTTGATTACCAGGTGCACCTGCTCGTGGTATGGGTTTGGCTTGTTCCTGTGACTCTAGAATCTGGTCAGCATGGCGTCTCACGATGCTCTCTCCAATGTCCACTGTGTACATTAGTGGTCCCTGCTGTGTGCATATCGTTCCTGGCTGCCATTTTTCTGTTCGGTAGTCGCGGGCCAAGACTGGTTGCCCTATCTTGAAGCTCCTGGTTGGCTTCTCATTTTTACCCCTGCCAGATGACCCTCATGAAGCACTCTATCTCTCAACTTCGGTGGAATTACCACTCGGGATCCACACATCAAGGTCCCCTGGCACACTGACAGCTGTTCTCTCCTTGGCGAGAATGCTGGCAACAGTGAGCCGCCATGTGCTGGCCATCCCTTCACCGTCAAATCATAGACCCGAGAGAGTGTCGGGTCATTTCGGGTTTCCTTCTCTATGCTTGAGTTTGTAACAGGTAGACATTCGACTATGGTCGCATGGAATATCTCAACAGGGTCCACTGCAGGTGCTTCCTCTACCATAGGCAACGGTAGGCACGACAGCCCATCAGCGTTTCCATGCTGTTTCGTACCTTTGTACTCTATGTTGTACTGATGTGCCCCTAGAAAAAGTGACCATCTTGGCAGCCGTTGCGCCGTCATCACCGGAACGCCCTTCTTTGGGTTAAAAATGGAGACCAGGGGCTGATGATCAGTCAGTAGGGTGAATTTCTGCCCGTGCAGATAGTGATTGAACTTCTTCACCCCCCACACCAGGCTGAGGGCCTCCCTGTCAATCTGGGCGTAGTTACGCTCAGCTGAGGTTAATGAGCGTGACGCAAAGGCTATTGGCCTCTCTGAACCGTCAAGGAATTTGTGTGACAGCACCGCTCCGATGCCGTAGGGAGACGCATCACATGCTAACCGAATCGGTAGTGTTGGATTGTAGTGGGCCAATACTTCTTTTGAAGTGATTAGGCATTTACATTTCTGAAAGGCACGCTTACACTCATCACTCCATTTCCATGTTACTCCAGTTTGCAGTAGGGCATTCAGTGGGTGCAGAATTGTAGATAAATTCGGCAAGAACTTATGGTAGTAGTTCACCAACCCGAGGAACGACCTCAGTTGCGACACATTTTCCGGTGCTGGAGCCTTGACTACAGCCTCAATCTTGTCCGGCGACTTATGCAACCCTTCCTCATCAATCATGTGGCCACAATACGAGATTTGTCTCCTGAAGAACTCGCATTTGGGGTGGTTGGCTCGTAGCCCATATTCCTGTAATCTCGTGAGCACCTGCTCCAGGTTGGCAAGGTGTTCACTGTCATTTTCGCCCGTAACCAGGATGTCGTCCAAATAACACTGGGTCCCCGGGATCCCTTGCAGGACTTGTTCCATCGCCCTCTGCCAAATAGCCGGGGCTGATGCTACCCCGAATACCAGTCGATTGTACTGGTAAAGGCCTTTGTGAGTGTTTATCGTGAGGTATTTCCTAGATGCTTCTTCCACCTCCATTTGTAGATACGCTTGGGCCAGATCAATCTTTGTAAAGCGTTTCCCTCCAGATAGTGAGGCGAAAATATCTTCTATCCGTGGAAGTGGATATTGTACTGTGTGCAGGACTGGGTTCACAGGTACCTTGAAGTCCCCACAGATGCGAACCTTCTTCGGTTCCCCAGGCGTGCTGCTCAATGATTTCTTCATTACAGGAACGATGGGTGTGGCCCACTCGCTCCAGTCCACCTTGGACAGCACACCCGAACGCTCCAGACTCTCCAGTTCTGCTTCAACGGCTGGGCGGATCGCGTAAGGTACCGGTCTGGCCTTAAGAAAAATTTGGGTTTGCGTTATCTTCGATTTTTATCGTTGCCGTTACTCCTTTTATAGTCCCAAGCCCTTGTTGGAACACCTCTTTCGCGTCAGTTAGAATTTTTGACAGTCGTCCAGGTGTGACGTCATCATCCTTTTTATCAGTCACAGTTAGCACCTGAATGGAATGCCAATCCAATTGTATTTTTCGGATCCATTCACGTCCCAATAATGGTGGTCCTCCATCTGGTATTATATATAGATACAGTTTCTGTGTTTCCTTGCCGTTGTATTCAACTGGCACCCTTATTTTTCCTCTGGGGTAGACTTTTTGCCCCGTGTATGTCTTCAATACAATGGACGTGTCCTTCAAGGGTATGTGTGAGAATAGCTGCTCATAGTCTCGTCGATTCATGACAGTTAGGGCTGATCCTGTGTCCAATTCCATCTTTACTGGGGACCCTGCTATCATGAGGGTGACCCAAATGGTTCGGTGATCCTCCTTTGCGATCACGTTGTGTAACTTTAGACAACTTAGCCTCCTGCTCCCGGAGTCCTTATCACTCTCCTGATCTTCCGAACTACTGTCTGTCAATTTCTTTACTTTCTTGTACTTTTCCTTAGTAGTTCTTGTAGTGTTGGTTTTCTTTCCCGACCTGCAGGCTCTTGCTATGTGTCCCATTTTCCCACATTGCCTGCATACTTTGTCCTTAAACCAGCAATCCTTCTGATCATGGGTTGTTCTGCCGCAGAGATAGCACTTTTCTGCTCCATACGCCACTTTGTTAGCGCTGTATTCCTGTGGTTTCTGTTGTATTTCCGCAGCTCCCCGTGCTGCTGCTTCGTACGATACTGCCACGCTGAAAGCCTGTTCTAGCGTCAGGTCCTTTTCCGAAAGTAGTCGTTTCTGGGTTCCTTCACTCTGGAGCCCGCAGACAAACTTATCCCGCAAGGTGTCTGCCAGTCCTGCTCTGAACTGGCAGTGCTCCGATAACTTGCGTAGTTCCGTAAGGTAGTCAGCATTGCTCTCATCTTTGTGCTGGTTTCTTTTATGGAACTTGAATCTTTCTGCTATCAGCAGCGGTGTAGGGTTTAGGTGTTCCTGTAAGATATTAACAATCTCCTCAAAACTTTTCTCCATTGGTTTAGCTGGGGTAATTAAATTCCGCAATAGGCCGTACGTTCTCGCACCCATCAAATTTAATAATACCAACGCCTTCTTTCCATCAGCCACCTCATTTGCCTCGCAGTACACTTCAATTCTTTCCACATACGTGGTCCAGTCTTCTACCTCGTTGTCGAAAGCAGTGATACTGCCACTTTTCGGCATCTTGGGTGATTTAAAATGGCGCCTCCCGCGCTTTTTCTTCTTCCCCTTGCTGCCACGCTGCTCCTAGCGTTCTGCAGGGTAATGGCGGCGACCCGCGGCTTCGGCACGTCTCACTTTTCCTTCCCCTTGTTTTATTTTCGCTACGCTGCCCAGTTCTTGAGCACCGACCGCGCCCTGTGCGCTCCACCCTCTCGCTCTCTCTCTTTTCCTCCCGACGACGCTGCACGGCCCCTTTGCAGAGCCGCTCGATCGAGCTCGAGCCCGCCGCAGTCCGGAAGGATCAGCGCACTACCTGCTACCAGCATGATTTGCTGGAACACCTTGACTGGGGAGCCAAGCCCAGCTCTCCACAGCCTCTCCTGCAATTCTCCGAAATCCGATGGATCCTTGGGCGGTTGCCCGCGGTCGACGCCTGTTGTTCTGACTTCGACCTCCAAGAAGCTTCTTCTCAGGGAAAGATCCCCGTGAGGTGATGCAGTACTGCAGGTGAGTTCGAACCTGCTCGTCGCCACTGTAGTGTCCGCGCCTTAATAATACACGGACGGCAGGAGAACAATAAAACAGGTATTTACTGAACGGGGGGGGGGTAACTTAAGACTGAAATACAGAAGCCTGCTATGGCTTTATATACAGGGGTGGTCACTGCCGGTACTGCAGTATAGAATCAGTTCTTCTCTTAAAGGTACATACACAACAATATAAATGACAAGTCTTCCTTCTTATATAAATGACAAGTCTTCCTACCTACCTATAAATGACAAGTCTTCCTTCTTATATAAATGACAAGTCTTCCTACCTACCTATAAATGACAAGTCTTCCTACCTATCTATAAATGACAAGTCTTCCTACCTACCTATAAATGACAAGTCTTCCTACCTACCTATAAATGACAAGTCTTCCTACCTATCTATAAATGACAAGTCTTCCTACCTACCTATAAATGACAAGTCTTCCTACCTATCTATAAATGACAAGTCTTCCTACCTACCTATAAATGACAAGTCTTCCTACCTATCTATAAATGACAAGTCTTCCCACCTACCTATAAATGACAGGTCTTCCTACCTACCTATAAATGACAATTCTTCCTACCTACCTATAAATGACAAGTCTTCCTACCTACCTATAAATGACAAGTCTTCCTACCTACCTATAAATGACAAGTCTTCCTACCTATCTATAAATGACAGGTCTTCCTACCTACCTATAAATGACAAGTCTTCCTACCTACCTATAAATGACAGGTCTTCCTACCTACCTATAAATGACAAGTCTTCCTACCTACCTATAAATGACAAGTCTTCCTACCTATCTATAAATGACAAGTCTTCCTACCTACCTATAAATGACAAGTCTTCCTATCTACCTATAAATGACAAGTCTTCCTACCTACCTATAAATGACAAGTCTTCCTACCTACCTATAAATGACAAGTCTTCCTACCTATCTATAAATGACAAGTCTTCCTATCTACCTATAAATGACAAGTCTTCCTTCCTACCTATAAATGACAAGTCTTCGTACCTACCTATAAATGACAAGTCTTCCTACCTATCTATAAATGACAAGTCTTCCTACCTACCTATAAATGACAAGTCTTCCTACCTACCTATAAATGACAAGTCTTCCTACCTATCTATAAATGACAAGTCTTCCTACCTACCTATAAATGACAAGTCTTCCTACCTATCTATAAATGACAAGTCTTCCTACCTACCTATAAATGACAAGTCTTCCTACCTATCTATAAATGACAAGTCTTCCTACCTACCTATAAATGACAAGCCTTCCTACCTACCTATAAATGACAAGTCTTCCTACCTATCTATAAATGACAAGTCTTCCTACCTACCTATAAATGACAAGTCTTCCTACCTACCTATAAATGACAAGCCTTCCTACCTACCTATAAATGACAAGTCTTCCTTCCTATCTACCCACCCACGTTACATAAGGAGTTTAGAAGCCAATAGCAGTTCAGAACAAACCAGTGCCCCAGTTGAATTCAATGCGTATGTTGCAAGGCTGGTTTGGACTGGTTTCTTGAACTGTCGGCCTAAGGGAAGCAAGCAATCTACTTTTGAATAAACATTGAATGTGTGATTTGTTCACTTATCTCAAGCCTGTTACTGAAACATATCTGGATCTCAACGCAAGGATAAACATTCCCCAAGATATTGGGAGTTGGGACTCGCCCGTGCGAACAACCTAAGAAACTTGAGTTGAAATCATCTTGAGTAACAAGGGTAGAAAAGGTCCAGAAAGGCAAAAGTGTTAATTTGAAATTGATTTGTCCATTACCTCCGCTAGTTTCTTTTATATGGATTAATGCCTCTATTAAAATAGTAAACAAGAAACAAAAATCCATATCATTTCAAGGCCTCCGTTTCTTCGAATCTGTCAGTCATTTCAATGTGATGTTGCATCAGGTGTTTCTGCTGATGCTGAAATCCTGGGTTGAAGATGGATGGAGGAGGGTTGACGAGAAACACGGTCATGTGTAAATAGATGACTTTATTCTGGCTGATTGCTGCAATGTTAATGAACAGCAACAATCTTCATTTCTTTTGACTAGTCTCAATGTAAAAACCCATCAGTTGTCATTTCCGATTTTCTTGTCAAATTGTACCTCTTTGAAGTAAAAGATCAAACTCCTATGGGGGAAAAGAAATCCTGGCCTCTCCTGCTCTCCTTTAATAGGATAGTTCAGTCTAAAGCTGCCAGCTCTACTGCTACATAAGGACCTATAATTCAGTCTTTGGATTTCTTCTAGTCATGCTCACGGGCTGTCTGCAATGTTATGGCTCTAATTGAAAAAGATGCTTCATTGACTGACATTAACGTGGTTTGTCCATTTAGCCATGACAGGTGGGTTAACCCAACCGTTTCTCATGTATTGCTTTATGCCCAATGTCATACCATTTCTTAGTACATGAGTACTCAAAGTCCTCAAATCCAAAATCATCGCAGTCTATTTTTGTTAATTTAGCCAATGACATTCACAGCACAGACTCTGTTTTCCCTCAACGATATTAACAACGCTGCCGTCATATGCTTCTGCTTCAAGGTTTCACTCTCTTTGAAGTTTGGTCATTTCACTCAACTGCCAATCACTCCAAAACAGCTTCTTCATTTGCTCTTTCAGTTTCCATTTCACGCTTCTCACCAATTTCGCAAGTGACGCAACTCTGCGTTGCCTCACAGAGCTTGGATTTGTGTGGATGAATGGCATTTTTCAACTCTGGTTATCAATTCTGAGACATCTTCAGGCCATTTTTACACTACTGCATCAAACATTCTGCTCAACATAGAATTGCAATCAGTTTTAATGTACCAGGCAGTGTAACATTCTCGAATTGGATTTGAACGTACTGTGCATTTAAGGCAGAAGAAAGAACGTGCATTTATATAGCGCCTATCACGACCTCAGGGCGTCACAAAACACTTTGCAGTCAATAACGTACTTTTGAAGCATAGTCACAGTTGTAATGTAGCCAATGACATGAATCTTGTCATTCATGTGGAAATGACTTATGAAATAATACTGGGCATCCTGCTGGTGGCGCTGTCCAGGGAGAGTATAAATACTCGGGCACGGGCCCAGCTTGCTCAGCACATTCTTTAACAGGAGCTAGTGAAGGACACAACTAGATCTCCATGTTGAAAAACAGTTGATTAAAGTTTTGCTTAACGCTTAGACCAAGTGCCTAGTTAGTTTTCTTACGTCAGCCAACGTGGCAGCAAATGTGCGCACAGCAAGATCCTGCAAGCAGCAATATTTAAAGGGCACAAGTTTAACCTAACCTAACCCACCCATCAGGAAACTGACAGAATCGTCTGCATTGCAGGTATTACATCCCGCCCGAAATGAATGGAGAGTAATATTGGACCGCCACATCAAGCTCGCGGCTGGCTGGTCGGAGACAAGGGTTATCCGCTCTCCACCTGGCTCATGACTCCCCTCCGCAACCTCAACAGTCCTACTCAGCACTCATATAATGAGAGCCATGCTGCCACCAGGAACATCATCGAGCAGACCATCGGGGTGCTCAAGCAACGGTTCCGCTGCCTTGACCGCTCGGGAGGAGCCCTCCATTTCAGCGTGGTGTGCAGCATGCTCCACAACTTGCCTATCATGAGGGCCCAGCCCTTGCCACCAGGGATTGCAGGACCACCTAAGGAGGAGGAAGAGGGAGAGGAGGAGGAGGATGAGGAGTAAGAGCAAGACGTTGAGGAGGAGGAGGAGGAGGAGGAGGAACAGGAGCGAGGGAGGAGGTAGCCACTTAATCAGCCTTCTGGAACAGCGGTCCATGACCGCCTCATCAGACTGCGGTTCTAATAAATTAAACCCCAGATCCCCATTGCTCAACACATCCTATCATTCCATCCCTGTCGCAGGCCATATCACAGTGCAAAGCTGAAATGAGAAACACCACAAAATCAAAGCCAATTAATAAATTTATCAATAATCAGTGAACACATATTTACAACAATATTAACTATTCACCCTTGTGCAATCCCTCAGTGCCTCTTGTTACTGTGCCTATGCCTACTCTAGTGCTTCTACGAAGTGTTGGCCCAGTGGCTGCAGCGGGGCTGGTGGAAAGCTGCTGAGTGTCATTGCGGGAGACTTCAGATGGTCTTGCAGGATGCCCTCGACCAGCTCTGGACCTGGAAGGCCCGGCTGCAGCACCTCAGCATGGGCGGCAGCAGTCTGGGATGGCTGCCAGTGGTGGGAGTAGGAATCCTGAGAGAGGACAGCAGCTTTCTGCTCCACTGACCCACTGCCACTCCCCCAGGGCAGCACCTCAGCATCACTGTCAATCTGCTGGAGCACAGAATGCTGGCCTGCTGCGACACCATGAGATCCCCGATGGACAGTGGTCGACCCAGCCACGATGGCAGCAGTCAGAACTTGCGTGGCATCAAGCTGAGACTGCATGAGAGCAGTCTGAGAATCGATGGCACCAAGCATAGACTGCATTACAGCACTAAGACGTTGCGTCACTTCCGCCTGTGCTGCAATGGAAGCTGCCAGATTGCCCATCACACGCGGCATCAGGTCTGGGTCACCACGGTCTCTCTGGGAGTCTACCATCCTTTGCAGACTGGAAATGATGGGCTCCATGGTGTGCGCAGAAACCTGCTGGGCTACCTCCCTCCACATGGCGTGGAAGACTTGCGGCGAGGGCCTCCTGCCACTTGCTGGGTGCAGTTGCGCCCTCCGTCCCTCCACAGCGAAGACCAATGCCTCCAATGCCTGGTGGCAGAATCTGCGAGCTCTCTTCCTGGGCTGTTGATCTGCCATAATGACACCGCCTTCAGTGGTCCGGTTCCTTCTCCTTGGCCCTCTGCTGCTTGCTGAGACAGCTGCAGAACCAGCAATGCTGAGAATGAGGTTCTGCAGCATGATTGAACCTCCCCTTTAAAAACTGGAAAGAGCCTTTTTTTAAATTCGTTTATGGGATGTGAGCGTCGCTGGCAAGGCCAGCATTTATTGCCCATCCCTAGTTGCCCTCGAGAAGGTGGTGGTGAGCCGCCTTCTTGAACCGCTGCAGTCTGTGTGGTGAAGGTGCTCCCACAGTGCTGTTAGGTAGGGAGTTCCAGGATTTTGAGCCAGCGACGATGAAGGATCGACAATATACTTCTAAGTCAGGGTGGTGTGTGACTTGGAGGGGAACTTGGAGGTGGTGGTGTTCCCATGCGTCTGCTGCCCTTGTCCTTCTAGGTGGAAGAGGTCGTGGGTTTGGGAGGTGCTGCCGAAGAAGCCTTGGCGAGTTGCTGCAATGCATCTTGTAGATGGTACACACTGCAGCTATGGTACGCTGGTGGTGGAGGGAGTGAATGTTTAAGGTGGTAGATGGGGTGCCAATCAAGTGGGCTGCTTTGTTCTGGATGGTGTCGAGCTTCTTGAGTGTTGTTGGAGCTGCACTCTCCAGGCAAGTGGAGAGTATTCCATCACACTCCTGACTTGTTCCTTGTAGATGGTGGAAAGGCTTTGAGAAGTAAGGAGGTGAGACACTCGCCACAGAATACCTAGCCTCTGACCTGCTCTTGCTGCCACAGTATTTATGTGCTGGTTCAGTTAAGTTTCTTTTCAATGGTTACTCCCACGATGTTGATGGTGGGGGATTCGGCAATGGTAATGCCATTGAATGTCAAGGAGCAGTGGTTAGACTCTCGCTTGTTGGGGATAGTCATTGCCTGGCACTTGTGTGGTGCGAATATTACTTGCCACTTATCAGCACAAGCCTGAATGTCATCCAGGTCTTGCTGCATGCGGGCATGGACTGCTTCATCATCTGAAGAGTTGTAAATGGAACTGAACTCTGTGCAGTCATCAGCGAACATCCCCACTTCTGACCTTATGATGGAGGGAAGGTCATTGATGAAGCAGCTGAAGATGGTTGGGCCTAGGACACTGACCTAAGGAACTCCTGCAGCGATGTCCTGGGGCTGAGATGATTGACCACCAACAACCACAACCATCTTCCTTTGTGCTAGGTATGACTCCAGCCAGTGGAGAGTTTTCCCCTGATTCCCATTGACTTCAATTTTACTAGTGCTCCTTGATGCCACACTCAGTCAAATGCTGCCTTGATGTCAAGGTTAGTCACTCTCACCTCACCTCTGGAATTCAACTCTTTTGTCCATGTTTGGACCAAGGCTGTAATGAGGTCTGGAGCTGTGTGGTCCTGGCGGAACCCAAACTGAGCATCGGTGAGCAGGTTATTGGTGAGTAAGTGCTGCTTGATAGCAGTGTCGACGACACCTTCCATCACTTTGCTAATGATTGAGAGTAGACTGATGGGGTGGTAATTGGCCAGATTGGATTTGTCCTGCTTTTTGTGGACAGGACATACCTGGGCAGTTTTCCACATTGTCAGATAGATGCCAGTGTTGTAGCTGTACTGGAACAGCTTGGCTAGAGGCACGGCTAGTTCTGGAGCACAAGTCTTCAGCACGACAGCCGGGGATGTTGTCAGGGCCCACAGCCTTTGCTGTATCCAGTGCGCTCAGCCGTTTCTTGATATCACGTGGAGTGAATCGAATTGGCTGAAGACTAGCTTCTGTGGTGGTGAGGAGGCTGATATGGATCATCCACTCGGCACTTCTGGCCGAAGATGGTTGCAAACGCTTCAGCCTGTCTTTTGCACTCATGTGCTGGGCTCCACCATTATTGAGGATGGGGATATTCATGGAACCTCCTCCTTCCGTTGGTTGTTTAATTGTCCATCACTATTCACCACTGGATGTGGCAGGACTGCAGAGCTTTGATCTGATCCATTGATTGTGGGAATGCTTTGCTTTGTCAAAGCATGCTGCTTCCACTGTTTAGCATGCATGTAGTCCTGTGTTGCAGCTTCCCCAGGTTGGCATCTCGTTTTTAGGTACGCCTGGTGCTGCTCCTGGCATGTCCTTCTACATTCCTTATTGAACCAGGGTTGGTCCCCTGGCTTGATGATAATGGTAGAGTAAGGGATATGCCGGGCCATGAGGATACAGATTGTGGTGGAATACAGTTCTGCTGCTGCTGATGGCCCACAGCGCTTCATGAATGCCCAGTTTTGAGCTGCTAGATTGATCCCATTTAGCACGGTGGTAGTGCCTCAAAACACGATGGAGGTTGTCCTCAGTGTGAAGACAGGACTTTGTTTCTACAATGACTGTGCGGTGGTCACTGCTATCAGTACTGTCATGGACAGATGCATCTGTGACAGGTAGATTGGTGAGGACGAGGTCAAGTAGGTCTTTCCCTCGTGTTGGTTCTCCCTCCACCTGACACAGGCCCAGTCTGGCAGCTGTGTCCTTTAGGACTCGGCCAGCTCGGTCAGCAGTGGTGCTACCGAGCCGCCCTTGGTGATGGACATTGAAGTCCCCCACCCAGAGTACATTCTGTGCCCTTGCTACTCTCAGTGCTTCTTCCAAGTGGTGTTCAACATGGAGGAGTACTGATTCATCAGCTGAGGGAGGGCAGTAGGTGGTAATCAGCAGGAGGTTGATGTAACCAGTTGCTTAATTGTAACATTAAGACAGTGTTTACTGGTAAGGAGAACATCTCTAAATTCTCGTACTTAAACTAGTCTATTATTACAGTAACCATTCACATTTTAATATATGTATTTATATCATGAATATCTTGTAATGAATTGGATAAACTATAGTCAATTTTTGTTTTCAAAGTCACATACAGTATGTTTATGGTTATGTACTCTGTGTAGTTTTGGGCTCCACAATACAGGAAGGGTGTTGAGGCAATAGAGAGGATACAGGGCAAATTCATTAGGATGCTGTCTGGTATGACCAAATAGAAAAACAAGGAAAGGCTTGAAAAACATGCCTGTTTGCATTAGAAGAGGAGATTACAGGGTCTTTTGAACAAGACGGTAAACCAAGGCCTCGTCTGCCCTCTCGGGTGGATGTAAAAGATCCCATGGCACTATTAGAAGAAGAGCGGGGGAGTTCTCCCCGGTGTCCTGGCCAATATTTCTTCCTCAAACAACGTCGCTAAAACAGATTATCTGATCATTATCACAATGCAGTTTGTGGGAGCTTGCTGTGTGTAAATTGGCTGCTGCGTTTCCTACGTTAAAAGTGACTACATTTCAAAAGTACTTCATTAGCTGGAAAGCACCTTGGGACGTCCTGAGGTTGTGAAAGGTGCTATATAAATGCAAGATATAAGGATAAGCGCAGACATGGAAGATCAAACACTGCGTGGAACATAAGAGTTCTTGTCAAACTGGGACCATGCCCAGTAGGAGCTGATTGAGAGTGCCCACGCTCATTTCTCATCAGACCCTCACAGCCAGGCGACAGCTCATCAGTCTAGATTTGAACCCAAGTCCCAGAGGTAAAGTGCAAAAGGCCACCGCGCCACCTGGCTCCCCATGTCCTTAAGTATTTAAATAACTTAAGTTACTAAAAGCTTCTCACAATATCATTTCACATAGAATATGTAAGATTAATAATGACAACAATGTTTTAATAATTAACCTGGCCACAATAGAGCAGTGACGAGATTCCGTTGAGTTTCTAGAGATGCTGGGTGAGGTCATATTGCGAGCTTGTTCCTTGAGTCCAAAGATGTGCGGGTTAGGTTGATTGGCTATGATAAATTGACCCTTAGTGTTAGGGGGATTAAATACGTGGGGTTACAGAGATAGGGTGGGATATGTGTTGGTGTAGGGGTTACGGGGATCGGGTGGGATATGTGTCGGTGCAGGCTCGATGGGCTGAAATGGCCTCTATCTGCACTGTGGGGTTTCTGTGATTCTGTGATTCTGAGTCAGCAAGAAAGACAAATGACCAGGCAAATAAGTTGGCCAATTTGTTTCTTGAAAGCATAACTGTTGTCTAAGACAAATGGACTACCATTAGTATTGAGCCCTGGGGAGGAGGGCATGCTTGACCCCAGCAACATCTACTGAATCAAGGGATTAATTTACGTCCAGCCACCACTAATAACCTATCGTCTAATTCCAAATGTTGCAAAGGGTCATATTTTTCCTTGGACTGAGGGCAAGTTTCAGGTTTGCATTATTATGCTGTGTTGTATATTTTACAGGTGCAACAGACTGTGCAGGGCAGAGGGAGAATTTAATTCTTAATACATTAAAGGGGATGTCAGCTCTATGAATATGTTGACCCTTGGTTTTGCCAGCAACATGTTTTCCATTCCTTTATTTAAAAAAACAATTATTTTTCTCCTTCTCTCCTGAAGAAGCCGACACTTATTGGGATACAGTTCCACAGACACAGGCAACTTCCCAGTGCCTTTCTCGAGTAGCCATTCTTCAATTACAACCCTAGACAATGAGTGGGCACCAGTCTCCATGAAGGGCATCGCAATGGGTCTCCTTGCCCGAAATCCAGACTCCGTGCACTTTCCAGGAATCATGACTGATATTTTTTCCCTCCCTATCCTAGGAGTACTGATGCATATTGTAGCACCCCAATGGCTACCCGAGCCATGGTCAGTAAGTTAACAGGCTGCACACCACTAGTCTAGGCCAGAATGGAGATGATTGGGTAATTCCCCCGTCAATCGTGCCTGGAACTGACTGGAATTGATTTTATGCACATAATTTGTATTATGTAACTATCCTCCACTCACTGCATTTTGCTGGAGAAATCACCTTGCTTTTATCGGGAGATGTTGCTGCAGTTTGGGTCATGCATTCTGTTTGCTATAGTTGGCAGAGACTTTTTAAAAATAGATTCTGTAGACTGTTTGCTGTAGTGCACTGTATAAACAAACTCTGTTTACTGAGTAAATAGGCTTTGTTTGCTGTAAAATAGACTGTTTGCTGTGAGTCTGGCTGTAAGTCCTGCCCCACCTCCAACTCATTGGCTGGTGCCCCGCCTCCAACTCATTGGCTGGCACAGTGGTGTCAATAGACTCCCTGAACTTAGAACAGACCAGGAAATGCAGATGCAACTTCATGCTCGAGATGGTTCAGCACATTTACTCACTGGGACGTAGGGGGAGCCATTCCACATTTATTTCTCCCCCCGTCCTTGTCTTGCTTTCTCCTTTCTTTAAGTCTCTGTTGCAAATGGGTAGGCATTTGGCCTTCCTGTAAAATTAATTGTTGGGTAATGGGCGTCGCTAGCAAGGCCAGCATTTATTGCCCATCCCTAATTGCCCTTGAGAAGGTGGTGGTGAACCGCCTTCTTGAACCACTGCAGTCCATGTGGTGAGGGTACTCGCACAGTGCTGTTAGGGAGGGCGTACCAGGATTTTGACCCAGTAACGGTGAAGGATCGGCGATATATTTCCAAGTCAGGCTGGTGTGTGACTTGGAGGGGAACTTGAAGGTGGTGCTGTTCCCATGCGCCTGACAGTTATTGTTTTCCAATGGACAATGTCTAAGGAAGGACCAGGATAATGCTCCTTCTCGTTTTTCTTCTTTACTTCTGGGGAAGGACCTCGCACCTGTTCAGCACCTCAACTGTGATTATCTACCTGAGATCAGAACTTAGAAAAAAGAATTGCATTTATACAGCGCCTTTCACAACCTCAGGACATCCCAAAGTGCTTTACAGCCAATGAAGTACTGTTCTTTGCAGCCGATTTATGCACAGCAAGCTCCCACAAACAGCAATGTGGGGGCACCACAAGGCAAACCAGTGTCATACACCTTCTTGTCGCAGCGTGTGCTACTCTGTGCCGATAGGCCATTGACTTACCAATACATCTAATAAATGAGTGCTCATTTTCTTTTGAGTTTTGATTCCGCGTTTAATATGTCAGTGTCTGTCATGATAGCATTTTTTATGCTTCTAATAGTTTCCCTGATGAACTATCACTGCCAAATATATTAAATTTGTTTTAATAGAAAACAGCTTCTCATTTATTGGGGTGGCTATATCAAAAATAAATATTAATATAAACTCTACTGTCCGTGGTATTTATCTCATTCATTTTTCAAAAATATTATAACAAGTATACTGAAACTATTAATTAATATTCTGCACATTTGGCCACTAGAGGGTGCAGTACCGCATGTTTGTTTCAAACAGGAATCTGTAAATTTTAAGCAGTCGCACTCCCTGTAGGTGGTGTTTCACATTAGAATAGCTCGTCGTACTCCTCAATGCAGAATTATAGCAGGCTTCACAATCATAAACTGAGCAATTTAGTTGGGCAATCACGTCACTATAATTTATAAAGCAGCTTTAAGCGGTTTCAGTAACAGCACATTTACTAACCCCCCCAAAGCAATCTGTAGTAAAGCAAGAAGCATAGCAAGATTTCTTTTTAGGTTTATCCCCAGAGTGCTATAAATTAAATGGCCCATGCGAATGGCATTGTACAGGGATTGGAATAATGTCTCTTGCTTAAGAGATTTAACCCTGAATCTAGTACGTGAAGATAGGTTGACAGCTTATTATCATTTATTTGTTTTTATATGACTTTTTAGGGAAATACAATTGGTCAATTTGAATCCACTTCCATTAAGATGTCAGCCGTGGTTCAGTGGGCAGCACTCTCACCTCTGAGTCAGAAGTTTGTGGGTCTCAAGTCCCACTCCAGAGACTTGAGCACATAATCCAAGCTGACACTCCAGTGCAGTGCTGAGGGAGTGGCATCTTTCAGATGAGACATTAAACCGAGGCCCTGTCTACCTTCTCAGGAGGACGTAAACGATCCCATGGCACTATTTGAAGAAGAGCAGCAGGGTTCTCCCCAGTATCCTAGCCAACATTTACCCCTCAATCAACATTACTAAAAAAAGCTGATTATCTGATCATTGCTGTTTGTGGGAGCTTGCTGTGTGCAAATTGGCTGCTGCGTTTCCTACATCACAACAGTGACTACACTCCAAAAAGTACTTCATTGGCTGTAAAGCGCTTTGGGATGTCCTGAGGTTGTGAAAGGCGCTATATAAATGTAAGTTTTTCTTTCTTCAGGATGAGTCCACAGTAAGGTGCCGCCCTCAGAACTGGACTGTAAATCTATATTTCAATTCATAACGTCAAAAATTAGAGCTCATTTTTGTTTGTCAGAAAATATATTTGGAAATCTGCAAACTTCTAAGATTTAAATAGAAATGTTTTCTCAACTCGTTTACGGTTATGCAGTTTGAATGATAATGTGCTCATTGTAATGCCGTTCATATCACTGAGGACCGCAAAACCACTTTTGTATCTGAAGTAAGCACTTGAGGAGATATCTCCATCAATCTTTGTTCATGGTTATTCGAAACCCTCCCAGGATTTTAACTGCAATAAAAATGTTTCCACAAGACAGCAGACTGTAAAGATGAATAATGTGGCAAAGCTGAGGACATCTCTTCAATGTAAAGAGACAACAGAATTTGAGCTAGTTGTTTGAGTGCTGGGTGTGGACTGCACCAGATAGTGAAAGGAAGCATTTCCAGCTATTGTTTTAAGATGCTCTTGAGGTATTTTTTTATCTAGACTAATATCAGTGCAATACAGAGGGAATACCGCATTGTCGAAGGTGCCAGCTTTCATATGGACCTTGGTGTGCATGTACATAGATCGCTGAAGGCAGCAGGACAGGTAGATAAGGTGGTTAAAAAGGCATATGGGATACTTGCCTTCATTAGCCAAGGCATAGAATATTAGAGCAGGGAGGTTATGATGGAGCTGTACAAAACGCTAGTTAGGCCACAGCTGGAATACTGTGTGCAGTTCTGATCGCCACACTATAGGAAGGATGTGATTGCATTGGAGAGGGTGCAGAGGAGATTCACCAGGATGTTACCTGGGCTGGAGCGCTTCAGCTATGAAGAAAGACTGGACAGGCTGGGGTTGTTTTCCTTAGAGCAGAGAAGGCTGAGGGGGGACCTGATTGAGGTGTACAAAGTTATGAGGGGCATAGATAGGGTAGATAGAAAGGAACTTTTCCCCTTAGTAGAGGGGTCAATAACCAGGGGGCATAGTTTCAAGGTAAGGGGCAGGAGGTTTAATGGGGATTTGAAGAAAAACTTTTTCACCCAGAGGGTGGTTGGAATCTGGAACTCACTGCCTGAAAGGGTGGTAGAGGCAGGAACCCTCACAACAGTCAAGAAGCATTTAGATGAGCACTTGAAATGCCATAGCTTACAAGGCTACGGACCAAGTGCTGGAAAATGGGATTAGAGTAGACAGGGCTTGATGGCCGGCGCGGACACGATGGGCCGAAGGGCTTCTTTTCGTGCTGTATAACTCTATGGGTGAAAAATTCAGTTGCTTGCGCCTCTCGTTGCGCCTTAAGAGGGCGCCAATTGGGGCGCAAAGCAACTAGAGGCCAGGCGCGGCGATGTTTGTGCCGCTCGCGAAATTAACTAAACATTTTGTGGCGGCGTTAAACACTTCCGCCACGATCTCCTGCGCTGGCAGATTGTGACGTCATTCGAGTGCGCAACACCCCGTTAGCGCCCCAGACCAGATATGGAGTGGCGCCCCCTGCCTTACCGCCTGCCGCTAGCAACGACCGGTTGAGGGGAGCGTTATGCTGTCAGAAAGCGACTAGGGGAGCGCTATTTAAAGGCGACCGCTTCCTGCCTTTTTTTGTCGGTGACATTTTTGCACCACGCAGTCAGAGAGAGAGAGAGAGAGAGAGAGAGACTTCTGGAGAGATTCAACGTTGTGTGAAGGAGTTTTGAGTACTGAGCAGCACTTTACAGGTTTATTTTGATTTGCCCTTCCTTGCTTCGCCAGCACTCTGAGGTAACGCCTCACTCTTCGGCCTTTGCGCCTTAAGGCAGGTGTGAAGCGCCTGATTTAGCGCTCCAATCACCTCCAGGGGCGATAAAAGCCAAGTTTGCTGTCGGAGGCGATAATTAGCGCCAGGTGCTGAACTTTGCGCACGGCCAATAACGGCGCCCCAAATGGGGCGATACCAAATTTTTCCCCCATGACTCTATGAGATATTAAAGCAAGACCCCTGTCTGCCAATTCATGTGGTAGTAAAAGATCTCATAGCCTTTTGTCAAGGAAGGACAGGTGTGTTCTCCTGTTGTCCTGTCCAACACCCATCCCTCAACCAACACTACCAGAACAGATTTAACTGGGCATTTATCTCATTACTGTTTGTGGGGCTTTGCTGTGCACAAATTGGCTGTCACGTTTGCCTATATAACAACAGTGGCTACAATTCAAAAGTAATTTGTTATCTGAGAAGACCTTTGGGACATCCAGGAGATCTGAAATGTGCTATATAATGTATGCTTCTTTCTTTCTGTTACAGGAGTGTAGTCAATGAGAGATGTGTGGGTCACCAAATGATAGTATAAATGCCCTGATGTTAAGGGAACTGACAGCATTGAAGAGCCATGTAAATGTTGGGTCTATCAAATTGTGTCACCAGGTTAAGGGATTCACTTTCAATAAAGTGAATGTTGGGACAGCTGTACTTACTCTTTGTTTTCAAATCCCTCCATGGCCATGCCCCTCCCTATCTCTGTGTCCTCCTCCAACCCGACAACCTTCAGAGATCTCTGTGCTCCTCCAATTCTGACCTCTTGCACATCCCTGATTTTCATCGCTCCACCATTGGTGGCCGTACCATCAGCTGCCTGGGCTCTAAGCTCTGACATTCCCTCCCTAAACCTCTCCGCCTCTCTACCTCTATCTCCTCCTTTAAGACGCTCCTTAAAACCTACCTCTTTGACCAAGCTTTTGATCGCCTGTCCTATTATCTCTTTATGTGGCTCAGTGACAAATTTTGTTTGATTACGCTTCTGTGAAGTGCCTTGAGATGTTTTACTACGTTAAAGGTGCTATATATAAATACAAGTTGTTGTTGTTTTAATTGTGTGAGACCCAGGCTAATGGAACCGACTTCTCAAGTGCGGTTCTCACAAACCCAACTGTAATGTGAAAGTAAACTTCCCGAGGTTGGCCAAGGCCAGCAGCCAGGAAAACCAAACTCCGCGGTGCTGGAAATCTGAAATAAAAACTGAAAAATGCTGGAAACACTCAGCAGGTCAGGCAGCATCTGTGGAGAGAGAAATAGAGTTAACCTTTCAGGTCGATGGCCTTTCATCAGAACTGGAAGATGTTCAGAGATGGAACAGTTTTTAAGCAAGTACAGAGCCAGGAAAAAGGGACAGGAAAAGAACAAAAGGGAGAGGTCGGTGAGAAGGTGGAGGGCAGGAGTGATTGAATGACAAAAGTGATGATGGTGAAAGGAGGGGAAAGTGAGACAAATATAGAAACAAAAGGTGGGCACAGAGGCGGTGTAAATGGTTACAGCAGAATAGCAGCAGGGTGAGGGAAGCTTGGAAAATCTGGGAAAGAGAAGGCCCCCGTGACCCGGGAATGTGGAGGAAGAAAGGCGGGTAGACCCCAGGGGTTTGGACCACTCCCCGGCCAGCTAGGAAAAGCTAGGAAAAGTACTAGGAATGAGGTTCTGCTGAGAGAGTTTGAGGAGTTGGGGTTCAAATAGAAACATAGAAATAGAAACATAGAAAAAATAGGAGCAGGAGTCGGCCATTCGGCCCATCGAGCCTGCTCCACCATTCAACATGATCATGGCTGATCCTCTATCTCAATACCATATTCCCCCTCTCTCCCCATAATTAAAAAGCAGAACCTCAAAGGTAATAATGTCTGAGCCACACACCAATTGGCATAGGGATAAGCAGATTAGAAGGTTAAATGCGTAGCTCAAAGAGTGGTGTGGGAGGCAGGGGTTTTGCTTCATGGGGCACCGGTACCAGTACTGGGGAAAGAGGAAGCTGTTCCGTTGGGACGGGCTCCACTTCGCCAATGTACTGGCGAATCAAATAACTAGGGCAGTAGACAGGGCTTTAAACTAATGAAGGGTGGGTGGGTGGAAGGATTCAGGAAAGAGTAAATTTGAAAGCAGCGAGAGAAATGTCAAGGCTCTAGAGCAGAGCAGAGTTTTGGGGTAAAAATAAACAAAGTGGGTCAGGAAGGGACAGAGAGAATAACAAAGGTAATAGGATATCAGTGACTAAGGCGACATCAGGGTAAAATAGAAAAAAGTCAAAGCTAAAGGCACTATATCTGAATGCGCGAAGCATTCGCAACAAAATAGATCAATTAATAGTGGAGATAGAAATGAACAGGTTTGATCTAATAGCCATTATGGAGATGTGGTTGTAAAGTGGCCCAGGTTGGGAACTAAATATTCCAGGATACTTAACTTTTAGAAGAGATAGGCAAAATGGAAAAGGAGGCGGAGTAGTCCTGATAATAAAGGATGGGATAAAGACAGGAGAGAGAAAGGATCTCAGCTCCGAAAATCAAGAAGTAGAATCAGTTTGGGTGGAGCTCAGAAACAGCAAGGGGCAGAAAACATTGGTGGGAGTTGTTTATAGGCCCCCAAACAGTAGTTGTAATGTAGGGCAGAGTATAAATCAAGAAATTAGAGGCACATGTAACAAGGGTAATACAATAATCATGGGGGACTTTAATCTACATATAAACTGGGCAAACCAAATTTGCAGTAATAGTGTGGAGGACGAATTCATGGAATGTATACAAGATAGTTTTCTAGATCAGTATGTTGAGGAACCAACAAGGGAATAGGCTATTTTAGATCTGGTATTGTGCAATGAGAAAGGGTGAATTAATAACCTTGTAGTAAAGGGACCCTTAGGGAAGAGTGACCATAATATGATAGAATTTTATATTAAGTTTGAAAGTGATTTAGTTAAATCCAAAACTAGGGTCTTAAATCTAAACAAAGCAAATTACATAGGTATGAGGGGTGAGTTGGCTAAGGTAGATTGGGAAACTACATTAAAAGGTATGACAGTAGAGAAGCAATAGCGAGCATTTAAATAATTAATACATAATTTACAACAAATATACATTCCTTTAAGGCACAAAAACCCCACAGGAAAAGTGGTCCAATCGTGGCTAACAAGAGAAGTTAAAGATAGTGTTAAATCAAAGGAAGAGGCTTATAATGTTGCCAAAAAGAGCAGTAAGCCTGAGGATTGGCAGGATTTTAGAATTCAGCAAAGGAGGACCCAGAAATTGATTTAAAAAAAGGAAAAATAGAATATGAGAGTAAACTAACAAGAGACATAAAAACAGACTGTAAAAGTTTCTACAGGTATGTAAAAAGGAAAAGATTAGCAAAAGTAAATGTGGGTCCCTTACAGGCTGAGACGGGAGAAATTATAATGGGGAATAAGGAAATGGCAGAGAAATTAAACAAATACTTTGGGGGTGATTTTCTCAATGGGGAGCTTTTGGAGGCGGGACTCTCACTTGTCGGGTTTCAGTCCCGCCTCCATCAACTTCTGGCCAACCCACGCTATTTTCCCTAGATTGACCTTGTTAAGCCCGCCCAGCGGGTTTAGCAGGCCAATTAAGGGAAAGCCGGTTGCAGAGAACGTCAATGTATGACGTTTCATCTGACAAAAATTTTTGACAAATGAATTGTCATCGTTTGACAGCTCTGTGAAGCTGTCAAACAGTGACATTCTCTGTAGTTTGATGAAGTCTTGAATTCAAGACCTCATCAAACCTCTTTCTTTTGCAGAAATGAGATGGTTGTTGCATTGGAGAACGCAATGGCCATCTGTCATCTCTACCGCGGAGGTGCGAGACTCTCCGCATGCACACCGACTGAAGCCTGCAGGAAGAAACAAACGTAAGTACACTTTTTCTAACACTTTGCACTTACCTCAGATACACACCTCTCCACACTTGCACCCATCACTCACCTCCACGCACACTTTTGGACCCCTCCGACCCCCGCAGACCCACTACTCGCCTCGGTGACCTGGCGGCCTTCAGGATGCCCACACTTGTGTGGGCAAAAAGGGGATAATCCTATTTTCTGCCTGTTAACTAACTGTTAACAAGCAGTTAAGTGGATTTAATCCCTTCCCACCTCCAAGGAGATGGGACCCGGCATGGGATGGCTACCCACCTCCTGGCAAGATGATATGGAGGCGGGTTGGGGGCGGGTTGAGCACCCGCCCCCCAAATTCTGCCATTTTCCTGGCAGTCTCGCCTCCAAACCCGCCTCACCAGGGCTGGCAAGATCGCGCCCTAACTGTCTTCATGGAAGAAACCACAAAAAACCTCTTGGAAATAGTGGAGAACCAAGCAAGAATGAGGAACTGAAAGAAATTAGTATTAGTAAAAAAATAGTACTGGAGAAATTAATGGGACTGAAAGCCAATAAATCCCCAGGACCTGATGGCCTACATCCTAGGGTTTTGAAAGAGGTGGCTATAGAAATAGTGGATGCATTGGTTGTCATCTTCCAAAATTCCATAGATTTTAGAACGGTTCCCGCGGATTGGAAGATAGCAAATGTAACCCCATTATTTAAGAAAGGAGCGAGAGAGAAAACGGGGAACTACAGAACCGTTAGCCTGACATCAGTACAGGTAGGCTACCCTTTATCCGGACTTCCGAAAACCGAAACCCTCTAAAAACCGAAGGTTTTTTCGTTCAGCGTAAGTCGTGCGTACGACTTACGCTGAACGAAAAAACCTTCGGTTTTTAGAGGGTTCCGGTTGCGGAAGTTCGGATAAAGGGTAAGTCATGCGCACGACCCCCCGCCGACCTCCCCGCCGACCCCGCCAGCCCCGACAACCGCCGACCCCGCCAGCCCCGACAACCGCCGACCCCGCCAGCCCCGACAACCGCCAACCCCGCCAGCCCCGACAACCGCCGACCCCCCCGCGGACCCCGCCGGCCCCGACAACCGCCGACCCCCCCGCGGACCCCGCCGGCCCCGACAACCGCCGACCCCCCCCGCGGACCCCGCCGGCCCCGACAACCGCCGACCCCCCCGCGGACCCCACCGGCCCCGACAACCGCCGACCCCGCCAGCCCCGACAACCGCCGACCCCCCCGCGGACCCCGCCAGCCCCGACAACCGCCGACCCCCCCCGCGTACCCCGCCGGCCCCGACCCCCGCCGACCCCGACTGACTTACGCTGAGCGTCAGCGTAAGTCGTGCGCACGACCCCCCGCCGACCCCCCCGCGGACCCCCGCCGACCCACCTTCTGAAATCCGAAATTCTCCTTTATCCGAAACTCGGCTGGTCCCGAGGTTTTCGGATAAAGGATAGTCTACCTGTAGTGGGGAAAATGCTAGAATCTATTATTAAGGACGTGGTAACAGGGCACTTAGAAAATAATAATAGGATTGATCAGAGTCAACACAGGGAAAGGGAAATCATGTTTGACAAATCTGTTAGAGTTTTTTGAGGTTGTAACTAGCAGAATAGTTAAGGGGGAACCAGTGGATGTGGAATATTTGGATTTTCAAAAGGCATTCGATAAGGTGCCACACAAGAGGTTATTAAACAAAATTAGGGCAGGCTCATGGGATTGAGGGTAATATACTTGCATGGATTGAGGATTGGTTAACGGACAGAAATAGAGAGTTGGAATAAACAGGTAATTTTCGAGTTGGCAGGCTGTAACTGGTGGGGTACCGCAAGGATCAGTGCTTGGGCCTCAGCTATTCACAATATATATCAATGATTTGGATGAGGGGACCAAATGTAATATATCCAAGTTTGCGGATGATACAAAGCTGGCTGGGAATGTAAGTTGTGAGGAGGCTGCAAAGAGGCTTCAAAGATATATATACAGGCTAAGTGAGTGGGCAAGAACATGGAAAATGGAATATAATGTGAAGAAATGTGAAGTTATTCACTTTGGTTGGAAAAATAGAAAAGCAGAGTATTTTTTAAATAGTGAGAGATTGGGAAATGTTGGTGTTCAGAGGGACCTGGGTGTCCTTGTACACAAAGCACTGAAAGTTAACATGCAGGTACAGCAAGCAATTCGGAAAGCAAATGGTATGTTGGCCTTTATTACAAGAGGATTTGAGTATAAGAGTACAGATATCTTACTGCAATTATATAGGGCCCTGGTGAGACCACACCTGGAGTATTGTGCACAGTTTTGGTCTCCTTACCTAAGGAAGGATATACTTGCCATAGAGGGAGTGCAATGTAGGTTCACCAGACTGATTCCTGGGATGGGGATATTGTCCTATGAGGAGAGATTGAGTAGACTAGGTGTGGTGATTATTCTTTATGTTTAGTAAGAAGTATTGTGATTGGTTGTTTGTTTCCTGCTTTGGGATATATGCTGTAATCGCATTGATAGTTGATGTCATGTGATTTGTGGTGGCCATCTTAAATTCAGTTCTTTCCAGCCTTTAGTTGGGACTGGGTGTTGAAGATGTGCTACCGGATTTTTAAGTTAATAAAGCCTAGATTAGAAAGGCAAATCTATTCTTTATTTCAATTTATTAACTTTATGTCAGAATGGAGCGATATCTTCAACCAGAACAATTCAATGCTGACCCTAATTCTGCAGGAGTGGATGATAAATGGAAACATTGGTATTGTACATTTAAAAACTTTTTGGGCGTGTTGGATCAAGAGTCTCTAAATAAGCTGAATATGCTGATCAACTACATTGCTCCGGATGTGTATAAGTATATTTTGGACTGTAAAACTTACGAAGTGGCGATTTCTACATTGGAAAAGATTTTTGTTAAACCAAAGAATGAGGTATTTGCATGTCACCTTCTATCTGCCCGTAGGCAGCAGGTGGGAGAATCTTTGGATACTTATTTACAAGCACTTCGGTGCCTTAGTGTTAACTGTAATTATAAGGCCGTGACGG